>NC_044554.1:57355675-57660675 GCF_007565055.1 Rhinopithecus roxellana | reverse complement strand
ATGGTGAAACCCCATCTGTACTAAAAACACAAAAAATTAGCCGGGTGTGGTGACACGCGCCTGTAGTCCCAGCTACTCAGGAGGCTGAGGCAGGAGAATTGCTTAAACTCGGGAGGCAGAGGTTGCAGTGAGCCGAGATTGCACCACTGCACTCCAGCCTGGGCAATAGAGCAAGACTCTGTCTCAAAAAAATAAAATAAAAAATTAATAAAAATAAAATAAAAATACAAAAATTAGCTGAGCGTGATGGCTACTTGGGAGGTTGAGGTGGGAGAATCCTTGAACCAGAGAGGTAGAGGTTGCAGTGAGCAGAGATCAAACCACTGCACTCCAGTCTGGGCCACAGAGCGAGACTCTGTCTCAAAAGAAGATGAGGGGGAGGGGAGGGGAGGGAAGGGAGGGGAAGGGGGTTGTAGCAGAAGTTTCTGTTTGAATATTTTAAATATATATATTTAATTTTATTTGAATACTTTTCACAGTTTACTTGGGATCATAGAAATTTCAGCAAAATAATGTTACAAGTTTGGAAATAAATTAATTCTCTTAGCCTTTTTTGCCCCCCATTTGGCACTCTACCGACATCAAGCAATGCTATGAGAATCCAGTTCTTCAGTTATTTTCCGAAGATTTAGGCAACTATTTCCACCTTGAGACATCTGTAGAGACTAAATAAAAAGCAGAGTAACTGAGACAGAAATATGTGCTATTTCATCCAGCCAAGTTGCGATTGTAATGTTCATCATCTTTCCACTGGGGGAGGCTGGTGAAAAATAAACCCAAGCGAAAAAGGAAGCCATCAAGAGGCCACTAGAAAAACAAATTGACGGTGAAAGCCTAAATAACAATAATCCCATAGTGATGATATACATTATATGGTGCATAAAGATAGATATGTCATTCGTTTCTTTGTTTATTCATTCATTCAGCTTAATAGTTAAGAACATAGACAATGGAGCCAGACTGCCTGTTTTAATCCTAACATTGCTATTTATTACTAGTGTGTGACCTTGTTCAAATTACTCAGCCTCTCTGGGCCTCAGTTTCCTTATCTGCAAAATAGTACATACCTCATTGGGTTGTTTAAAATTTGTTCTTCGAACAGTGCCTGTCACATAGTAAACATTACAGAAGTGTTTGTGAGATTAACACTCATAAGTGTTAGTAAGTTTGACAAGTTATATGGTTTGACAAGTGATATGGTTTGGCTGTGCCTCCAGCCAAATCGCAACTCGAATTGTATCTCCCAGAATTCCCCTGTGTTGTGGGAGGGAACCAGGGGGAGGTAATTGAATTATGGGGGCTAGTCTTTCCTATACTATTCTTGTGATAGTGATTAAGTCTCACAAGATCTGACAGGTTTATCAGGGGTTTCTGCTTTTGCTTATTCCTCATTTTCTCTTGCCGCCACCATGTAAGAAGTGCTTTTCGCCTTCCCATGATTGTGAGACCTTCCCCAGCCACGTGGAGCTGTAATTCCAATTAAACTTCTTTCTTTTGTAAATTGCCCAGTCTCGGATATGTCTTTATCAGCAGCATGAAAATTGACTAATACGGCAAGTGTGCATTGAGCAACTAGTATGGTCCAGGCATTGAGCCAGGTGCTTGAGATACAGTGGTGAATGAGATAGTCACAGCATCTGCCTCTAGCACTTTTGGACTATGGAGAAAGACAATCAAACAAGTGATTACATAACATGTGAGGAGTGTTTTGACAGGGGGTGTGCAAGGTGTTATGAGATCATAGTGTGGAAGAACCTCCCTAACCCAAGTCAAAGGAAAATCTGGCTGTTCTAGAAAGGAGCTTTGCAGGCACCAAAAGAGGCAGTATAATATAGTGGTTAAGCAGCCCTGGGAAGTCCAGCTCTCTGGGTTTGTACTAGCTTGGTGCAAAAGTAATTGCAATTTTTTTTTGTTTTTGTTTTGTTTTGTTTTTTGATGGAGTCTTGCTCTGTTGCCCAGGCTGGAGTATAGTAGCACGATCTCAGTTCACTGCAACCTCCACCTCCTGGGTTCAAGCAATTCTCCTGCCTCAACCTCCCGAGTAGCTGGGACTACAGGTGTATGCCACCACGCCTGGCTAATTTTTGCATTTTTTAGTAGAGATGGGGTTTTGCCATATTGGCCAGGCTGGTCTCGAACTCCTGACCTCGTGATCTGCCTGCCTCAGCCTCCCGAAGTGCTGGGATTACAGGCGTGAACCACCATGCCCGGCTGGTGTTATTTCTAGACGAGGAAAACCAAAATACATTATCAACAATGCTGTTATTATCTGTGCATGCAGTGGCTCCAATTTCTAGAATATGCTTTGATATTTCCCGAGAGGTCCCCCTTTAAACCTGTACTAAACTAGACTTAAAAGGGAAGGGGTAGAAGAAGAAATTTTTTGTTATAACATTAATTTAAGCAAAAGATACGGGACAAACATAATGCTCTAAAATTTTTACCAGTCTCGTAAAGGGAGAGGTAAAGCTAAAAAAGAGACCTAGGCAAGATCAACTGCAACAATATTATCATACTATTATGTTAATATACTATCCTATTTTCATTATGCAATAATTCTTATTATTATGTAATAATACTTAATATTCAAGTAATTCTTATTATTAAAGCACGTAGATGTTGCTTACCATATTCCAGGTACTGTTCTAAGAGTTCTCAGTGTACAAACTCATTTACTCCTCACCACATCCTAAGACACAGACACAGTTATGACTCCCATTGTATCAATAAGGAAATCTGAGGCACAGAGAGATTAGGTAAGTTGCTCAAGGTCACAACCAGTAAGTGATGGAGCCATGATATTAGGTTGAAGCAAAAGTAATTGCGGTTTTTGCTGTTATAAAAACCACAATTGGTCAGGCACAGTAAAATATGGCAAAACCCCATCTCTACTAAAAAATACAAAAATTAGCCAGGTGTGGTGGCATGTGCCTGTAGTCCCAGCTACTCTGGAGGCTGAGGCAGGAGAATGGCGTGAACTCGGGAGGCGGAGCTTGCAGTGAGCCGAGATCATGCCACTGCACTCCAGCCTGGGCGACTGAGCGGGACTCCGTCTCAAAAAGAAAATAAAAAAAAGAAATAACACCAAAATTGCAGTCAAACAGCTTAGGTTTCATACCTAGCTTTGCCTCTTGCTTGGTGGTCTGGGGAAAGTCACTTGATTTGTCTGATCTTCAGTGTTCTCATCTGTAAAATGGGAAAATAGTAATTCCTAATTTACTGAGTTGTTATGAATACAAATGAAATAATACAGGGAGGAAGGAGGGCTTCGTAATCTGCAAAGATCCATTCAATTAGAAATAGAGTCACACGCATTTGCCTCATAAGATCTCATCCAGTTTTCAATATAACTGGCCACTTCCATGGGCTCTATTGCCATGGGCATCTATTCCATGTTGCTCAACAAATCCTCAGGCATTTGCCCCAAAGCTTTGGCTACTTACCTAAATTCCAGATCAATCTAGGAAGCCTATCTAGGGGTTAAATTGCTGGGAGGGATAGGTTTGTGAGAATGGGAAAGAAACTGAAACTTTTTTTTTTCTTTGTCACTCTGTTCCCTTTCTCTTCTCTGTCCTTTGAACTTCCTGAAAAACCCTTGATTCACCCGTTCAACAAAAGAATAAGAGGTAAAATGAGTTTTCCTCCCTGTCTCTTATCTATCTGGATTTCTCTGGTGCTTTATATACAGAGAGTTACAGTGTATTGTGGTCATGTGTTGATGTATTTGTCACTACTACTGAATCTTTTTTTTTTTTTTTTTTCCCTATTTGTTTTTCATGGTGGGTTCTCAATAAATGCTTGTTGGATTGAACAGACTATAATGTAATTGAAGCTATTCAGAGCTCAAAATGTATTTCACACACTCAGATCAAGTGATTATTTCACACACTCAGATCAAGTGATTTATTCGAGACTTTCAGAGAGCTTGGTTAAAAATAAAGATCTGGATTCAGGCAATTTTGTTCAGAGAATTTTGGGGGAGTTAAATAGCTCTGGCTGCAGGCTGGGGTCTTCGTTATGGGAAAAAAATGCAACATAGGAAGAATTGCAAAATACCTCCAGGAAAACGTCTGGGTATTTTTGAACCTTTGGCAGAGATGCATGTCTGTCTGGAATATACTTCTTTCCCTTCCCCTCCTGTCTCTAATCCGACAGCTTAACCCAGTAGCACATAATAAATAAGCAAAATTTATAGAAATATTTTTCTGAATCCTGATCCCTTGAAATTATGACCTGGTGGGTGATTCCTTCCCCCACCAATAGTTCTGAAGTCAACATGGCATATAAATATGGCAACTACATGTCCTGGCTTTTTCACCCCAGTTTTGAAGTTTTGATTTAAAATACTCTCTCTCAGTATCAGACTTCATCCCATTTTTGGTTCATATTCATGGAGATCCCATAATAAAACATTTGTTAGAAAACTACTGTCACATTATTTTTAAGATATTATTATGCTTTATGTAATTAATGTTTTAATATGTGGCATGGGGAAAGTATTTGTATTTGAACAAATTCAAAACCTCACCAGCAATAAAAGTGCAAGATTCTGCTTTTTATTCTTATTTTTTCTTTCTTTTTTTCCATCCTAGTTCCTGGCTGTGAATATCTTTTCCTTTCTTTCTTCCTTCCTTCCTTCCTTCCTTCCTTCCTTCCTTCCTTCCTTCCTTCCTTCTTCCTTCCTTCTTTCTTCCTTCCTTCCTTCTTTCCTTCCTTCCTCCCTCGGTCCCTCCCTCCCTCCCTCCCTTCTTTTCTTCTTTCTTTCGTCCATCTATTTAACCATACGAAGAGGATACCATAAAAAAAAAAAAAACTTCCAAATAATATCCATTTAAAAATTTTAGTGTTTAGTGTTAGTGAAGTTTGGAGAATCAGTACATTGTCTAGCAGGAATGTAAATTAAAATCATCTTTGAAACAATTTTACAATATCTAATAAGAGTATTAAAAAGTTCACAGGGCCTGGCACAGTGGCTCACGTCTTTAATCCCAGCACTTTGAGAGGCCAAGGCAGGCAGATCACCTGAGGCCAGGAGTTCGAGACAAGATTGGTCAACATGGCAAAAACCCATCTCTGCTAAGAATACAAAAATTAGCCAGGTGTGGTGGTGCGCACCTGTGATCTTAGCTACCTGGGAGGCTGAGGCAGAAGAATCGCTTGAGCCTGGGAGGCAGAGGTTGCAGCTAGCCAAGATCTGGTGCTTCTGAGTAAGGCTGCTGCCTGCCCTCTGTAATAGTCTCCTGGCTTTCAGGTTTCAGAACAATAGGCCATCTCCCTAGGCTCTGTCTCTTCTTATGCTCCAAAACCTGTTGGGGATCTTCTTCCCTTACAGCAGTTTTGTCAGCTTAGAGTTGGTTTCTAGTTCTCTGCCTAGCCTTTAGGTGGTGAATGGTTTCATGAACTGCCTCTGTTTCTTAACCTGGCCTTTCTTTCACCCTCTTGAGCATCATGGCCCTTCCCACTCTGGGAGCAACAAAAGCGGAGAATGGGCTGCTTGCACAGCTAATAGGCCAGTGCCCCATAGTTTAACTGAGCTGCTCAGATCCATATTTTAGGTTCAGCAAACTGGGGTTAAAAGCAGAATACTGGTTTAAAAACAGACACATACATAGGCCAATGGAAGAGAATGAAATAAATATAAATCCATGCATTTACAGCTGACTCAATTTTCAACAAAGGCACCAAGAACATACAATGGGGAAATGCCAAATCTCTTCAATAAATGATGCTGGGAAAATCAGGTAACAATATGCAGAAGAATGACACTAGGTCACCATATACGAAAATCAAATTAAAATAGATTAAAGACTTAAATCTAAGACCAGAAACTGTGAAACTACTAGACAAAAACATTTTCAGCTTCTGGGCAGCAAATAAAAATTTGACAAAGTGAAGAGACAACCCACAGAATGGGAGAAAATATTTGCAAAATATTCATCTGACCAAAAATTCATAACCAGAACATATAAGGAGCTCAAACAACTCAAGTGCAAAAAAACCCCCAGTAATCCAATTTTAAAGTGGGCTGAAGATCTGAATAGATATTTCTCGAAAGAAGACGTACAAATGGCCAACAGGTATATATGAAAAAATGTTCAATGTCACAAATCATCAGAGAAATGCAAACCAAAACCATAATGAGATATCATTTCACTCCAGTTAAAATGGCTTTTATCAAAGAGTGAAAAGGGCCAGGCGCAGTGGCTCACGCCTGTAATCCCAGCACTTTGGGAGGCCAAGGCAGGTGGATCACCTGAAGTCAGAAGTTTGAGATCAGTCTGGCCAACATGGTGAAACTCCGTCTCTACTAAAAATATAAAAAAAAAAATTTAGCTGGGTGTGGTGGCACACAAGTGTAATCCCAGCTATTCGGGAGGCTGAGGCAGGAGAAACGTTTGAACCCGGGAGGCAGAGGTTGCTTTGAGCTGAGATTGTGCCATTGCATTCCAACCTGGGCGACACAGCGAGACTCCATCTCCAAAAAAGAAGAGCAGAAAGGCCGGGCATCGTGTCTCACGGTTGTAATCCCAGCATGTTGAGAGGCTAAGGCAGGTGCATCGCTTGAGCTCAGGAGTTCAAGACCGGCCTGGGCAACATGGTGAAACCCCATCTCTAATAAAAATATGATAATTAGCTGGATGTAGTGGCATGTGCCTGTAATCCCAGCTACTCAGAAGGCTGAGGTGGGAGAATCACTTGGGGGAGCAGAGGTTGCAGTGAGATCACATCACTGTACTCCAGTCTGGACAACACAGTAAGACTGTCTTAAAAAAAAAAAAAAAAAAAAAAAAAACTGGAAAAATGTCAAGGGCTTGGGAGTTAAAAAAAAAAAAAAAAAAGACTGGAAATAATAGATGTCACTGAGGATGTGAGGAAAGAAGAACTCTAGTACACCGCTGGTAGGAATGTAAATTAGTACAACCACTATGGAAAGCTGTATAGAGGTTCCTGAAAAAAAACTAAAATTAAAACCACATGATCCAGCAAATCCACACTGAGTATATATCCAAAAGAAAGACAATCAATATATTGAAGCTGTCTCTACATTCCCATGTTGATTTCAGCACTAGTCACAATAGCCGAAATGTGGAATCAACCTAAGTGCCAGTCAATGGATGAATGGATAAAGAATGTGTAGTATATATACATAGTAGAATACTATTCAGCCAGAAAAATGAATAAAAATCCTGTCATTTGCAGCAACATGGATGGAACTGGTGGTCATAATGTTAACTAAAATAAACCAGGCACAGCAAGACAAACTTTGCATGTTCTTATTCATATGAAAGCTAAAAAAGTGGCCAGGCACAGTGGCTCACACCTGTAATCCCAGCACTTTGGGAGGCCGAGGCGGGTGGATTACCTGAGGTCAGGAGTTCGAGACCAGCCTGGCCAATATGGTGAAACCCGGTCTCTACAAAAAATACAAAAATTAGCCAGGCGTGGTGACACACACCTGTAACCCCAGCTACTCGGGAGGCTGAGGCAGGAGAATTGCTTGAGCCAGGGAGACGGAGGTTGCAGTGAGCCAAGACTGTGCCACTGCATTCCAGCCTGGCCAAGAGAGAAAGACTGTCTCCAAAAAAAAAAAAAAAAAAAAAAGTGAATCTCTGGCTGGGCATGGTGGCTTATGCCTGTAATCCCAGCATTTTGGGAGGCCAAGGCGGGCAGATCACCTGAGGTCAGGAGTTTGAGACCAGCCTGGCCAATACGGTGAAACCTCGTCTCTACTAAAGTAAAGACAATGATTAGCTGGGCATGGCGGTGGGCGCCTGTAATCCTACTTACCTGGGAGGCTGAGGCAGGAGAATTGCTTGCATCCAGGAAGTAGATGTTGCAGTGAGCTGAGATCGCGCCACTGCACTCCAGCCTGGGTGACAGAGAGAGACCCCGTCTCAAAAATAAAATTAAAATAAAATAAAATAAAATAAAATACAATAAAATATAAAATAAAAGAAGTGGATCTCATGAAGATAGGGAGGTGGTTACCAGAGGCTGGGAAAGGTAGAAGGTAGAGGGGGCTGAAGAGAAGTTGATTAATGGGTACAAATATACAGTTTGAAAAATTTTTTTCTTTTTACATTTTTTTCTTCTTTTTCTTTTTCTTTTTCTTTTATCTATCTTAAGACCCACTATATACAGTTTAATAGAAGAAAGAAAAGCTAGTGTTTGATAGTTCAGTAGGGTGCCTATTAATTTACAATGATCTACTGTATATTTCAAAAGGGTGAAAAGAATAACTTGAATGTTTCTAGCATAAAGAAAAGGCAAATATTTAAGGCAACAGCTATCCCAGTTACCCTGATTTGATCTCTAAAAAATTACATTAATGTATTAAATCATGTACCCCGAAAATATGTACATCCATTATGTACATATTTTTAAAAAAGTAAAAGCATTTTTTTTTCTTTTTTAAAAAAGAAAAAACAAACAAACTGAGGTTACATAGAAGAATTCAGTTTCAGCTCCAACAGAGGTTCAGAATTAGTTGAATCCTCGGGCTGCACGAGACAGGAATCTAGCTGAGGACCCTGCAATTAGAGCCATGATTCAAAATACCCAGGAGCTAGCAGATGGGCAGCAGTACCTGGAAGTGAGATTTCACTCTGGAGAGGTTCCACTTGCTACAGATCCAAGCTTCCCACCTCCACAGCAAACAGACAAATGCTGCTCAGAGGTCCATTCGGTCACCCACCCATGAGCAGGTTAGGGGTGAGGGCAATGCTGAGATGGGCTAAAGGTCAAGGAACCCAAGATGGCCTGTTGTGGGGAGTGATCCTCTAGAAAGGCCCAGATTTAGGTGCTGTCATTTCTTGACAACCTTTTTTGGTTGGCCCTAAGTAGAAATGTTGTCCTGGATTATAGTAAATAGTACTACCTTCCATCTATATGTCCAGGTCCTGGACTAGTCTTGGTTGTTGAAAGGATTTTTGTACTTTTTCCCATCCTCAAGTTTTTGAGACAAGATGACTCTTACTCATAGTACTCAAAATACTACAAAAAGGAAAGAGGACTTTTTGTTAAATTGTGTCTCACAAAATAGTAGCAGGATATAAAGATGTCCTAGAATTGGGAAAATGAGATCAGGAAACGTTATCCTTTTAAAAAAATTATTATCATTATTATTATTTTTTTAATTTTTTTGAGATGGAGTCTTACTCTGTTACCCAGGCTGGAGTGCAGTGGTGAGATCTCTGCTCACTCCAACCTCCATCTCCCTGGGTTAAAGTGATTCTCCTGCCTCAGCCTCCGAAGTAGCTGGGATTACAGGCACGTGCCACTGCTCCCAGCTAATTTTTTGTATTTAGTAGAGACGGGGTTTCACCATGTTGGCCAGGCTGGTCTCAAACTCCTGACTTAAGTAATCTGCCTGTGTCGGCCTCCCAAAGTGTTGGGATTACTGGCATGAGCCACCACACCTGGCCAGGAGGAGGTTATTTTTTGACATCCCCAGATCCATTTACTCAGCTGTTTATTGAGCCGGGTACCATGCTAGTTGCTGAAGGTGATTACATGTGAATGGAAGATGGCCTCTGCCCTCATATTCTTTAGTAAGAGGGCTAGCCATGAAACAGTCTGCCAAATAGTAATAACGATTATTATAAACTGTAAACTAAAATAGTGATCACACAACTTAATGGTTTAAATGATCAGCTGTAAGAAATTCTAAGAGATTGAGTGCAAATTTGTTATAGAAATTTACAAGACCCAGTTCAATCCAGAGACAGGAGTGCTTTTAATCTCGTCAAAAAGTTGCTGAATGAATCAATTCTGGAAAAAATGAAACACAACAACAACAAAAAGTTGCCAGAAATAGAGTTTGTTTTCTCAGGAAAAAGGTAGCAAACGAGCTAGATTTGCGAGTGACACCATATCCTGTAGACAGAGTGCCTGGACCAGCCTCTCCAAAGATTTCAGCTGGCTTAGTAATATCTCTGGGTAAAGAAGCTAATATTTTCATTTGGGATTTACTCTCCCCATTAATTAATTAATTTATTTATTTTGGAGATAAGAGTCTTGCTCTGTTGCCTAGGCTGGAGTGCAATGGCGTGATCTCACCTCACTACAGCCTCCGCCTCCCAAGTTCAAGCGATTCTCCCGCCTCAGCCTCTTGAGTAGCTGGGAATAGAGGTGTACGCCACCATGCCTAGCTAATTTTTGTAATTTTAGTAGAGATGGGGTTTTGCCATGTTGGCCAGGCTGGTCTTGAATGCCTGGCCTCAAGCAATCTGCCCACCTCGGCCTCCCAAAATGCTGGGATTATAGGCATGAGCCACTGTGCCAGGCCTCTCCCCATAAAATTGAATTAATGAAAGTCAGTTGCCTCTGTGATTGAAAAGAAACTGCTAAAATTGAAATTTTAAAGCCCATTTGGTCATTATGTATTTTTTTCTACATATTACTTAATTTGTGTGGCTATTTTAGTAGTTGTTCCTGTTAAGGATTTTGGCATCTATTCAGAAGGAATATTGGTATGTACTTTTCTTTTCTTGTAATGTTTTTGACTCTATCAGGTTAATAGGTCTCATAAAATTAAGTGAAAAGCATTTTCACCTCTATTTTCTGAAAGAGTTTGTGTAGGATTGTTATTTTTTTTAACTTAAACATTTATTATTTACCAATTAAGCCATCAAGGCATTAAATACTCTTTGTAAAATGATTCTTCATTACAAATTCAATGTTTTTTTTTTGAGACGGAGTCTCGCTCTGTCGCCCAGGCTGGAGTGCAGTCGCGTGATCTCGGCTCACTGCAAGCTCTGCCTCCCGGGTTCACGCCATTCTCCTGCCTCAGCCTCCGGAGTAGCTGGGACTACAGGTGCCCGCCACCACGCCCGGCTGATTTTTTGTATTTTTAGTAGAGACAGGGTTTCACTGTGTTAGCCAGGATGGTCTTGATCTCCTGATCTCGTGATCCATGCCTGCTTCGGCCTCCCAAAGTACTGGGATTACAGGCGTGAGCCACCACGCCCGGCCACAAACTCAATTTTATTGACAGATACGAAGCTATTTGGTTTTTTGCTTGTTTTTTGTTTTGAGACAGGGTCTCGCTTGGTTGCCCAGGCTGAAGTACAGTGGTGCCATCTCAGCTCACTGCAACCTCTGCCTCCCAGGTTGAAGCAATCCTCCCGCCTCAGCCTCCCTAATGGCTGGGACTACAGGTGCATGCCACCACACCCAGTTAATTTTTGTTTTTTTAGTAGAGACGGGGTTTCACCATGTTGGCCAGACTGGTGTTATTTTGGTTTTCTATTTGGGAATTTTGTCTTTTAGGGGAGTTCATCTAAGTTTTCCGTGGACATATATTGACATAAAGTTGTTCATAATATTCTCTTGTTTTCTTTTAAATATCTGTAGGATCTGAAGTGATGTATTTGTATTTTCTCCTTTTTTCTTGATCAGTTAAGCTAAAAATTTATCAGTTTTATTTTTCAAAGAACTAATGGTCAGTATTTATAACATAGTAATGGAGAATGGGTAATTCATAAAGAGCAGAAATTTATTTCTTGCAGTTCTGAAGGCTGGGAAGTTCAAGATCAAGGGACTAGCATCTGCTAAAGCCCTTCTTGCTGTGCCATGACATGGCCAAATGCATCACATGGCAAGAGAAAGCAAGAGGGCCAAACTCAATTTATAACAAATGTACTCTCTAGATAATGAGCCCACTCATGAATCCATTCACAAAGGCAGGGCCCTCATGACCTCATCACTTCTTAAAGGTAGCCCCTCTCAACATTGTTGCATTGAGGGTTAAGTTGCCAACACATGAACTTTGGGGAACACATTCAAACCATAGCAGTTGGTTTCATTGACTTTCGCTTTTTCTCTTTTTCCACTTTCTATTTGATTGATTTCCATTGCTTTATTGTTTTCTTTCTCACTATATATATATATATATATTTTTTTTTTTCTTTTTCTTTTTTTTTTTAGATGGAGTCTCTCTCAGTTGCCACGCTGGAGTGCAGTAGGGCAATCTCGGCTCACTGCAATCTCCACCTCCCAGATTCAAGTGATTCTCCTGCCTCAGCCTCCTGAGTAGCTGGGATTACAGGTGTGTGCCACCATGCCCAGCTAATTTTTATATTTTTGGTAGAGACAGGGTTTCACTATTTTGGCCAGGATGGTCTCCATCTCCTGACCTCATGATCTGCCCGCCTCAGTCTCCCAAAGTGCTGAGATTACAGGTGTGAGCCACTGTGCCTGGCCTCACTATATATTTAATTTGCTTTGCTTTTCCAAGATGCATACTTTTTATTAAGTTTAAAATATTTTCTGATTTTGCCTGTGTGTGTGTGTGTGTGGTTTTTTTTTTTTTTTTTTTGAAGTCTTTTGGATAGTTCTTTCTCACTAGATCTCACTCTGTTTTGTGTACCAACTGTTTTCTCCTGTAAATTCTTCATTCAACAAATAATTCTTGATCGTCTACCACAAGGTGCTAGGTACTGTTCTAGGTACCTGAGTGACATGAGTGAATACTATCCCTGCCCACATGGATCATACACACCACATGGATCCCTGCCCACATGGATCATACATGCCACTGGTGGTTATAATTTTTTCATTTGGTCTGTATTTATCCCTAACCAAGGGTTGTCTCCCATTTGAAGTCTTGACATACTCCTTTCTTCCTGTATCTCCACTATGACTTTCTAGTACTTACTTGCAACTATAAAATACCCTAACAACTGATACAGATCTCCTGTCTAGTATATTTCCTGAATTTATAGTCATCTTTTTAAGAGAGACAGTGTTTATTGGGAGATGTGTTCTCCTCTGTCATATTTATGCCTTGTTTGGTTTGAAGTCCGAAAGATGGACTAATTTTCACAAGCATCTTTCTAGCTTTAGCTAGCTTTAGCATCACTAAGATTTCTCAACATTATCAATAAAAAAATTGCTAAGGCTATCTCTTAGGCTGATATTACGGTGATTTAAATTTTTATCCTTTGTACTTTTACTATTTGAAAAATGAATAAAGGAAGCAAATTGATTTATTCTATCAATTTTCTAATTTTAAAAGCATTTCAGGCCGGGTACAGTGGCTCATGCCTGTAATTCCAGCACTTTAGGAGGCCGAGGCGGACAGATCATGAGGTCAGGAGATCGAGACCATCCTGGCTAACACGGTGAAACCCTGTCTCTACTAAAAACACAAAAAATTAGCCGGGCGTGGTGGCAGGCGCCTGTTCCGGAGGCTGAGGCAGGAGAATGGCGTGAACCCGGGAGGCGGAGCTTACAGTGAGCCAAGATTGTGCTACTGCACTCCAGCCTGGGTGACAGAGCGAATCTCCGTCTCAAAAAATAAAATAAAATAATAAAAGCGTTTCAATTAGGATTATTAATACTTGTGTGTTTATTAAATGTGCACCTAAAATTTTGAACATAATTGGTCATTTGTGAAGTGATCCTAGTTTTTAAGATAATGCATTGAAAAGCTCAAAAATAAAAAATGAAACAAAAATAACCTGATAATGGCTTAATGTCAATATATATAAAGAACTCCTACAACTCAACATTAAAAAAAAACTTATTAAAAAATGGACAAAGGCCTGAAAAGATATTTCTCCAAAGAAGATACGCAACTGGCCAGTGAGCACGTGAAAATATGCTCACTATCATTAGTCATCTAGGAAATGCAAATCAAAACTACAAGGAGACACTACTTCATACCTATTAGGATGGCTATTGTTTTAAAAAACCCAGAAAATAACACATGTTGGCAAGAATATGGAGAAATTGGAAGTCCTCTGCATTTTGCTAGTGGGAGTATAAAATGGTGCAGCCTCTGTTGAAAACGGCATGGTGATTCTGTGAAAAATTTAATGCAGAGTGACCATAAGATCCAGCAACTCCACTTCTGAGCATATGCCCAGACACATGGAAAGCAGAGATATGAAGACATATTTGTTCACCCAATTTTATAGCAGCATTATTCACACAGCCAAAAAGTAGAAGCAACCCAAGTGTCCATCAACAGATGAATCGATAAACAAAATGTAGTCTGTACATATAATGGAATATAATGCAGCCAGCCTTAAAAAGGAAGAAAGCTCTGACACATGCTGCAAGATGATGAACTTTGAAGACATTATGCTAAATGAAAATATACCACCAAAAGACAAATACTGTATGATTCCAGCTATATGAGGTACCTCGAGTATTCAAATTCCTAGAGAGGAAAAAATAGAATATTAGTTGCCCAGGGCTGCAGCAAGGGAGGGATGGGAGTTAGTATTTAATGGGTATAGAATTTCACTTGGGGACAATGAAAATGTTTTGGAGACAGATGGTGAGGATGGTTGCAGGAGAGTGTGAATGTACTTAATGCCACAGAAGTGTACACTTAAAAATGGTTTAAATTGGCTGGACACAGTGGTTCACACCTGTAATCCCAGCTCTCAGGGAGGCAGAGGTGGGAGGATAGCTTGAGCCCAGAGTTCAAGACCTGCCTGGGCAATATAGCGAGACCTTGTTCTCCATAAAAAGAAAAGAAAAGAAAATAAAAGACAAAAAGATGGGCACGGTGGCTCACGTCTGTAATCCCAGCACTTTGGGAGGCCGAGGCGGGCGGATCACGAGGTCAGGAGTTCAAGACCAACCTAGTCAATATAGTGAAACCTTGTCTCTACTAAAAATACTAAAATTAGCCGGGTGTGGTGACACGCACCTGTAGTCCCAGCTACTCAGGAGGCTGAGGCAGGAGAATCACTTGAACCCGGGAGGTGGAGGTTGTAGTGAGCTGAGTCAGTGCCACTGCACTCCAGTCTGGGTGACAGAGCAAGACTCTGTCTCAAAAAAAAAAAAAAAAAAGGTTTAAATGGTTAATTTTAATTTATGTATATTTTTACCACAATAAAAAATATGAGAATGAGTACCTCAGCCTTGCTATAGGTACTATGCAGAGTTAATTTAAGAAACCAAGGAGCAAGAACATTTCAATGCTGGATAGTACCATTTTTCTTCTTAAATTAAACTTTAAAATGACTGCTTTGCTATGGAGTTGTCATGCTTATAGCTGGAGATTGAAACCTTAAAATTATGGTAAAGTTCAACTCCATCCCAGCACTTCGGGATGCCGAGGCGGGTGGATCACGAGGTCAGGAGATCGAGACCATCCTGGCTAACACGGTGAAACCCCGTCTCTACTAAAAATACAGAAAAAAAAAAAAATTAGCCGGGCATGGTGGCGGGCGCCTGTAGTCCCAGCTACTCGGGAGGCTGAGGCAGGAGAATGGCGTGAATCTGGGAGTCGCAGCTTGCCGTGAGCTGAGATCACACCACTGCACTCCAGCCTGGGTGACAGAGTGAGACTCCATCTCAAAAAAAAAAAAAAAATTCAACTCCAAGTTGCTGCAGCCACATCAATTTTCTATCTAATTTTGAAAGCATTTAAATTAGTCTTATTACTAATTGTGTGCTTACTAAATGTGCAATTTAAAATGTATATAGTTGTGCAATGTGGTGAACACTGCCATGGGAACTTCATTAATAGAATCACTAATGCTATACTATTATTAGTACTGAATTAATACATTTTTATCAGACATTTCATTCAATAGCTCCTTTTCTCCTTTCTTTAATCCCCATACTTTACCTTCATCATTCTTCAGTTGGATCATCCTATTACTAGTACTTTATGTTAAATTCATGTTATTTCACTGAATCTTCATAGCAATCCAAGTATTATTGGAAAGTATTATTATTTCTATTTTAGTCGATGAGGAAACTCAGGCTCACAGAAGTTGCATAGCTTGCTTGATAACACACAGTAAGTCATGGGTGAAGTAGAAATTTAATTTCAGGGCAGTATGTCTCAGGAGTCTCTTCTCAACTCCACCAGCACGAGATGCCTTCCTCTGGTGATCATTATCTTCCTGAATTCTCAATTCTCCCATGATGTGGGAAGAGAAGATGCAAAATACACATCACTGAAGAACTGGCCTGAGCCAAGAGAAGAAGAGAAATGGTGCACACGCAGCTTCATGTGAATCTGGAATCTTTCTTAAAAATCTTCTTTCTCTGCCGGGCGCAGTGGTTCATACCTGTAATCCTAGCACTTTGGGAGGGAGAGGGGGGTGGATCACCTGAGGTCAGGAGTTCGAGACCAGTCTGGCTAACATGGAAAAACCCCGTCTCTACTAAGAATACACAAATTAGCCAGGTATGGTGGTGCACGTCTTTCATCCCAGCTACTCGGGAGGCTGAGGAAGGAGAATCTCTTGAACCCCAGAGGTGGAGGTTGCAGTGAGCCGAGATCGTGCCACTGCACTCCAGCCTGCACGACGGGAGAGAGACTCCATCTCAAAACAAACAAACAAACAAGCAAAACTTCTTTCTCTATTTACTTACTTTTTGCTTTTGTTTTCACTTGGGAATATTTTCTATTGTCCCTTGTTTCTGGGTTTCCATCATGTCCTGAACAGTATAGCAGTTTATTTCAATTCATGCTTTCTTGTTCCTTGTACAAACATAGCTTCACTTTGAGTCTTTGGGTAGGATGAAGCCTCTGCTCTTTCATCACACTCAGACAGAATTCTGCTTTCCTCAGGAGCTCCCCACTCTCCTCCACGCACTACTGCCCAGGGCTGGAGCCAAGTATTCATGCTAATGCCCAGAGTACAATCCAGATTCTTTCCTTTTTTTTTGAGACGGACTCTCACTCTGTCGCCCAAGCTGGAGTTCAGTGGTGTGATCTCAGCTCACTGCAATCTCTGTCTCCCAGGTTCAAGCGATTCTCCTGCCTGAGCCTTCTGAGTAGCTGGGACTACAGGCATGGGCCATGCCCCGAAAATTTTTGTACTTTTTGGTAGAGACGGGCTTTCATTGTGTTGGCTAGGCTAGTCTCAAACTCCTGGCCTCAGGTGATCCACCCGCCTTGGCCTCTCGAAGTGCTGGAATTACAGGCATGAGGCAGGGAGCCTGTCGCAGATTCTTTCTGATCATATAAGTTGACTTTGCAACCAGCACTTTTATAGTATTCTACTCCTACCTGATTTCCTGTTTTACATCATGCTCCATGGTGGCACATGCCCTTGTCAGGACCAAGGACCTGACATAGAAGAAAATAGGGAGTACCTTGCCTCCTTCAGCTCCGCATTGATAGTTCATGTAGCAGGAAAACAGGCACCCAGCCTTCTTATCCTAGAGTTTTCAGGTACTTGCAAGAGAGATGTTGGCTTATGAAGAGTCTTCAAAGAGCCCACAATATAGTCTGGCAATAGGTAGTAGACAGCAGCTTGATCTTTTGCCATCCTTATTCATTCAACAAACTTTTACTGACTACCTATTGGGTACCTCTATTCTATGTGGAGCTTCAGTCCAAAGGGACAGAGTTATGAAAAATAACAACACGTTATGGGATGGGCATTTAATCCAATCTAGGAGTAGAAATGGAGTGGGGGAAGGTGATGCTTGGGTTGAGGCTTGATGGCCAAGTAAGACTAACCGGATGAAGAAGCAGCTAAAGGTGCTCTAGAAAGAAAAGATAGCACCCACAAAGATTCTGAGTTTGCCTCATGTGCTGAAGTGTGCAGTTTATTTCAATTAACACTTTTTTTTTTTTTTGAGACAGAGTCTTACTCTGTTGCCCAGGCTGGAGTGCAGTGGCACGATCTTGGCTTACTGCAGCCTCTGCCTCCCAGATTGAAGTGATTCTCATGCCTCAACCTCCTGAGTAGCTGGGATTACAGGCGCACACCACCATGCCTGGCTAATTTTTATATTTTTAGTTGAAATGGGGTTTCACCATGTTGGCCAGGCTAGTCTCGAACTCCTGACCTCAGGTGATTTACCTGCTTCGGCCTCCCAAAGAGCTAAACCACCATGCCTGGTTAATGGTTTCTTGTTCTTTGTACAAACATAGCTTCACTTTTTTTTTTTTTTTTTTTTTTTTTTTTTTTTTTTTAATATACAAAGAGGTTGTGCAGGAAAAGTCCTCTTTTTATTTTCTATTTTTTTGAGACAGAGTCTCACTCTGTCACCCAGGCTGGAATGCAGTGGTGCGATCTGGGCTCACTATAACCTCCGCCTCCCAGGTTCAAGTAATTTTCCCACCTCAGCCTCCCTAGTAGCTGGGATTACAGGCACGCACCACCATGTCTGGTGGAGATGGAATTTCGCCATATTGGCCAGGTTGGTCTTGAAATCCTGACCTCAGGTGATCAGCTTGCCTTGGCCTCCCAAAGTGCTGGGATTACAGGCTTAAACCACTGTGCCTGGCCTATGGTTTCTTGTTCTTTGTACAAACATACCTTCACTTTGAGCCTTCTAATAGGATGGAAGGCGAATTGGAAATAGGTGAGACTGGAGTTAAGAGGCTGTTGGGATGATCCAGCCTATGGAAGGAAGCTCTTACATAGGACCCATTTGCTGCATCATGTTGTGGGTCCCTACTCCACCAGATACTGCCAGTATCACAAGGTCAGTGGATCTGCAACTACAGTCTATAGCTGGCCACTGACTGGGGATCAAAACATGGACCAGTTGTGTTTGGGTCCTCCACTGGGCCCATACGGAAAATTACAGAGTTTGAAACTCGTCTAAATTTCTAAGTCTTGTCCAGAGGAGTTGTTGTAGCTCCGTAAATCCCAAACCTTGAGCTTTGTCACTTTTTCACTGGTCTATTTCCCTTCTCCCTATCCCATACACTTTGATGACTATGTAAAGTCTTATCATCTGTCCATTCAAATGTGACTTATTTCATATAATTTCCCCTAATTTTCATTTCCCTGACTCCAAATAAGAATTAGCTGTCCTTATTTTAAGATCTCAAATAACTTTGTGCATAGATTGAAACTCAATTCACCGAGGGTGATAAGGGAAGTTACCAGTAATGGATCAATTAGACTGGGGCATAACTATTTAATTGCTGAACGCTGCCATGTTTGCAGTGTTAACAACTTAGTTAAGCTAATCCTGAGTATTTAATTATACCTCCATTTATACCTATTTGGCCTTAGAAATAGTTTATTTTTATTTAACAAATACTCATGTAGCACTACATGTCAGACTTATTTTAAGGACTTTACAAATAAGTTCCTTAACAACCCTATGATATAGGTACTAATATTGCCACCCTATTTAGAGAGGAAAAAGCCAAGGTACTCAGGAGGGTTTCATAGCTAATAAGTAACTGAAACACAATGTGAATTCAGGAAGCCTGGCTCTAAGTCCTGTGTACTTCATCACAATTGTATGTGGTCTCTCCCAGCAGGCAGTGGAAGCACTAAGCTCTGCAAATTATTTTTCTGAATTGTAACTGCAAGCCAGAGATGTGGTAGGAGCATGGAATATAAATATAAAAAGACACAGCTGTTGCTTTCTAGGAGTATATCAGTTATTTCTTGGGGATAACAAATCACAAAACGGTGACTTGAAACAATAGCCATTTACTTGCTCACAATTCTGCAATCTGGTCTGGACTCACTTATGCATTTACAGTCAGCTGGTGGATCAACTAGTACGGAGGATCCAAGATAGCCTCACTAACGTTCAACATTTCAGCTAGGGTTTCGAATGGCTAAGGGCTGGCTAGGCCTCTCTCCTCATGGTCTTTCATCCTCAAAAAGACAAGTTCGAGTTTCCTTACATGGGCAAAAGAGCAAAAAGGAAGTAACAAGATCTCTTAAATCCTGGACTTAGAAGTGCCCCACATCACTTCCTCTGCATTTTTCTGGTCTAAGTAAGTCAAAGGCCAACCCAGATTCAATGTGGCAGATGATTATACAATGGCTTCAATTCAGGGACCTGTGATTCACTGAGGACCTTTTAATAGTAATCTACCACAAGAAGCTAACAGTTTTAGTGTGGAGACAATTGTCATAGCACATTGGGCCATAATAAAGGTGGGAAAAAGTGCAATAGGTCTGTAGGCAAAGAAACACCTGAATTTGATGGGGGAGGGGATCAAGGATAGCATCATGAAGGCAGCATTAACACAGGCCCTGAGACTTTGAGAGCAGATTATGTTTGGAGGTTAACTTGGTGGGTGGTCACAGGTGGATAAGGAAGGGAAAGAAGGGCAATTCAGGAGGACAGAATAACAGGTGCAAAGACATCGATACATGGCAAAAGAAAGCATGTTGTACTTAAGGATAATAAATAGTTCAGAATGAGGCCGGGGGCGGTGGCTCAAGCCTGTAATCCCAGCACTTTGGGAGGCCGAGACGGGCGGATCACGAGGTCAGGAGATCGAGACCATCCTGGCTAACACGGTGAAACCCCGTCTCTACTAAAAAATACAAAAAACTAGCCGGGCGAGGTGGCGGGCGCCTGTAGTCCCAGCTACTCAGGAGGCTGAGGCAGGAGAATGGCGTAAACCCGGGAGGTGGAGCTTGCAGTGAGCTGAGATCCGGCCACTGCACTCCAGCCTGGGTGGCAGAGCGAGACTCCGTCTCAAAAAAAAAAAAAAAAAAAAAACAAGTTCAGAATGATTAGAGTAAAGGGCTCTTGAGGAAGAGTGTGGAAGGCTGAAGAACAAGGCTCCCCGGTTGATGCCATTCTCCTGCCTTAGCCTCCCGAGTAGCTGGGACTACAGGTGCCTGCCACCATGCCTGGCTAATTTTTTGTATTTTTAGTAGAGATGAGGTTTCACTGTGTTAGCCAGGATGGTCTCGATCTCCTGACCTCATGATCCACCCGCCTTGGCCTCCCAAAGTGCTGGGATTACAGGCGTGAGCCACCGCGCCTGGCCATTTTTTTTTTTTTTTTTTTTTTGAGACAGAGTTTCACTCTGGTTGCCCAAGCTGGAGTGCAATGGTGCGATCTTGGCTCACCACAACCTCCGCCTCCCAGGTTCAAGCAATTCTCCTGCCTCAGTCTCCCGAGTAGCTGGGATTACAGGCATACGCCACCATGCCCAGCTAATTTTGTATTTTTAGTAGAGACAGGGTTTCTCCATGTTGGTCAGGCTGGTCTCGAACTCCTGACCTCAGGTGATCAGCCTGTCTTGGCCTCCCAAAGTGCTGGCATTACAGGCATAAGCCACCGTGCCTGGCCATGTTTTTTGTATTTAAAAATCACTTTCAGGCTGGGCGCAGTAACTCATGCCTATAATACCAGTGTTTTGGGAAGCCAAGGTCAAGAGCTCAAGACCAGCCTGGCCAACATGGCAAAACCCCCACCCCCATCTACTAAAAATACAAAAATTAGCTGGGTGTGGTGAAGTGCGCCTGTAATCCCAGCTACTCAGGAGGCTGAGGCACAAGAATTGCTTGAACCCGCGAGGTGGAGGCTGCAGTGAGCCAAGATTGCGCCATTGCACTCCAGTGACAGAATGAAACTGTGTCTTGAAATAAATTAATAAATTAATAAAATAAAATAAAAAAATAAAAATCACCTTGGGAGTCCATGAAAGGAAGATCAGATGAAAATAAGAAAGACAAATGAGAAGCCTATTGCAAAATACCAAGTTTAAGAAGATGAGGCTTGAACAATGGCATAGAAAGCAGAGAAGAGGAAAACGGTTCCAGAAATATTTGTGAGGTAGAATGAACAGGATTTGATAATTGAAGGAAGAATACAGAAAGAATCCCAGGTTTCTGATTTTGGCAACTGGGTGGATACAGGGGGCAGAGTTTTAGGGGAAAAGTGATCATTTACATTTCAGACATGCTGGTTTTGAAACGCCTGTGTGACAATCAATACAGAAGTGAACTGGACAGTTGGTTATACAAATCTGAAGCTCAGGAGAGAGGATCAGACTAGAGATACAAACACAGAATTCATCAGCAAGCAGGTGGTAGTAAGAAACCGTAAGATGTCCTGGAGAAGGCATGTAGAATGAAAGGACAGAAACTAGAGATGACCACAGGGGAAGAGCTCGATTTAGTGAGTAGAAGAGAAAGAGAAGTCCACGTAAAACACTAAAAATGAACTGGAAAGAGAGGAGGAAAACCAGTATCAGTGGTGCCCCAGTAGCCACAGGATAATATAATTTTCTTTCTTTTTTCTTTTCTTTTCTCTCTTTCTTTCTTTCTTTCTCCTTCTTTCCTTCTTTCCTTCTTTCCTTCTTTCCTTCTTTCCTTCTTTCCTTCTTTCCTTCTTTCCTTCTTTCCTTCTTTCCTTCTTTCTTTCTTTCTTTCTTTCTTTCTTTCTTTCTTTCTGACAGAGTTTTTACTCTATTACCCAGGCTGGAGTGCAATGGCGCGATCTCAGCTCACTGCAACCTCTGCCTCTGGGGTTCAAGCAATTCTCCTGCCTTAGTCTCCCAAGTAGCTGGCATTACAGGAGTCTGTCACCACGCCCAGCTAACTTTGTATTTTTAGTAGAGACAAGGTTTCACCATGTTGGCCAGGCTGATCTCGAACTCTTGACCTCAGGTGATCTTCCCACCTCAGCCTCCCACAGTGCTAGGATTACAGGCGTGAGCCACTGTGGCCGGCCTATAACTATCATAATTCAGAAAAGTGCCCATGGAATTTGATGACTGATCACTGGTAAACATACCAAGAGCAATTTTAGAAGGGTTTATGATGGCAATATCCCAGTTGCTACGAATTGAAGAATCCTGTGAGAGAATACTTGTAAAGTGTAATGATGGGCAAAGAGGACTTGCTGGAAGTTAAAGAGTTACTTTATAGAAAGCAAAGTTATCTACTGAGAGGGAAATGTGTGGGCTTAAAAAGTGTGTGTGGAGAGGGAAAGGCTGGTAACAGTTGTGCTGAGAGAGAAATCTTTGAATGCCACTTCCTGTCAAGTTCCTGCACAGTATTCTTTTCAGTTTCATGATAAACTTCTTGAAATATTCCTTTGCCTTTACTTTCTCTCTTCCCCACTTCACTCCTTAAAACCACTTTAATTGTAGTTTGGCATTTGTCTCTATATAACAATGACTTCTAGAAAAAAATCACCAGTGACTTTTGTGTTTCAAACATAATGTACATTGTGTCACTTGATATTATTTGTCCAAAATAATAAATGTTCTGTTCTGGATATTCTTTTTTGTTTGTTTGTTTGAAATGGAGTCTCACTCACTCTGTTGCCTAGGCTGGGGTGCAGTGGTATGATCTCAGCTCACTGCAACCTCCACCTCCCGGGTTCAAGGGATTCTCCTGCCTCAGCCTCCCGAACAGTTGGGGGTTACAGGTGCGTGCTGCCACGCCTGGCTTATTTTTATATTTTTAGTAGAGACGAGGTTTCACCATGCTGGCCAGGCTGGTCTCAAACACCTGACCTTAAGTGATCCGCCCACCTTGGCCTCCCAAAGTGCTGGGATTACAGGCATGAGCCATCGCGCCCGGCCAGTTCTGGATATTGTTAACATACTCTGTGCTTTTGTCTAAATTATTTGATTCTGATTTCCAACAGTGAAATGGGAATGATGGAGAGTTGATACAATGAGATTGTAAGGCACATGGAACATCTCTGACATAGCTATAATCAGATCATTTTTCCAATAGAATGGTTTGCTGGGATTAAATGAAATAATGGCTGTAAAATTCTTAATACATAGCTGTAAATAGCAGTGATTATATTTGAGTTTGATTATATTTAAAATACTAAAATGTAACAACTGAAGAAAGAGAGTTCAGCTACTTTGCTTGCTCAGGTAGAAAAATACTTGGTGATTATGAAACGATATGTCTGGAATTTGTTTTAAAATAATCGGGGGCGGGGGGTGGGGAGGATAGGGTGCTGGGGTGGTAAGGGTGGTAAGGGTGCTGCCGTGGTGGGAAATTGGCCACGTTATTGATGCTGAGTGTTCACTATTCTAATTTTGTATCCGTTTGAAAATTTTATAGTTAAAAATTATGATTTGTTTCGCTCTACGCAACTATGTTGACACAACATACTTAGCAAACTGAAATGTCACGGAAACTTAGTTTTTAACCGGTCAATGACTTTTTGAGGTGTAGACACTTCACACCTTACTCCACTCCCCACTGTAAGGAAGATTTAACTTGAAACGGAGATAATGATTTGAACTTACGGCTTTTATAATCTCATAAGTGGGCGTCATTTTAATAACTACTCTCAGAATATCTTTTTCTATTCCACTTTACTTTTTCCTCTCCACTTAACCAACTCATCATTAGAAAGAAACTACAAGTCCCAGGATGCACTACACGATGAACGTCGGATCGAGGACCTCGTGTCTCTGAAGTGGTTGCCCTCGCCTTATTTGAATAATCCCAATGAAAATTGATGCTTGTGACCCAGAGCAGATTCTGGAGCCTTCTGTACGCCTGGGACGGCCCAGCGTGGAGGGGACAGCGTGGTGCCTTTTTGTTCAGGCTTCACTCAGGGCAGCCTCACTCCTTCCTGGGGCCTCCATACGGCAGAAGGGCTCAGTTAGTGCGCCTCTAAGATGGCGACGCCTTTGGCGGTAAATTCGGGTAAGTGTGGCCAGACAGAAAGGAGACGATTGAGCTGAGCGATGACCAGGTCTTCAGGGAGAGACGAGACCGTGGGGTTTCTCGGAGTCTAGCACCCAACTTATATGCGGTGCCTGCTTTTCACTAATTCTGGGCCTAGAGTCTCACCCCTCCCCAGTTTGAATGGCGCGCGTCGGTGCTGCGGCTCTAGCCCTTGAGTTGGGGTTTGAGAATCGAGGCAGTGAGGCTTGGGCAGCTGGACCCAGGTATTTAATCTCTCACAGCCCAGGGCTGAGCCTGGCTCCCTCACCCCCAAGTTCCACTGTGCGTCTGTGGTCCAGATTTCGCCGGAAAAGCGTCAGGTCTTCAGCAGTGAAGCCAGAGGACCCGAGATATTTTCCAGCCATGAGCAGAGGCTGAAAGTAGGCGCCGGAGTTCCTTAGAGGGTGGGGGATCTTGCAGGCAGCGAATACTCCCGATTATGAAGTCGGCCATCTGAAAGGTGGTCAGGAAGAGGGTGGCGGGGCTTCAGCAGACGTCTCCTAACTGTGCGGATGTGGTTAGGCCCTGGATGTTCTTGTACCTTTGGAGCTGTAGATTTTCGGGGTGGAATTGAATCTAGAAGGTAGTAAAAGAACTCTGGAAGATTTGGGGTGGATCCTCTTTTGATGATTCTCAATTCGGGCGGTACCGCCCTCCAGTGGTGTTTGAATGAGTGAGTGCATTTTGATTGTCATATTTCCTGGGGTACACTGCTGTCGCATAGTAGGCGGGGCAAGGATGCAGAAAGTCCTTCATGGGCAGAGCAGTCCGGGAAAAGAATTTGGCGCTTAGAATGTTAATGCCTCGATTGAGATGCTCAGAACTTCGCGGGCAAGATTAAGAGTATATCTGTGTGGTAAATGCTTGTAAGAATCTCACTTAAAAGGACTCTTTCGTGGGTGCATTTTCTGTTTCTTTACAGTCATTTTTTAAAGTACTGGTTCTATTTTCCACAGGACTGATTTTCTCGAAAAGTTGTCTAAATCTGTTTTGTAAATCAAATCATTTCAGAAACGCTATGATAAATTATAATGAAAACTATGTTTACTGAGCACATACTATATCCCAGCTTTACGCTTATTATTGTGCTTATCTCATTCAGTTGCCATTTATACACCTTTGGAGTAGTTGCTGTTAAATATACCATTTTACAGATTTGGAAATAGAGACTTCAAATAGTTACGTAATGTCCCCAGAGTTAAACATCTAATGATTCTAAGCCAGTCTCATGTGCTTAAACTACCTAGTGCTACTACTTAAGCACAACCTAATTCATTTTATATTAGACGTATATATTAGAAGGTTAGTAATGAAGTTACATGCTTAATATTGCTGTCCTTCCTTCCCAATTAGATATGCTTAAAAGCAAGGGTTGCGTGTTATACGTGTGGTTATATATAATTTCTCTGTTTTATTTTATTTTTTAATTTTTTGTTTTTGAGATGGGGTCTTGCTCTGTCTCCCAGGCGGGAGTGCAGTGATGCGATCCCGGCTCGCTATAACCTCTGCCTCCCAGGTTCAAGCAATTCTCCTGCCTCAGCCTCCCGAGTAGCTGGAATTACAGGCACGCGCCACCACGCTGGGCTAATTTTTGTATTTTTAGTAGATGCGGGGTTTCTCCATGTTGGCTAGGCTGATCTCGAACTGCTGTCCTCACGCCATCCTTCTGCCTCGGCCTCCCAAAGTGGTACGTTTACAGGTGTGAGCCAGTGCGCAGGGTATATACATTTCTTTTCCTTTTTTCTTTTTTTCTTTTTTTTCTTTTTTTGAGATGGAGTCTCACCCTGTCACCCAGGCTGGAGTGCAGTAGCATGATCTCGGCTCACTGCAGCCTCCGCCTCCCGGGTTGGAGCAATTCTCCTGCCTCAGCCTCCGAACTAACTGGGATTACAGGCGCCTGCCACCATGCTTGGTTAGCGTGGCTAATTATTATTATTATTATTTTTTTTGAGAGAGAGTCTGGCTCTGTCGCCCAGGCTGGAGTGCAGTGGCGCGATCTGGGCTCACTGCAAGCTCCGCCTCCTGGGTTTACGCCATTCTCCCGCCTCAGCCTCCTGAGTGGCTGGGACTACAGGCGCCCGCCACTGCGCCCGGCTAATTTTTTTTTGTATTTTTAGTAGAGACGGGGTTTTACCGTGTTAGCCAGGATGGTCTCGATCTCCTGACCTCGTGATCCGCCCTTCTTGGCCTCCCAAAGTGCTGGGGTTACAGGCGTAAACCACCGCGCCCAGCCATTTTGTTTTGTTTTGTTTTGGAGACGGAGTCTCATTCTGTTCCCCGGGCTGGAGTGTAGTGCTACGATCGCGGCTCACTGCAACATCCGCCTCCCAAGTTCAAGCGATTCTCCTGCCTCAGTCTCCCGAGTGGCTGGGATTACAGGCGCCCGCCACTACGCCTAGCTAATTTTTTTAATTTGTTGTAGAGAAGGAATTTTACCATATTGGCCAGGCTGGTCTCGAGCTCCTGATCCCGTGATTTGCCCCCCTCAGCCTCCCAAAGTGTTGGGATTACAGGCGTGAGCCACTGCGCCTGGCCAAGTTTTTTGTATTTTTAGTAGAGACAGGGTTTCACCATGTTGGCCGGACTGGTCTCAAATTCCTGACCCCAGGTGATCCGCCTACCTCAGCCTCCCCAAAGTGCTGGGATTACAGACATGAGCCACTGTGTCTGGCCTATACACATTTCCTTAGTACATACTCGCCCTAAGCTATTATAATTATTAAACGAATCACTGGAGGGAAAAGGAGTTGCCAACAGCAGCAAAGAGTGTACAAAGAGTGTACAAAGTCTTGTGTCAGGAGTGTTTAATTGGCAACATAGGAAACATTTTTAAAAGCCAAGAGTCAGGAAGTGGTTTTTTTAAAAACACTAAACGTCATAGGGAAGGAACCCTTTTTCCATCAAGAAATGAATGTCGAGTTGAGTGGGTAAAGGAAATGTGTCATATACATGCAGTATACATAATGTATATGCATATACATAACATATACATGCATATACATAATATCTTTATGCAGCCTTGAAAAGGAAGGAAATCCTGTCACATAAAACAATGTGGATGAATCTTGAGGACATACTAAGTGAAATAAACCAGTCACAAGACACAAATACTGCTTGATTCCACTTATATGAGGTATCTGAAGTAGTCAAACTCATAGAAACAGAAAGTAGAATGGTGGTTGCCGGGAGCTGGGAAAGGGGAAAATGGGGAGTTGTTAAGGGGGCATAGAGTTTCTATTTTGCAAGATGAAAAAAGCTTTGAAGATCTATTGCACAATGTGAATATGCTTAACACTGCTGAACTGTACACTTAAAATTTGTGGAGATTGTATTCTGTGTTAAGTGCTTCCTTTAAATTAGTTTTAAAAAATCAAACATCTTAGAGTTGTAAGGAAAAAATATAGAGATTGTAGAGTTCTAAGACCTATGGTTGGCCGGGTGTGGTGGTTCATGCCTGTAATCCCAGCACTTTGGGAGGCTGAAGTAGGCAGATCACTGAGGTCAGGAGTTCGAGACCAGCCTGGCCAACATGGTGAAACCCTGTCTCTACAAAAATACAAAAATTAGCCCGGCATGATGGCAGATGTCTGTAATCCCAGCTACTTGGGAGACTGAGGCAGGAGAATCGCTTGAACCTGGGAGGCAGAGGTTGCAGTGAGCCAAGATCATGCCATTGCACTCCAGCCTGGGTGACAGAGCGAGACTCTGTCTAAAAAAAAAAAAGACCTATGCTTGTATTTCAGCTGTATAACAACTGGTCTTGTGACCTGTATCAACCCAGCTGAGAACACTCACATACTTGTGAATAAGCAACTATTAACACTGCTTGGCAGTCCTTCTGTGATAGTCTGGTCACCTCGTCCATTCACAGCAGTGAATACTTCAGACCTTTCCACACTCTTCAAATCTTTAACCTGCGAATAACTAAACCCTCAGACTTCTAGTCACAGAAAAAATAGGAGCCAACATGCATGAACGCGCTTTATTCACTCTCAAACCTTTAAACCTAGGTGTGTCTGCATCCTTTTGAATCAGTTTTCCTCTGTGCTCCTATCTAATGTAAATCCCACCCATCGTGTTCTTCTTCTGTTACTCTTTTTTTGTCTTATATATTCACTTCTCTGTCTTGCTCTTTCCTTTATCTCCACTAATAATCTCATGCCTCACTCCACTTACTGTCCTCTTCCTAGTCAAACCTGTCAAAAGATTTGTTAGTATTCACTGACTCCATCTCCTTCCTTCCTCCCTCCCTTCCTCCCTGCCTCCCTCTCTCTGCCCAGGCTGGAGTTCAGTGGTGCAGTCTCGGCTCACTGCAGCCTCCACCTCCCAAGTTTAAATCATTCTCCTGCCTCAGCCTCCCTAGTAGCTGGATTACAGGCCTGAGCCGCTGTGCCCAGCCCACTGACTCCCTCTTCATACCTACTATTCCTTCACCCATTCTGGTCTCTTCCATCCTTGTAAACAGCTCTCAATAGGGTTAACTTCTGTTTCTTGTAGTTCAGAAAGTCCCTTTATAAAAAATTATTTATTATTTATTATTTTTTTATTTTGAGACAGGGGCTCATTCTGTCACCCAGACTGTAGTGCAGTGGCATGATCTCAGCTCACTGCAACCTCTGCCTCCCAGGTTCAAGAGATTCTCCTGCCTCAGCCTCCCCAAGCAGCTAGGATTACAGGTGCCTGCCACCACACCTGGCTAATTTTTGTATTTTTAGTAGAGATGGGGTTTCACCATGTTGGCCAGTCTGGCCTCGAACTCCTGACCTCCAATGATTCACCCACCTCGGCCTCCCAAAGTGCTGGGATTATAGGCATGAGCAAAAAGTCCTCATATTTTAAATCTTCATTTGACTTGATCTTTTAGAGTAAATACCAAAATCATTTTTTTTTTTTTTTTTTTGAGACGAAGTCTGGCTCTGTCACCAGGCTGGAGTGCAGTGGCGTGATCTTGGCTCACTGAAACCTCTGCTTCCTGGGTTCAAGCGATTCTCTTGCCTCAGCCACCTGAGTAGCTGGGACTACAGGCGTGTGCCACAACGCCCAGCTAATTTTTGTATTTTTAATAGAGACAGCGTTTCACCATGTTGGCCAGGATGGTCTTGATCCCCTGACCTCGTGATCTGCCTGCCTCGGTGTCCCAAAGTGCTGGGATTACAGGCCTGAGCCACCACGCCCAGCCATCACAATTCTTTAACGTGGGCAAGTGAGCCCTACGTGATGATCTTGCCAAACCCGTTTTCTGTACTGCAGCTCTCTTGGCCTTTTGAGTTCTTTGACATGTCGCATTCCCTCTTGCCATAGAAACCCACATGTCCTCTTCCTGGAATGCGTGTCTTCACCTCCCACCTGTCAGTTAACTACCACTTTTGTTCTTCAGATTTCAGCCTAGTTATCACTTCCTCATGGATAATTCTCTCCTCCTGCCTCTCTGGCTAGGTCAGATTCCCCTATAATGTGATCTCTTGCCCTGGCTACCTCTCCTTCATATCCTTATATCCTGACCACAGCTGGATTTTACTTTTTTTTTTTTTGAGATGGAGTCTTACTCTGTTGCCCAGGTTGGAGTGTAGTGGTGTGATCTCGGCTCACTGCAACCTCCGCCTCCCAGGTTCAAGCGATTCTCCTGCCTCAGCCTCCCGAGTAGCTGGGACTACAGGCGCGTGCCATCACGCCTGGCTAATTTTTTGTATTTTTAGTAGAGATGGGGTTTCACTGTGTTAGCCAGGATGGTCTTGATCTCCTGACCTCGTGATCTGCCTGCCTTGGTCTCTCAAAGTGGTGGCATTACAGGCGTGAGCCACTGCGCCTGACCAGATTTTACATTTATGTATGATTATGATTAATGTTTTTCCTCACTACAGTGTAATCTTACCAGTACTTTACACATGGTGAGTGAGTAAATATGATTCGCTGGGGGTATCCCTAAACATTAAGGAAAAGAAATGTATTTCTCAGCTGACTAAACTACATGTTAAAAGTACATATTTAGTAATTTTGAAAAATTTATAGTGTCCCTTCATTTGTAATCAGTAAAAAGGTATTTACTGTAATCCCAGCACTTTAGGAGGCTGAGGAGGGAGGATCACTTGAAGCTAGGAGTTCAAGATGAGCCTGGGCAACATAGTAACACCCCAGTTCTACAAAAAATACAAAAATTAGCCAGGTCTAGTGGTGTGCGCCTGTAATCCTAGCTACTAGAGAAGCTGAGGGAGGAGGTTGCTTGAGCCCAGGAGTTTGAGGCTGTAGCGAACTGTGATTGCCTCACTGCACACCAGCCTGGGTGACAGCAAGACCCTGTCACAAAAAACAAACAAAAAAAAGGTATTTACTAAAATTGGTCAAACTCAAGGCAGATTGAAGATAACTCTCTGTTGTAGCTACCTTTGGTGTTTTTTGTTTTTGTTTTTGTTTCATTTTTCTTTTTTGAGACGAGGTTTCACTCTCTTGCCCACGCTGGACTGCAGTGGCTCAATCATGGCATACTACAGCCTCTACCCTCTGAGACTCAGGTGATCCTCCCACTTCAGCCTCATGAGTAGCTGAGACTATAGAACAAGCCACCCATGCGCAGCTTTTTTTTTTTTTTTTTTTTTTTTTTTTTTTTTGAGACGGAGTCTTGCCCTGTCACTGAGGCTGGAGTGCAATGATAAGATCTCAGGTCACTGTAACCTCTGCCTCCCGGGTTGAAGCGATTCTCCTGCCTCAGCCTCCCAAGTAGCTGGGATTACAGGTGTGCGCCACCACACCCAGCTAATTTTTTTTTTGTATCTTTAGTAGAGATGGGGTTTCACCATGTTGGCCATGCTGGACTTGAACTCCTGAGCTTGTGATCTGCCCACCTTGGCCTCCCAAAGTGCTGGGATTACAAGCGTGAACCCCCACGCCCAGCCGGTTTTTTTTTTTTTTTTAAGTAGAGACAGGGTTTTGCCATGTGGCCCAGGCTGGTCTTGAACTGCTGCAGTTAAGCTCCTTGAACCTTAGGAGGCCTACCTCGGCTTCCCGAAGTGCTAGGATTACAGGTGTGAGCCACCTTGCCTGGCCCTTTGGTGCTATGTTGATATTAATGACGAACTAAGTAGGCCAGTGTACCTGTTTTTTTATTGTTGAGTTTGTTTGTTTGTTTTTTGAGATGGAGTCTCACTCTGTCTTCCAGGCTTGAGTGCAGTGGGTGTGCTCTTGGCTCACTGCAACCTCTGCCTCCCGGGTTCAAGCGATTCTCCCACCTCAGTCTCCTGAGTAGCTGGAATTACAGGCGCACGCCACCATGCCTGGGTAATTTTTTTTTTGTATTTTTTGTAGAGACAGGGTTTCAACATGTTGGCCAGGCTGGTCTTGATCTCCTGACCTCAAGTGATCTGCCTCCCTTGGCCTCCCACAGTACTGGGATCACAGGTGTGAGCCACTGTACCTGGCCTATTGTAGAGTTTTGACCTTTAATTGGATGCCTACTGTTATTGGGGGAAAAATTGGATTTTTCCGTAACATTCACTGAGCTTACTATACTAAATATGTGTAATACAAGGAAATTTTTTAGTTTTTCAGAGGTCCTACTGTGTATTAATTAATATTTAAAATGAAGGAGAGAAAATTAACTTTTGTCAGCACTTTATCAGATTTCTGAAATATCTTTGGTAAGGTGTATTTCAGATTTGCGCAGGAGTCATCATTAATACCTTCCCTTTATAACTTGTGCCATTTGATAACCAATTCTGAGTCCTTTCTTTTACTAACAGACCTTTTCTTGCTCCTATACTGTCCTCATCCTAGTTTAGGTTCTATTTTCCTATATATGTATATATATATATATATATTTTTTTTGAGATAGAGTTTCACTCCTGTTGTCCAGGCTAGAGTGCAATAGCGCGATCTTGGCTCACTGCAATTTCCACTTCCTGGGTTCAAGCGATTCTCCTGCCTCAGCCTCCCGAGTAGCTGGGATTACAGGTGCCTGCCACCACGCCCGGCTTATTTTGTATTTTTAGTAGAGACAGGGTTTCTCTATGTTGATCAGGCTGGTCTTGAACTCCCGACCTTAGGTGATCCACCTGCCTTGACCTCCCAGTTCCATTTTCTTATAAGTGGCTTATTTACCTATTATCCTTGTTTCCTGACACTGCCTGTTCTAGTCTATCAACCACACTAGAACACCATTGTCCTACAATGCCAGTTTCATTTTGTCATCTACTACTGGAAACTTTGCCATTTACTAATAGGAAAAATTCCATCATGGGCCTGGAATCCAAGGCTGAAACCTACTCTATTCTTTGCAGTTAGAGAGAGGGCCAAGAAAATGATCCTGAGGAAAGTCAGCTAGTCACCAGGATCTAGGTCCTCATTTTGGCAGGCACAGAAATCTGATTTTTTTCAGAGTATTCAGAGTTGATTAGGTCCCATTCATTGATTATTCGCTAATCAAATTCAGAAAAGACAGATACATAAGCCAGTGTTCCAGTTATTGCTCTTATTATTTTATTATTTATTTATTTATTTATTTGTTTGTTTGTTTGTTTTTTGAGAGAGAGTCTTGCTGTGTTGCCAAGGCTGGATTGCAGTGGTGTGATCTCAGCTCACTGCAACCTCTGCCTCCCAGATTCAAGCGATTCTTGTGCCTCAAACTTCTTTGTAGCTGGATTTACAGGTGTGCACCATTGCGCCTGGCTAATTTTTGTATTTCTCTAGAGATAGAGTTTCACCATTTTGGCCAGACTGGTCTCAAACTCCTAGCCTTGGCCTCCCGAAGTGCTGGGGTTACAGGGATGAGCCACCACCCCCATCCGCCAGTTATTGCTCTTTAATGGGAAGTATGTCTGCATAGTAGGTATTCACGTTGCTTTGTCAACACCTTCTTCATACTAGAAATTTGTATGTCGAGCTATATTTTTAATCAGAAGATTGGCAAGTGTGGGACCAAAGCAGGAGAAGCAAAGCAGGGAATTGAATGATCTCTCTATGTAAGGAAGATCTAGACATGCAGATTCCCCTTCTTTCACATCCCCACATCAAAGACCTGACGCTTCACTTCCTGCCCTAATCTTCAGAATAGGTTCTCTCTTTCATGCACTCTCAAAGCACTCTGTATTTCATCATATTTTTTATTATACTGATATCTTTGGAATTCTTTGTTTTTTGTTTTGTTTTGTTTTGTTTCTTGAGACAGAGTCTTGCTGTGTTGCTCAGGCTGGAGTGCATTGGCACGATCTCAGCTCACTGCAACCTCTGCCTCCCGGGTTCAAGTGATTTCTCTTGCCTCAGCTTCGTGAGTAGCTGGGACTACAGGTGTGCACCACCACACCCAGCTAATTTTTGTATTTTTAGTAGAGACGAGGTTTCACCATATTGGCCAGGCTGGTCTCAAACTCCTGACCTTGTGATCCACACACTTGAGCTTCCCAAAGTGCTGAAATTACAGGTGTGAGCCGCTGCGCCTGGCCTGGAATTCTTTGTTTAATGTCTGTCAGTCTTATCAATTTATTAATTCCATGAGGCTTGGGATTCTGTCTGTCTTGCTCAGTCTATATCTATAAGGTCCCTCAGTAAATATTTGATAGTGAATGAAAGTATGAATAGATGATCCAGCTCCATTGATTTAGTCCATCCTCTCCCTGTACATCTCCCCTTTACAATTTTTTTTTTTCAGCCTGGATGTGGTGGCTCATGCCTTTCGTCCCAGCACTTGGGGAGGCCAAGGTGGGTAGATTGCTTGAGTCCAGGAGTGTGATACGAGCCTGGACAGCATGGTGAAACCCTGTCTCTACCAAAAAAAAAGGAGGAAAAAAAAAATCAAACAAAAATTAGGCAGGTGTGGTTGCACACCTGTAGTCCCAGCTATTCAGGAGGCTGAAGTGGGAGGATCTCTTCAGCCCAGGAGGTCGAGGCTACAGTGAGCTGAGATGGCGCCACTGTACTCTAGCCTGGGCGACAAAGGGAGACCGTGTCTCAAAAAAAATTTTTTTTCATTACATTGCATCATCTGACATCATTGTTCATTGGTTTATAATGTATTTAATTACATTACAGTTATCTTTCATGTTATTCTTATATCCTGGTAACTTTATTTGGATTTGGGTTTTCTCAGCAGTTTAACCTGTTTACAATCTTTAATGTTTAGGCTATAGTTAGTTCTAAGTTTCATCTGTTGAGTAATTGATTGGTTTTGACCAGTTTTTCCTTCAGAGTCTAAACACAGGGGTACCTTATCTGCTTATTTCCAAACAGGAAACTTTAGCTTTAGGGTCATATTTTTTAAATGGTGAGTCTAAAATCAGTTTACTAGAGGCCGGGCACCAGGACTCACGCCTGTAATCCCAGCACTTTGGGAGGCCGAGGCGGGCAGATTACTTGATGTCAGGAGTTCTAGACCAACCTGGCCAAATGGTGAAGCTTCATCTCTAATAAAAATACAAAAATTAGATGGGCGTGGTGGCACGCCTGTAACCCCAGCTACGCAGGAAGCTGAGGCAGGAGAATCACTTGAACCCGGGAGGTGAAAGTTGTAGTGAGCGGAGATTGTGCCACTGCACTCCAGCCTGGGTGACAGAGTGAGTGAGACTGTATCTTAAAAACAATAAAGAAAAAATCCATTTAGTGAGCCCCTCACCGAAAATTGGATAGAACACAAAATATCAGAACACAAAATACATACAGTAAATGTAATAAATGAATTTATTTTAGTTTTTTATTGTTGTTATTGAGACAGAATCTTTCTCTGTTGCCCAGGCTGGAGTGCAGTGGCACCATCTAGGCTTACTGCAACCTCCGCCTCCTAGGTTCAAGCAATTCTGGTGCTTAGCCTCCTGAGTACCTGAGATTACAGGTGTATGCCACCACTTCTGGCTAATATTTTTGTATTTTTGGTAGAGACGGGTTTTTACCATGTTGGCCAGATTGATCTCGAACTCCTAGCCTCAAGTGATCTCCCCGCCTCGGCCTTCTAAAGTGCTGGGATTATAGGTGAGAGCCAGCCTGAGTTTTAGTATTTTATATAATACTTTTGTTTCAGTTTTGTATATACATGTGTACTGGGTTGAAACGTGAAATATTTCTTACTATGGATTATGGTCAGAGTTTGAAAGCACTACTTCTGCCTCTTTAATCTTGCTACTGCTCTGTGAATTCTCTTTCACACCCTCACACCTGTCTCTGATCCTTTGCTCACACTTATTCTTGGCTATTGTTTGTTGCCCAGATTTTCCTCATCCTTCAAATGCTGCACAAGTGCAGCCATTCCTTAGCCAACTCTGACCATCCTTAGCCAACTCTGACCATCAGTTTGATCTTTTGAAATTATTTTATTGTTTGTGCCAACAATCATATTCCTTTACAGGAATATTTCACTTATGTACGTTGTATCTCCCCAACTTGTGAGCTTTAAGACAAGGATTGTTTGTCTTATCCTCTTCGATACTTTACTGTTCATTTATGGAGCTTAAATTTTTTTGTTTTTTGTTTTTTGAGATGTAGTCTCGCTCTGTCACCCAGGCTGGAGTGCAGTGGCACGATCTCGGCTCACTGCAACCTCCGCCTCCTGGGTTCAAGCAAATCTCCTGCCTCAGCCTCCTGAGTAGCTGGGACTACAGGTGTGCGGCACCACGCCCGGCTAGTTTTTTTGTATATTTTAGTAGAGACAGAATTTTGCCATGTAGGCCAGGCTGGTCAGAACTCCTTACCTCAGGTGATCCGCTGGCCTCAGCTTACAGAAGTGCTGGTATTACAGGTGTGAGCCACCTTGCCTGGCCAGAGATCCACTTATTAATTAATTAATTAATTAATTTTGAGATGGTGTCTCACTCTGTTGCCCAGGCTGGAATGCAGTGGTGCAATCTTGGCTCACTGCAACCTCCGCCTCCTGGATACAAGTGATTCTCCTGCCTCAATCTCTTGAGTAGCTGGGATTACAGGCACCCATCACCATGCCCAGCTAATTATTGTCTTTTTAGTAGAGATGGGGTTTCACCATATTGGCCAGGCTGGTCTCGAACTCCTGACCTCAGGTGATCCACCCGCCTCGGCCTCCCAAAGTGCTAGGATTATAGGCTTGAGCCACTGTGCCTGACCTGAAGTCAGGATTTATTTTACAAGTCAGATGAAGTGATGTCTTTATATCAATGCTTGAGAATTTTAGTAAACTATGCTTTTATATTAGTGTCTCTTAATCAGTACATTGATATATAATTATGTCATTTATATCAGTCGTCAATCATTATCAATATATCAATCAATATATCAATCATTTATTATATTAATAAATATTAATATAGTTAATGTACTAATTATAGTTATTTATAATATAATTGATAATTATATTAATTAAGATACCTTCCTAGATGAAGAAGTAGCTGTGAGTGTAACTAAAATGTGTAGATGGTAACCTCATACTATTTTTCAAGTGTATGTTTTCTTTGACGGTGGTTTCATTTATTTTTTTCTTTAAGCTGCTAGTCTATGGGGTCCTTACAAAGACATTTGGCATAAAGTGGGAAATGCTCTTTGGAGAAGACAACCTGAAGCTGTTCACCTTCTTGATAAGATTTTAAAGAAACACAAACCTGACTTCATCTCATTGTTCAAAAATCCGGTAAGAAATTTTCTTTTTCAGTTTTTTTGGGTTTTTTTTTTTTTTTTTTTAAGATTGAGGAAGCAAGTAAACTTTTTTCTTCTTCTTTTTTTTTTAATTTTCAAAATCTTTTCAGAAATTTATTTACTGTGACACAGTCTGGTGAAGTCCTGATGACATGTGCCCCTAAACACTTAAAAATAAAAGACAGGGTCTAACTTTGTTGCCCAGGCTTGTCTTGGACTCCTGGTCTCAGTGATCCTCCTGCCTCAGCTTCCCAAAGTGCTGGGATTACAGATGTGAGCCACCATGCCAGCTGCAAAAACTATTTTTAAAACTTTTTTTAATTTTTAATTTTTGTGGGTACATAAAGGATGTATATATTTAAGAGGCACATGACATGTTTTGATACAGGCATGCAGTGTGAAATAATCATATCGTGGAGAATGGGGTATCATTCATCCCCTCAAGCATTTATCCTTTGTTTTCCAAACAATCTATTTATACTCTTAGTTATTTTAAAATGTGCAATTATTATGGAGAATAAAAAGATAGTCATTGCTCCTAAGAATGATAAGAAATACTTCTGTTTGTCATGTTACCAGGCTGAATTATATCATGAATAAGCTTCTGTAGGTAACACTTTGGGACCTTGTCTCCAGTGTGCTATTTTCATAACAATTAAAATTTTATCATTGTAGCCAAAAAATGTTCAACAGCATGAGAAGGTTCAGAAAGCCAGTACAGAGGGAGTCGCCATTCAGGGTCAACAGGGAACTCGACTTCTTCCTGAACAGCTCATTAAAGAAGCCTTTATTCTCAGTGACCTTTTTGATATTGGAGAATTGGCAGCTGTTGAGCTTCTTCTTGCTGGTAGGTTGACATTTAACTGAAACAGTGGTAAAATAATACAAAATTATAAAATGACTTATAGTTTAAAATAGTTTATTGTTTAGATTCTATCATAGTTTTTAAGGATGCAGTTTGGTAAAACCGTGTTCAAAATATTTCCTTTTTTAATCTTTCTTTGTTTATTTATTTATTTAGAGACGGAGTCGCACTCTGTCGCCCAGGCTGGAATGCAGTGGCACGATACCAGCTCACTGCAACCTCCACTTCCCAGGTTCAAGTGATTCTCCTGTCTCATCCTCCCGAGTAGCTGGGATTATAGGCACATGCCACCACCCCTGGCTAGCCTTTTTTAACTTTTGATTGAAAGGAAGGCTTCAGTTTAGTCATCAGAATTATTAAAGACATCTCAGAAATTTTATAGCACAAAGCACTTATTGTTGGTGAGTAGGCAGGTAAGGTCATTAATGATGAGAATTGTTAACGACGTCTCAGAAATTTTATAGCACAAAGCCCTTGCTGTCAGTGAGTAGGCAGGTAAGGTCACTGCTTTTTGGGAATTTCTTTTTGAGAGAGTAATTCAGATAATGTGTGAATAGGTGAAAAATAAGATGATTTCAATAATACAGAGTACTAGGAAGAAAATAAAGCAGTGGGATATAGAGAGGTGGAAGCTGACTAGGGCAATTTTAAGTAGGGTCTGTAGAGAAAGCCTCTCTAAGATGGGTTCATATGACTTGTGACCCAAATGATGAGAAGGTTCCAGCCACCCAGACCTATTGGGTAAGGCTTTTCCAGGGAGAGCAAGCAGCCAGTGCTTGAGGTGGGAATAAAGGTGTGTTTAAGGATAAAAAGACCATTGGGGCTGGAGCATCATTAATGAGAGGGAAAGCAAAGGAAGATGCACATACAGCAGGAATCAGAGCATGTTTGATTTTGCATGCTATGAAAGGTATTTGGATTTTATGCTGATTGCAATGGAAAATTGTTGATGAGGGCTTTAAGCAGAGACATTACATAATTCATTCTAACTCTGAAATTATTTTTCTGGTTGCTGTATAGAGAAAAGAGAGAAAAATTTCTATATTATAAGTAGTTTGTTTTAATTATAACGGAGGAGCCATTTGAAGAAAATATGGGCATTTCAGTTGAACAAATTTTAATATGTCTAAAAATAATATATGGCTGCCCAAATCCTTTTTGACCTAAGACTGCATTAACAGAAGTATGATATTGAGAATGAGGGGGATGTTCACTAGACATGCTTGAGTTTTGAGTTTAACTCAGAACTTCCATTTAACAAACATTTCTTCTATATCTACCATGTGCCAGGCATGGTGTTAATTATATCACTCCAGTGATATAAAGATGAATAAAATCTCAACTAATGTAAATAAACTCATATTCTAATAATTGAGAATGATGTGGAAACTAATGATTTTGACACAATTAAGTACATTAATGCAGTTTTGTGCAAGATTTAGAGATGGTCCAGAGAGAAGGTATTAGATGGACCTTGATTATACAGAGAAGTCTTAACAACATCATGAAGTTTAAGGTAGATATTGCAAAATGAGTAAGCATACATCAGGTGGAATAGGTGGTTATTTGGGAGGATGAAGGGCATCCTGGCAGAAGAAATTGCCTGTGCAAGAGGGTGAAGCAAGGTGATGAATTTGGGGAACAGAAAGGAGTAGAGTGGAGGAGTAATTGCAGTAAGGGGGAAAGAAAGCTATAGGAAATGAAATGGAAACTATAGGCAAAGTACTCTTAAAAAAAGTGAAACTTAGCTGGGGGTGGTGGCTCACGTCTGTAATCCCAGCGCTTTGGGAGGCCAAGGCAGGTGGATCACAAGTTCAGGAGTTCAAGACCAGAGTGACCAACATGGTGAAACCCCATCTCTACTAAAAATACAAAAAATAGCCAGGAGCGATGGCAAGTGCCTATAATCCTAACTACGCAGGAGGCTAAGGCAGGAGAATTGCTTGAACCTGGGCAGTAGAGGTTGCAGTGAGATCGCGCCACTGTACTCCAGCCTGGGTGACAGAGTGAAACTCCGTCTCAAAAAAAAAAGTAGAACTCATTTAAAGGAGAGCAGTTAAAATGGTGAATGAACTTGAATTATAAAAAGGTTATTTATTCTGAGAAGATTCTGAGGGAAGAAACTTAGAAATATTTGAAAGATTCCACATGAGATAGTAAAATGGGCATTGAATAAAATTAAATTCAGTGGACAACAGTGAGACCAAAAGATTCTCACCCAGTGTGTAGAAAATCACAGGTGAGTGTGAGAGTTAGAAATTGAGAGTATGGAAAATGGTGAATTCCATATTCCTGCTGGTGTTTACGGATAAGTTGGATGGCCCTAGAATATGTTGAGCAAGAAGTTGGACAGTAGATGGATGTTTGTAGTAGAGGACCCCACGGCCCCTTAAGCCCTGAGTGACTGATTCTTTGAACTGAACGTTGTTAAATTGATTTTTGTCTCTTCCTAAACACATATGTGTTTATTAATAATATTATTTCTCAACTTCCTTTTTTAGGAGAGCACCAACAGCCGCATTTTCCTGGCCTTACCAGAGGATTAGTAGCTGTTCTTTTGTACTGGGATGGAAAGCGATGCATTGCGAATTCCTTGAAAGCGTTGATACAGTCTAGACGGGGAAAGACATGGACCCTAGAACTCAGGTCTTTTTACTTCTTGGGGTTTCAGGGGTTAATTTGAAATTACTTGAAGAATGACAATATTTCCCTTTGAGCAGTATGTAACAAGCTGAGTAGTATACTCTCTCATTCTGCCAAGAAAGATAAAACAATTTAAATCTGTTTTATTGTGTTTATAAATAAAAAATAATTTGGACCCAGATGCAGTGGCCCTAATTATTTTTGGATTACAAAGTGCTGAGATTACAGATTACGGTCTACAGATTACAGATTACAAGGATCACTTAAGCTCAGGAGTTTTAGATCAGCCTGGGCAACATGATGAAATCTCATCTCTACAAAAAATAGAAAAATTAGCTGGGCATGGTGGCATGCACCTGCAGTTCCAGCTACTTGGAACACTGAGGTGGGAGAATGACCTGAGCCTGGGAGGTCAAGGCTGCAGTGAGCGGTGATCACGCCACTGCACTCCAGCCTGGGTGACAGAGCAAGGCTCTGTCTCAAAAAAAAGAGCGTTTGCTATATCTATTATGAAGAAGCATGAGCAATATTGTTTAACATAGTTTATTGATTTCTTTTCATTACAGTCCAGAGCTGGCTTCCATGACAACACGCTTTACAGATGAGCTGATGGAGCAAGGATTGACTTACAAAGTTCTTACCCTGGTGTCACAGATTGATGTCAATAATGAGTTTGAGAAACTACAGCGAGAGAGAGGTTTGGGCAGTGAAAAACATCGCAAAGAGGCAAGGGTTCAATGAAATCAATTCATGAGTTGTCTGTCAAATCTCAGAGGCAGAAACATGACAATTAGAATATTCATGTTTTCAAGATGAGTTATGTAGCCAACACCATGTGTGATTGCCAGTTTTCTTTTTTTTTTTGCTTTTATTATTTTTCTTTGACCCAAAATTGTATATATGTATAGGGTACAGTGTGGTATTTTGATACATATGTGTGATATGTAATAATCAAATGAACGTAATTAGCATATCCATCACCTCAAACGTTTATTATTTCTTTGTGTTGGGAACATTCAAAATTCACTGTACTACTGTTTGACAATACAGTATACAATAAATTATTGTTAATTATAGTCAGCTCATAATGTATATTAAAGTTTGTAGTCAGCTGTGTCCATAAAATTGACCTGCAGTTGTTTCAGCTTCTGTATAGTCATTTATGTGCCATTCTAGCTCTTTTTATGAAGTGAACAAGAAATTGGTCATCCCAATTTCTTAAGGAACTTAAGAATAAGGAATAACAATAGGGTTTGTTCAGAATTCCAGAGGTGACATCTTAGGATCACTTGTGGATTTAGATAGGTTTTTTTTTAAGCCTTTGTAAAAGGTAGTTTGTACTTTGGTTAATAAGACCAGGCTTCACTGTAATTTATTTATGCTGATAGTCATATGTTTTTATTTCTAGGTTTCTGATCTCATTAAGGAGTGCAGGCAGTCTCTTGCAGAAAGCCTTTTTGCCTGGGCTTGCCAGTCACCTTTAGGCAAAGAAGACACTCTCCTCCTTATTGGACATTTGGAAAGAGTGACAGTTGAGGCCAATGGCTCACTGGACGCAGTGAATCTGGCTCTTCTTATGGCGCTTCTGTACTGTTTTGATACCAGTTTTATAGAGCAAAGCACAGAGGAACGAGATGGTATTGAGTTTTATACATTTTCCTACATTAAAGTCAGATTTAAAATGGTGGGGATAACATTTAAAAAGGATGATATTCTAGCTACTAAAATAGAATGCTCTGTTGCCTGTGTGTGCAATCCGTTCATATTTGAATATTTATATATAAGATCACATTTAAAAAACAACTGCAGTCCTGTTAATTATTTCTGTTTTTTGGGGGAATTTGGAATGGAAAGTATTAAAGCATATATTATACATGTTCATGATTGCACATGCCTAATTTACTTAATTGCTTGTTTCGTTACCATTTATTTACATTTTCAAACTTTTTATTAAAACATTCTGAGAGACAGTGACTTTCATTTCAGTAATGTTATCTTTGACCTGTGTTTTCTATGAAGTAAATAAAATTTTTATGATCTTTAGATAGCATGATTAATATTCTAGAATTTATGTGCAGAAAAAAATGAGTGTCTTTAACTTTTTTCTAGTTTATTTGTAGTACACTTATGAAAATAACTGAAGGCCGGGCACGGTTGCTCAAGCCTGTAATCCTAGCACTTTGGGAGGCCGAGACGGGCGGATCACAAGGTCAGGAGATCGAGACCATCCTGGCTAACACGGTGAAACCCCGTCTCTACTAAAAAAAAAAAATACAAAAAACTAGCCGGGCGAGGTGGCGGGCGCCTGTAGTCCCAGCTACTCGGGAGGCTGAGGCAGGAGAATGGCGTGAACCCGGGAGGCGGAGCTTGCAGTGAGCTGAGATCCGGCCACTGCACTCCAGCCTGGGCGACAGAGCAAGACTCCGTCTCAAAAAAAAAAAAAAAGAAAATAACTGAAAATAGTGAAATTAAAATTTAGGATTATTGTCATTTTATTTTTTTGTTTTTAGTATGTGTACAATCAACAGTAGTGTACCTTTTGGTTTATAGAAATTAATGTTAATTAGTCATTATTCTTCTGTGAGAATGCTTAGATTTTCTGACTTTCGGACATTAGTCTTATGTATCAGAAGTGAGAATTTATCTGGTGTTTGGTAAAGTGGTCTATTTTTGTGTTTTCAGATATGATTCATCAACTTCCACTGTTGACAGAAAAACAGTACATTGCAACAATTCACTCTCGTCTTCAGGACTCTCAGCTTTGGAAACTGCCTGGGCTCCAAGCCACTGTTAGACTTGCCTGGGCACTGGCATTGAGGGGAATATCCCAGCTACCTGATGTGACAGGTGAATTGATTGTAGGTAATTTTGTTATGAGAAACAGCATGTTAGCACTTAATGAAGTTTTTGGAAGGAGTCTTATCCTTGACATACATAAGCACAAGCGTAGGAAGATATCCAGAGTTGTATTAAATGAAACTTTTTAGTGTAGTAGTGAAATACAGACTTTTTTCTCCTTGTTTCTCAAAAATATTATATGAAATACTATTTCCCATTCTTGGAGCCAGTGACAATGCTCTTTTACCTTCAGGGTATGAGTTTAAAATTTGGAATGACAGTGTCACCTTAAATGTTTTTTTTTTTTTTTTGAGATGGAGTTTCACTCTTGTTGCCCAGGCTGGAGTCCAGTAGCACAATCTCGGCTCACCGCAACCTCCACCTCCTGGGTTCAAGTGATTCTCCTGCCTCAGCCTCCCAAGTAGCTGGGATTACAGGCATGCATCACCACACCGGCTAATTTTGTATTTTTAGTAGAAATGGGGTTTCTCCATGTTGGTCAGGCTGGTTTCGAACTCCCGACCTCATGTGATCTGCCTGCTTTGGCCTCCCAAAATGCTGGGATTACAAGGCATGAGCCACCCCACCCGGCCTTAAATGTTTTCTAAAATTAAAATTTACTATTCCTTTTATTTTTATACATTTTCCTTCTTCATTTGTTCACAGACTAATTTTTCACATTGTGTCAAATTAAAAACAATTTTTTTTTCCATACAATATATTGAAAAGGAGATATTTGGATCAATCAAGAATAGATATGGAATCCTGACTTTCCTTTTTAGTGGCCCAGGCTGGAGTACAAGTGGCTCAATCCCGGCTCACTGCAACCTCCACCTACTGAGTTCAAGTGATTCTCCTACCTCAGTTTCCTGAGTAACTGGGCGACAGGCACATGCCACCACGCCCGGCTAATCTTATGTTTTTTGGTAGAAACAGGGTTTCACTATGTTGACCAGACTGGTCTCGCACTCCTGAGCTCAGGTGATCTACCTGCTTTGGCCTCCCATAGTGTTGGATTTACAGGCATGAGCCACCGTGCCTGACCAGAATACTGACTTTTAACAACCTATTAACTAACTGTAGCATATATTATTCGGCTATTTACATTTACATTATTTAATTGTCATATTAGTAGGGGTTTATTCTAACAGAGTGAGGACCGTACATGGAACTTGAAGCTCAAAGAATTGTCGTTGTCTGTATCTTTTTATGGTAAATCTGGAAAGGCTTTATTCAAGTTTACAGTTTATGTCAGTTTTCTAATCCTAAAGTACCAACAGATTCTAGTATCTTATCAATTATATAATTCCAGAACATTTTGTTTTCACTAGTGTCGTGCTATTCCCAAGGTGTTTGCAGAAAGCTTTTTTTGTGTTAGGAGTCTTTCCTTGGCCACTTAATTTCTGTCTATCAATTTATATATCTAAATGTTGATAGCTAATTAGACTTTTACATTCCTGTACAAATTCTGTTTCTCACCTATGCATACCCTCTTCATTTATAAATCTTACTTCACTACTTTTCTGACATAAAGTTACCCTTTAACCTTTTAAGTGGCTATGTGATAGTTAATATCTTTTTTTAAATTTTATTTTGGAGATGGAATCTCTGTTGCCCAGACTGGAGTGCAGTGGCATGATCTCAGCTCACTGCAACCTCTGCCTCCCAGGTTCAAGTAATTCTCCTGCCTCAGCCTCCCAAGTAGCTGGGACTATAGGCTCACACTGCCACGCCCAGCTAATATTTTGTATTTTAGTAGAGATGGGGTTTCACTGTGTTGCACAGGCTGGTCTCTAACTCCTGAGCTCAGGCAGTCTGCCCGCCTTGCCTCCCAAAGTGCTGGAATTACAGGCACGAGGCACCATGCCCAGCTGTGATAGTTAATATCTTATATTAGCTATATAATATAGTTACACATAGATAGTTATAATATTATGTAATATAGTCACAATCTTATGCTATAATTTCCCATACCATTGCACTAGTTTTGAAAGGTTTGATAGAATATGCTATAGTTTGCTGCAGAATAATAGTTAAAATAGGTTAGGAATCATAGCCCAAGTTTCAAGTCCCAGATCTTTGGCTACTTAATCTCTTTGATTTTATATGCTCATACCCTTTTATAAGCTTTAATAGTTAGGGGTATTATAGTTAGAACTTTTAAACTATAAAATTTTTTCTTTTAATTTGCATTTTAAAAATTGTTAGAAAAATTGAATAGCTTGTGTTATTTTGCAGAATGGTCACTTCTTGAAATAATCTGGACAAGTTTTAACTCAGATCTCCAATTTGAAAAATTGTTTTCTATTCTCTTCATAGATTTCTGAAACTTTTATCAAATGTGTTTATTATATTATTTTATAAAAGGCATGAAGCCAGTTGCAGTGCCTCATGCCTCTAATCCCAGCATTTTGGGAGGCTGAGGTGGGAGGATTGCTTGAGCCCAGGAGTTCATGACAAACCTGGGCAATATGGTGAGACCTCATCTCTACAAAAAAATTAGAAATTAACCCAGCGTGGTGACATGCACTTGGCTGTAGTCCCAGCTACTCAGGAGGCTGAGGCGGGAGAATCACTCAAGCCCAGGAGACAGACACTGCAGTAAGCTGAAATTGCTCCACTGCACTCCAGCCCGGGTTACAGAGTGAGATCACATCTCAAAAAAAATTTAAAAAACAAGCATCGGCTGGGTGTGGTGACTCATTCCTGTAATCCCAGCACTTTGGGAGGCTGAGGCGGGCAGATCACTTGAGGTCAGGAGTTCAAGACCAGCCTGGCCAATGTGGTAAAACCCCGTCTCCACTAAAAACACAAAAAATTAGCCGAGCATGGTGGCGTGTGCCTGCAATCCCAGCTACCTGGGAGATTGAGGCAGGAGAATTGCTTAAACCCAGGGGGCAGAGGTTTCGGTGAGCTGAGATCGTGCCACTGCACTTTAGCCTGGGCAACAGAGTGAAACTCTGTTTCAAGAAAACCTAAAAACAAAAACCAAGCATCTCTGTAATTTCACTGAGCTTTACGGAATTTTAGCATAATGTTTTTAGGCATTGAAACTCAATTTATATTAATTCATTAATGATGCCTTATTACCTAGATGGTCTTCAAGAAGTAATTTCTGGCGAGTGTAGTGGCTCATACCTGTAATCCCAGTGCTTTGGGAGGCTGAGGTAGTCGAATCACTTGAGGTCAGGAGTTCAAGACCAGCCTGGCCAACAGGGCGAAACCTCATCTCTGCCAAAGATACAAAAATTAGCTGGATATGGTGGCACATGCTCGTAATCCTACCTTCTCAGGAGGCTGAGGCGGGAGGATTGCCGAAACTGGGAGGCAGAGGTTGCAGTGAGCCAAGATCGCACCACTGCACTCCAGCCTAGGCAGCAGAGTAAGACTGTTTCAAAAAAAATAAAGGACGTAATCTTTGAGTTGACGCTCTTTTAATTCCAGTGTTTTTGAATTAAAGTAAAGGTTTGAAAGAATTTATTGTTATTAAAAATATTTAATAGTAATTTTAGTAATCGTTATTATTAGTCATACTAAAGAATTAAGAAAATATTTTACTCTTAAGGATTTTGTATAATATGGGTAGATATGCAGGTTTTTGTTTGTTGTTTGCGATAGGGTCTTACCCTGCTGCCCAGGCTGGAGTGCAGTGATGCGACCATGGCTCACTGGCCTCAACCGCCAGGGCTCATGTGATCCTTCCACTACAGCCTCCCAAGTAGGTGGGACCACAGCTAATTCTTTGATTTTTTTGTAGAGATGAGGTCTCACTGTGTTGCCCAGGGTGGTCTTGAACTCCTGGGCTCAAGCAGTCCTCCTGTCTTGGCTTCCCAAAGTGTTGGGTACAGGCATGAGCCACCACACCTGGCTGATATGCAGACTTTATTTAAAAATACAAAACAAAACATTAAAAAAACAGGCCAGGCGCCCTCGGTGGCTCACGCCTGTAATCCCAGCACTTTGGGAGGCCGAGGCAGGCAGATCACAAGGTCAAGAGATTGAGACCATCCTGGCCAACGTGGTAAAACTCTGTCTCTACTAAAAATACAAAAAATTAGCCAGGCGTGGTGGCGCGTGCCTGTAGTCCCAGCTACTCGGGAGGCTGAGGCAGGAAAATCACTTGAACCTGGGAGGTGGAGGCTGCAGTGAGTCGAGATCGCACCACTGCACTCCAGCCTCTGTGACAGAGCGAAACTCCTTCTAAAAAATAATAATAATAAATAAATAAATAACTACAAATCGTATGTTTTCCTCTGTTTGAGACTGTCTTGGCTTTTATCTGTTCTGGCCCTTTTCAAAGCAATGAAAAGGTACTTTCAGTAGCAGACTATGTATTTGGTCTGTATGACAGTCAAACAGAATAAGCTGTGTAGTAGTCTTTTTCAAAGCCAGATTGCCACACAATTACCTAGCAATTTTATATTAAAAATTTTTTTTTTTTGAGACAGTCTCGCTTTGTCTCCCAGGATGGAGTGCAGTGGCCGGATCTCAGCTCACTGCAAGCTCCGTCTCCCGGGTTTATGCCATTCTCCTGCCTCAGCCTCCCGAGTAGCTGGGACTACAGACGCCCACCACCTCGCCCGGCTAGTTTTTTTGTATTTTTTAGTAGAGACGGGGTTTCACCATGTTAGCCAGGATGGTCTCGATCTCCTGACCTCATGATCCGCCTGTCTCGGCCTTCCAAAGTGCTGGGATTACAGGCTTGAGCCACCGCGCCCGGCCTATATTTAAAATTTAAAAGCAGTAATCAGCAATATGTTTCTTGATGGACGGATACACCGTAACCTATGACATACTCTTAATAGAAAGTTGAGTGTAAGAGTAAGTCACTCTAGATCAAGCCACTGCACCCAGCTGAGGAATTAGTTTTAAAGATATGATAATGGCCAGGTGCAGTGGCTCACGCCTGTAATCCCAGCAGTTTGGGAGGATCACTTGAGGTCAGGAGTTCAAGACCAGCCTGGTCAACATGGTGAAACCCTGTCTCTACTAAAAATACAAAAATTAGCCAGGCATGTTGGTGCATGCCTATAATCCCAGCTACTTGGGTGGCTGAGGCCTGAGAATTGCTTGAACTGGGAGGGAGAGGTTGCAGTGAGCTGAGATTGCACCACTGCACTCCAGCCTGCATGACAGAGCGAGACACTGTCTCAAAAAATAAAATAAAATAAAGGTATGATAATGGTGTTGTATGTATGTAGTGAATTTTTTGCTTTTGCTTTCTTTTTTTTTTTTTTTTTTTTTTTGAGGTGGAGTTTTGCTCTTGTTGCCTAGGCTGGGGTGCAGTGATGGTGTGATTTTGGCTTACTGCAGCCTCTGCCTCCTGGGTTCAAGTAATTCTCCTGCCTCCGCCTCTGAGTAGCTGGGATTACAGGCATACGCCACCACGCCTGGCTAATTTTTTGTATTTTTAGTAGAGATGAGGTTTCTCCATGTTCATCAGGCTGGTCTTGAACTCCCGACCTCAGGTGATCCGCCCACCTCAGCCTCCCAAAGTGCTGGGATTACAGGCGTGAGCCACCCCTCCCAGCCTTGTTTCTTAAGTATATTTTTGAGTTGTACACTGCAAATACTGACTGGTAAAATGTTAAATTTTCTGGAATTTGCTTTAGTGAGATATGTGTGGGTGGAGAGGGGGAAGATATAGATGAGGTAAGATTGTCCGTAAATTGATAGTATTGAAACAAGTGATGGGTATGTGGAGGTTTATTATACTTATTTTTAGATATGTATTGGATATTTTCCAAATAAAATATAAAAAAATTAGTTAGACAAGTTTATATTCAAGTTAAAATTTAGTTTTTAAATTTCAGCTACTTGCTTACCAAATTAGTATACTTACTAACCTATTCATGTTCAGGTTTTGGTCTTGGATTGAAGACTTTTCAGATGACCCATGAGATTTCATTGGGATTAAAGCTTTAACATCATTTTAATATGTGAATGTTTGGATAATAGCTCCCTGACTATATCAGTGTTGCATCACACATCTCTAAAATAATTTTCATTAGTTATGTTATTATTTCGAAGAGTATGTATTTTTCTAATACACATTCAGAGTATATTGTTATTTGGGGTTTATGAGTTCTTTAGGGTTTATGAGTCAATTACAGTTATATATAGTCTCATTTTGTGCATAGCACATGCTAGAAGGCTGGGAAGATGTCTGAACCATCAGCAGAGTATTATGAGATATAATTACAATCTGGGTTAATGACTTTTCCTCCATGTACTGTGTTTTAAAATCTATTTCTAGCTCTGGCAGAATTCACAGAGGCAGATGAAGCAATGGCAGAACTCGCAATTGCTGACAACGTTTTCCTGTTCCTCACGGAATCTGTAGTGGTATCAGAATACTTTTATCAGGAAGAATTTTATATTCGCAGAGTCCATAATCTCATCACAGATTTCCTTGCACTTATGCCAATGAAGGTAAGTGTAATAATGTAGGATAAGTAAATAGTAGAAGAATTTTATAAAATAATTTAAAACTGATTAACTAGCTTTATGTTTTGGAAACTAATAAAAATTTTTAATACAGACTAAAATTTGCCAGTAGTTGTATTACATCTTGTGAATCAGTTTGTGACTCATGAAATAAGTCATGAGTCTCTACAAGGTATGAGAACATACCTTGTAGAATTTCAGTTGTACTAAATTTGTTGAGGTTTGTTTTATGGCTCAGAATATGGCCTATCTTGGTAAATGTTCTATGTACACCTTAAAGGAAGACATATTTTGCTGCTGTTCTATGGAAATACGTCCTCTTAACTGGGGATAAGTCAGTAGAAAGAAATAATTTGACACTGTGAATGGTTTATAAATGAGGAAGTAATTGGTAAATGAGAATGCTTCTGTGGGTAGAAAATTACTAACCCCATGCTACCCTAAGGATTAGTGCCAAGATTGCTTTATTTAATATTTTTATACATGATTTGGAAGAGGCACAGTGGAAAATTTGCATTTTATAGATAATTGTTTAGGTTTTTCTTTTTTGAGACGGAGTCTTGCTCTATTGTGCCCAGACTAGAGTGCAGTGGTGTGATCTTGGCTCACTGCAATCTCCTCCTCCTGGGTAAGTGATTCTCCTGCCACAGTCTCCCAAGTAGCTGGGTTTACAGGTACCCGCCACCACGCCCAGCTACTTTTTTGTATTTTTATTAGAGATGGGGTTTTACAGTATTGACCAGGCTGGTCTTAACCTCTCAACCTCAGGTGATCTGCCCAGTTCGGCCTCCCAAAATGCTGGGATTACAGGTGTGAGCCACCACACCTGGCCCAATTGTTTAGATTCTGAATTGCGCTGTATAAAAGGGCTTAAGCATGGATACAGGTAAAATAATAAGGCTACTTTTGAGTAGATGGCTTGAGCTGTAACTCTCATCTGAAAAGCAATTCTTAGAGCCATTTCAAACAGTTCCTTATAGTATATGGTCTGTGTGCTGTTTTGTGCCAAAGAAGCCATCAAATGTTGGTGGGAAGTAAATGATGGAGAAAAACATCTTTTTTGTGTTTATATTATAAAACCACCTACTTCAAATGTATATTTTTTAAAAGCACCCTAAAAGGTCTATACTTGTAATATATTGTGCAGTTTCAATACCGTATCTCCTGAAAAGTATAAATTGATTATCATAAATTTGCCCTTAAGATTCTTGTTTTCTTTTTATTTTTATAGGATCTATAGTGATTTTTCTTTTTAATTCCTAAAATTGGTAATTTGTGTCTTCTCCCCCGGTTCTTAATTAACCCTGCTGGGAGTTTATTGATCTTACTGATCTTTCCAGTGAGTTAGCTTTTGGCTTCATTGATTTTCTTATCTTTTGCTTCACCATTACTGATTTTTGCTCTTATGTTTATTATTCTCTTCCCTTTGCCTTGGTTTAATTTGCTCCTTTAATTTTGTTTTTTAAGATAGAAGTTTAGATTATTGATTTTAAATCTTTCTTTTTTCTAACATAAGCATTTAATAATGCTGTACATTTACCTCCAATCACTACTTTAGCTATGCCACACAAATTTTGATATGTTGTGGTTTGTTTTTTTGTTCAGTTTAATATGTTTTCTAATTTTCCTTGAGACTCCTTTGATTGATGGGTTATTTAGAAGTGTGTTGTTTAATTTCCAAATTGTTTGGAGACTTTTTCAGATCTCTGTCACAGATTTCTAGTTTAATTCCATTGTGCTCAGAGAACATACCTTGTAGAATTTCAGTTGTATTAAATTTGTTTAGGTTTGTTTTATGGCTCAGAATATGGCCTATCTTGGTAAATATTCTATGTACACCTGAAAGGAACACGTATTTTGCTGCTGTTCGGTGGAATGTTGTATAAGTGTCAATTAAGTCAAGTTGGTTTGCTGTTTTTCAAGTTTTCCATATCTTTACTGATTTTCTGTGTACTTGTTCTATTGAATATTGAGAGAGGAGTGTTAGTATTTCCAACAATAATTGTGAATTTGTCTAGCTATGTTTGTTTTATTTTTTAACAGAATTTGTTTCTTATTTTTGTTGGCATTTAGTTCATATAAATGTTGTGAAGCAGTGACTCTCAACTGAGGTATAATGTTCTTCAGAGTGTGTTTGGGAAATGAGTGGAGCCAGTTTTGCTTGTTATGATGACTCTGGTGTTGTTATTGATAGTTGGTAGATAGTTCCAGGGTTGCTAAATGTCCTGGAATATTCAGGATAATCCAACCCAGTGAAGAAATGTTGTGCCCATATGTCAGTAATGTCCCCATCGAGAAACACTACAGTTCAGTTCAACTTTTCTGTAGTGAAAAATGCATTGAAGTTTTAAGATACTATAAATTGTGGATGGTAATATTGCAAATAAGATTCCTGGCATGTTTCTTCATGTCACCTAAAGTGGAATAGATATTTAAACAATATATTTCTTGTATGTGATCACTTTAAGACAGTTGCCTGATTTCATTGTTATTAGCATGTACAATACATTTACATATTAAAACTATATCTAATAAATTTAATAGGTGAAACAGCTGAGGAATCGGGCAGATGAAGATGCTCGAATGATTCACATGAGTATGCAGATGGGTAATGAACCCCCCATTTCACTTAGAAGGGACCTGGAACACTTAATGCTATTGGTAAGCCATTCTATTAGAAAGCTTGTCCTCTTTCCCTCCTTTCATTATTTTTTCCCCTAACTTTGGAAAATTTCAGGTCTAATACTTTAAATGTCCTTTTTTATTGAAAGTAATTTTTGAGTCGTAGACGTTTCCCTACAGTCTTTGCTTACTCTTTGCAGATTGGCGAACTATATAAAAAGAACCCTTTTCATCTGGAGCTTGCTCTAGAATATTGGTGTCCCACAGAGCCTCTTCAGACTCCAACTATCATGGGTTCTTATCTAGGGGTAGCTCATCAGCGGCCCCCTCAACGCCAGGTAAGACTAGGTTTTCCTCATTTATACTCTGGTACTGTGATAGAGAGTCTTGAAAACATGAATGATGTTACATCCTGATTTTATTGCTGTTAACACAAATGATCACTAGTGTAACCTTTAGAGATTTACCCTTTTTAAAATTTATGTATTTATTTATTTATTTTGAGACAGAGTGTCACTCTGTCACCTAGGCTGGAGTGCAGTGACGCAATCTCAGCTCACTTTAGCTTTGACCTCCCAGGTGGAAGTGATCCTCCTGCCTCAGCCCCCAGAGTAGTTGGGACTACAGGCATATACCACCACACCCGGCTAATTTTTGTATCTTTTGTAGAGATGGGGTTTCGCCATGATACCCAGGCTGGTTTGTAACTCCTGAGCTCAAGTGATCCATCTGCCTCGGCCTCCCAAAGTGCTGGATTTACAGGCATGAGCTACTGTGCCCAGCCTACTTTTCTCTTTTATAAAAGAAAATTTGAAACTCCTAAAATTTAAGTTCTGTTGATTTTGAAGTTAATGTAGTCAGTCCTTTATTGGATACTAGATATATGTTGAATTATTAGAGGCAGAAAGGCATCCAGTCTCTTTATTGTTTATTTATTTTTAAAAGACAGAGTCTTGCTATGATGACCAGGCTGGTGTATAACTCCTGGCTTCAGTCAGCCCTCCCAAAGCAATGGGATTACAGGCATGAGCCACTGTGCTCCGCTTGAATTTTATTAGTATTTTAGTTCTCCATAGGCATGACAATCTTTTCAAGTTTGGGGGGATAGGAGAGGTATAAGTATTAAAGGAGAAGTCTTAAACGTTTTAATTGATGGCCAAATGCCTATGAGTCTGTAGATAATACAGGCTAAAGTTCATTCTGTATTAACTTAAGTATGATGTACAGAGGCAAATAAAATGAATTGCTATGCAGTAGCTCACACCTGCAGTCCCAGTGCTTTGGGAAGCTGAGGTGGGAGGATCGCTTGAAGCCAAAATTTAAGACCTGCCTGGGCAACATAATGAGAACCCATCTCTACAAAAACACTAGCTCAGTGTGGTGTCATGAGCCTGTAGTTCTAGCTGCTCAGGTTGAGGCAAGAGCCCTGGGGTTTGAGGTTACAATGAGATATGGTTACACTACTGCGCTCCAGCCTAGGCAACAGAGTGAGACCCTGTCTCTTTAAAAAAAAAAAAAAAAGTGTTGGAGGGAGATTGCCATGTAAGTGTTCATTTTGGGGGATTTCTGTTCTAGAAGCTTTTATGCCATGTATTTTTTATTTTTTCTGGACTACAGATCAGATGCCTTTTTTTGTTTGTTTGTTTTGAGATGGCGTTTCGCTCTTTTTGTCCAGGCTGGAGTGCAATGACACAATCTTGGCTCACCGCAACCTCCTCTGCCTCCTGGATTCAAGCGATTCTCCTGCTTCAGCCTCCTGAGTAGCTGGGATTATAGGCATGCGTCACCATGCCAGGCTAATTTTGTATTTTTAGTAGAGATGGGGTTTCTCTATGTTGGTCAGGCTGGTCTCGAACTCCCTACCTTAGGTGATCCACCCGCCTCGGCCTCCCAAAGTACTGGGATTACAGGCATGAGCCACCGCGCCTGGCCCAGATGCCACTTTTTAAACTGTATTGTTTCACTGTTTTTCCCATTTAAAAAATATGTTTTGAGCTGGGCCCGGTGCTTCACACCTGTAATCCTTGAACTTTGGGAGGCCAAGGTAGGCAGATTGCTTGTGCTCAGGAGTTTTAGACTAGTCTGAGCAACACGGCCAAACCCTGTCTCTATAAAAAATATTCTAAAAAGTAGCCAGGCATTGTGGTGCGTGCCTATGGCCCCATCTGCACTGGAGGCTGAGGTGGGAGGATCATTTGGGCTGCAGTGAGCTGTGATTGTGCTACTACATTCCAGCCTGGATGACAAAGTAAGATCCTGTTTCAAAACAAAAAGAATGTTTTGGAGAAGGATTTATTAAAAAATTTTTGAAGTTTTTAAGAAAGCTTGCTGTTACGAAAAATTTGAAACGTGGAAGAGGGGATTATTATAAGCAATGCCACATATTTTAATTTCACATCTTAAGTGACCATCTTGTGATGTTTGCTTCATCTACTATATTATTATTATTTTTTATTTATTTATTTATTTTGAGACGGAGTCCCACTTTGTCGCCCAGGCTGGAGTGCAGTGGCGCGATCTTGGCTCACTGCAACCTCTGCCTTTGGGTTCAAGTGATTCTCCTGCTTCAGCCTCCCAAGTAGCTGGGACTACAGGTGCATGCCACCATGCCCAGCTAATTTTTGTATTTTAAGTAGAGATGGGGTTTCACCATGATGGCCAGGATAGTCTTGATTTCTTGACCTCGTGATCTGCCCACCTTGGCCTCCCAAAGTGCTTGGGATTACAGGCAGGAGCCAGTGCACCTGGCCAAACCATTGTTTAACCTAGCTGATTTAACAGTGATTTCCAGATATCAGTAGTATTTTCAGTTCTCAGTTCCAACTAGTGAGTTTGAGTAATATTGTTAGTTGTTGATAACAGGTTTAAGGTATAAGGAAGAAAAAAGGAAAAATTAGGAAGTAGACTTAAAGAACAGGAGTATGGGAACGTGGCATTGGTGAGACCACAGAAGAGAATATACTTAAGTTACCATCAAAAATGATTTCAAGTTCTTAGGTCTTCATACTAATTTGACTGGGATATGGGAACTCTGGATTTTAAGTGTACCTTTGAATTGCCAGTTGGTGTTGGATGAGTAAATGTCATGTGTCTTATATTTTAAAAATCTGAATGGTCTTATATTTTCTGACATTGAGGCGCTTTTTTTAAAATGTACTTTTATTTCATAAAGATATTATTTTATAATTGCATTAAATTGCTAATGGCAAGCTTAAACAATTTTTCATAAATAGAATATCAGTTAAATTTGTTGTGAGGGTTAAGTCAGAGCACTACTTTTAGTTTATATGTAGTCTTTATTAGCTAGTCCGTGTTGCCTTAAAGTTAAGCTATACATTATAGAAACCATTTGTTTCTCTCTTTTCAGGTTGTCTTGTCAAAGTTTGTTAGGCAGATGGGTGACCTGTTGCCTCAAACTATTTATATTCCTTATTTGAAGATGCTCCAGGGATTGGCCAATGGGCCTCAGTGTGCCCACTACTGTTTCAGCCTACTCAAAGTCAATGGTAGTAGTCATGGTAAGGAATATGTGGATGTTGTTAAAGTTTGTTGTTATACTCTTAAGTTCAGTATCCCAGTACCTATTAAGAACATTGGTATTTGAACTAGGTTCTACCAGAGGTATAAATTATTTTCATAACAATAGGGTGAAAGAAGCACGCATACAGCTTTATGCATAATGATGTTGTGATTATGGTCTCACAGATTGGGGAGTTTCGCCATTCTGCTTTATAAAATACAGTTCATTTTGACAAATCAGAATTAATGTATGAAAATTTTCCGCAACACATCTGGTCCTCAAAGAAAGCATATGCCCTTGCCTTATAAATTTGATTAATTTATCTTTGTATTTTTTTTTCTCTTAATTTAAGAAAAAATTTGTCTCTTGACCCTCTAGAATTTGTCTCTTGACCCTCTCCCAATTTTCTTATTTGATTATCAGACTGGTTTAGTTAGACCAAAAACACTGTAAAAGGGAAAAGAAATTAAGCGTCTGCTTTGTTAGGTAGATATTTTTATCTTTACATGTGAAGAAACAGGTTTAGAGAAGTTAAGGAATTTACCCAACATCACAGCTATTTGGGGAGCCATGATGGGAGCTGAAGTCGGCTTGGCTCCAAAGCCAGTGTTATGACTACTTTGTCAAACCTGCCAGTCTTGTGTGCTGTGCTTTTGCTTCTGATGCCTGGTAGGCAATGGAGTAGTGTAATTCACAAATTAAGACTGTAGTTACCTCTTTCTTTGGGAATTCAAGCTCAACATTTGCGAATTATTCTGTGGGAAAAAGCAGCCCTATACAGTTAGTTACATGAGAGCACAGAGAACTCTCCTGGATGTGAAGTAGGTAACTGACATCCAAAGTAAATTACCTTTCATTTACATGGGCAGTAGCCCCTTTCTTCAGTAAAAGTTAATCCAGAGGAAAAATTAATCCAGAGTTCTAGCTCACAGAGGGATTCTAACCCTCAGCACAGAGGGATTCTCACAGAGGGATTCTAACCCTCAGCACATTACTTAATCCAGGACAAAGATCGCCTTTGTGCTAAGACAAAGGCAAACAAAGTTTATGGTTTTAGGCTGGGTGCAGTGGCTCATGCCTGTAATCCCAGCACTTTGGGAGGCCGAGGCAGGCAGATCGCTTGAGGTCAGGAGTTCGAGACCAGCCTGGCCAACATGGTGAAACCCTGTCTTTACCAAAAAGACAAAAATTAGCAGGGCGTTGTGGTGCACGCTTGTAATCTCAGCTACTTGGGAGGTTGAGATAGGAGAATTGCTTGAACCTGGGGAGTAGAGGTTGCAGTGAGCCGAGATTGCCCTACTGCACTCCAGCCTGGGTGACAGAGTGAAAACCTGTCTCAAAAAAGTTTGTTTTAAATTAATTTTCTCTCCATTTCCCAGCAAATGCTTAGATGTTTTTTAAAGAAAATTCTGTGCTGTTTTTCTTTATAGTTGAAAATATTCAGGGAGCAGGTGGCAGTCCTGTTTCCTGGGAACATTTCTTTCACTCCTTGATGCTTTACCATGAACACCTTCGGAAGGATCTTCCAAGTGCAGATAGCGTTCAGTACCGTCACCTTCCTTCCCGTGGCATCACCCAGAAGGAGCAAGACGGATTGATTGCTTTTTTGCAGCTCACATCTACCATCATTACTTGGGTAGGTAACTCATCCTCAGCATAATTTTATTTTTATTATAGCACAGTAGCATTTTAAGAGCCCCAAACATTTTCTTTTAATTTAAGAGTAATAAACTTAGCCTATATAGATAGACAGATATATAGCATTCTGCCCTTAAGTTTTTTGTTTTTTGATTTCTAGAGGGTGTAAGTTATGGTAGCCCTGCTCATTGGCATAATCTTAGTATAAAAATAATAGCCTGAGCCTGAAAGAAAATAGTCAGAAGGGCAAATTAGAACCGGTTGTTGGATGCATATGCTTCTAGGTTTCCAGCATAGGTGTAGAGGTATATGTGTGCATTTATGTGTGTATACATAAAGAATATTGTAATTAAAAGTTATTTACTGAATTATTTTTCCTCTCCTTATGCCAAACCATTTTACCTGCCACTACCAAATTGGTCTTTGTAAAAAACATTATTTTCATGACTGTATGTAATTTCCCAACTCGGAAATATCTTTTAGTTATGTCTGTTGTTCACTAGAATAGTCTGACATTCTCTCTGAAGGGTAGGAATAGGAACTTCTAAGTTTTTGGCTTTTCTAATAGTACTTAACATTATTAGGCATCAAAATGTCAGTTATTAACTGTTTCTCACTGAATTAAAATGGAGATGGGAGGGGAGGATAGGGAAAGGTTAGTTAACATACAAAGTTACACACAGAGAAGAAGAAAGTTCTAGTGTTCTATGGCACTACAAGGTGAATATAACTGGCAGTAATTTATTGTATATGTTCAAAAGCCAGAAGAGAGGATTTTGAATGTTCCCAACCAAAGAAATGAGAAATGTTAGCTGATGGATATCCTAATTACCCTGATTTGATCATTACATATTGTATCATGTATCAAAATATGACTCTGTACCCATAAATATATAGTTATTACATATCAACTAAAAATGAAAAAAAGTTATGATACTTGATACTGTATATCTCCATTTTTTTTTGAAAAAAGGACAAGATTTTTTTTCATTCATACTTTATATTACAGTATAATATATTGTTCCAGAAAGGATTTAAGATGCCTAGGTAAGATTTATCCAACCCTTGCAGACCATTTATCTCTGTTTGTATTATTTCTCATACTTGGAACTGCAAAAGTAATTCTACAAAGTCTATTTCTCCTCCAGTTTTTTACTTTGAATGAATGAGTGACCTGATTTGATGTGTTGGTAGACTTCAAACATAAATGATAGGCTTATTTTTGTTTTAGTATATATTAAACCTATGAGGACTCAGTATAAATGATAGCAATTTAGATGATTGCTGGTCATTTTCTTAACTTTTAAAAATGGAAAGTCTTGTTCTTTTTGTGTCAATTCTTAGAGTGAAAATGCTCGCTTGGCACTCTGTGAACACCCTCAGTGGACCCCTGTTGTGGTGATTCTGGGACTCCTCCAATGCAGTATTCCCCCTGTCCTAAAAGCTGAGCTACTGAAGACACTCGCAGCTTTTGGAAAATCTCCTGAAATTGCTGCTTCCCTCTGGCAGTCATTGGAATACACTCAGGTAGGGCTCTAAAGTCCCATATTTATATTATCCCAATGTGGAAAGTTGGGCTTGATAATCCCGTAGAAGCAAGAGCATTCGATTGGAATTTATAGTACATCTTGAACATCCCCACTAGAGTTACCGTTTAGGGACTGAGCATAGCAACAGAAACTAATAGACTTGGGTTTTTTTCTTAGTTTGGTTGATAACTTCACTAGGTTACCAGAGATTGGTTCTTCATGTACTGTACCTCTCTGAAGACCTTATTTTTCAATGTCTATAAGATATTACTAGATGGACAGAATTCCTCCACTCTGTCTTTAAACCAGGCTGATGTAAGCCCTCACAAGTCACCTGCACTCATTAAATGTGGGGAATGTTTGTTTTTCTTATCTGCTCTTTCCTGCCCTATACCAGAAGAGTGAAGTATCTCTATATAGCCACATGGTCACTGGGGTTGTTTTTCCATTAAAGGGCAGGTGTAACTGTCAAGTTTGCACGTAATTTTTTTTTTTTTTAAGACAGGGTCTCGCTCTGTTGGCAAGGATGGAGTGAGTGCAGTTGTGTGATCTCAGCTCACTGCAGCCTCCACCTCCCGGATTCAAGTGGTTCTTGTGCCTCAGCCCCCTGAGTAGCTGGGATTACAGGCTTGCGCTACCATGCCCTGCTAATTTTTGTATTTTTAGTAGAGATGGGGTTTTGCCATGTTGTCCAGGCAGGTCTTGAACTCCTGGCTTCAAGTGATCTGCCCTCCTTGGCCTCCCAAAGTGCTGGGATTACAGGTGTGAACCACCACACCTAGCCTGCAGAGACATTTTAACAGCATTTAGAATACTTTTTATTGGTGTTTATGAAGGTTTATTTCCAGGACCATAAACTTAACTTTGGGCAGAATGGGAATGTGACAGTTGGATTTTTTGACTTCTGTACCCTGAGGGAATGTACCTTTGCTGATGTGGGGAAGTAAATGGATGATATAATGTTTAAAGTCTCCTTAACTTCAAAATTATTAACATTCTTTTCTCTAAAGATAAGCTCCGTTAAAAATTTTCTATCAGGTATAATTATTTTATATGTGATAAAATAAAAAAGGAAAATATGGATGTGCTTTATAGACGTATCTCTAGGAAAATGGTTGGGTGGGATATGTATATCTGTCTTGGAAGTAATACAACTAAAGAGACCCTGAGATTCTAACTCATTATTCATAGAGGCAAAAATTTTTTTTTTTTTTTAAGACGGAGTTTTGCTCTTGTTGCCCAGGCTGCAGTGCAATGGTGTGATCTTGGCTCACTGCAACCTCCACCTCCTGGATTCAAGCGATTCTCCTGCCTCAGCCTCCCAAGTAGCTGGGATTACAGGCATGCACCACCACACCTGGCTCATTTTATATTTTTAGTAGAGACGGGGTTTCTCCATGTTGGTTAGGCTGGTCTTGAACTCCCAACCTCAGGTGATCTGCCTGCCTCGGCCTCCCAAAGTGCTGGGATTACAGGCATGAGCCACCACGCCCAGCCGGAAGCAACCATTTTGAAGCAGTGAAATACTCTAGATTATTTTCTAACATATGTATCCTGAAGATGTTATTGATACTTTGTTAACATAATAATTAACGGAGTTGGGGTTTGCTGAGAGGCTGAGTAACTTTTGGCTTACTATTGATACTTCACCTTTTGATTCCTGAGTGTTCCAATACTTACTAGTGTCTTACAGGCTTAGTGCTTCTTTACACCTGAAATCAAATGTGATTGGGTTTAGACATTTGTATCCTTAGAGCAACACTATTGTTTTTGAAGGATTCTACCTAATTAGTATACTTTTGATTTGCAAGAAAGTAAAGTATCATGACAGTAGCATTATTTATTATACCGTAAACTACTTAGGCCCATATCAAGGTCTGGACAGGACATCTTAAGTCAAAACTTCAGCCTCCTTTAACAAACCCGTTCTTAAGAAGTTTGTTGGCTGGGCACAGTGACTCACACCTGTAATCCCAGCACTTTGGGAGGCCAAGGCGGGCGGATCACCTGAGGTCAGAAGTTTGAGAACAGCCTGGCCAACATGGTGAAACCTTGTCTCTACTAAAAATACAAAAAAAAAAATTAACTGGGTATGGTGACACATGCCTGTAATCCCAGCTACTTGGGAAGCTGAGCAGGAGAATTGCTTGAGCCCAGGAGACAGAGGTTGCAGTGAGACGAGATCATGCCTCTGTACTCCAGCCTGGCCGACAGAGCGAGAGTCTGTCTCAAAAGGAAAAAAAAAAGGAAAAAAAAAAAAGTTTACTTTTTGGGTTTTTTGTGCCATCAGTAGGATTAGTTAACAGTCCAGTATCTTGAACACTGGTGAGATTTCATCCCGTAAATCCTTTTTAAAGATTCATTTCCTAGAATATCTGAGAGGAAATTTGCTGAAAAGTCTTGTGTGCTCTTAGAAACTACCAATTTTCAGAACCCCAGGCAGTCAAAAGTTCTATCGCAACCTGACAGAACTGCTAATGAAAGTCCATCCAGGGACTAATTGATTGTCATTTTGATGGACATTGTGAGATCTGTGGGTCCAGTGGGTGAGATATGTGACTATTATATTGCAAAGCCACTAATATTCATTGATGAATGAGGAGTGCTTCTGACATCTACTTCTTACTATTTTAAGATATTGCAGACCGTGAGGATTCCAAGCCAGAGGCAAGCTATTGGTATTGAGGTAAAGTTTTCCTTTTAGTTTAAATGCTAATTCATTCATGCATGTAATGATAAGTCTATGAATCACTCTTACCCTTTTACGTTTCCATAATTTTCAAATTTAATGTATTTTTATTTGAAGGGTTTTCTAATCAGTGTTGAAATAGAGATGAAACTTTTAATAAAAGGAACCACAATATTTAGTGTTTCAGAGTTAGAAAAGGATGTTACATGGCAGCCATCCAAATGGAAAGTTCTTGATTTTAACTCAGTTTAATTAGATTACTTGAGTCAACCTGAGATGAGAATTGTTTTCTTTTCTCTCTAATTCTCCCTCTCTTTTAAAAGAAACATTAAAGATTTCTGTTTTTAATTCAAGTTTGGGGACAATAAGTGGGAATTTGGAGTTCTTCCATCTGACTCATCTGGATTCATATAATACTTTTTTATCTTTTCCTCTAAATGAAAAACAGAAATATCTGTTATGTCTTTTGGTGTGAGTTAGCACTATTAATAAGTTAATGTCTGCATAATACTCTGCACTTCATAGCTAATAGTTTTTATTACCATGTTTTCTTTCTTTTTATTTGGAAGGTTGAACTAAATGAAATAGAATCCCGGTGTGAAGAATACCCGTTGACTCGGGCCTTTTGCCAGCTTATTAGTACCCTGGTGGAGAGCTCATTTCCTTCTAATTTGGGTGCTGGACTGCGGCCCCCTGGCTTTGACCCTTATTTGCAGTTCCTTAGAGACTCTGTGTTTCTACGATTCCGTACGAGAGCTTACCGGAGAGCAGCTGAAAAGGTTATGTTCAGAGAAAAACTTTATCTCCTTATGCATTTCCTGCTTTTCTTTTATCAAAAGTATATGGTGCTAAATTCGTGTTAGCTTTTGAAAGGGAGTAAAATTCACAGTCTTTATTTTGAAATATCTATGGTCTGATTAGTTTATGTGCACTACAAAATAAATTTGGTCATGAAAACCCAAGCACTGACATTAGTCATCAGTAATCTAATCGATAGGAGTTCATATTCAGATCCTTTTTGACTAAAATGGAACAAAAAGTGTCACATTTGTTGGAAACACACTACTACTGCTAATTGGAATGGTTTAGGTTAGGGATTGAAATAAGTTTAAACTTGCACACCAGTTTCTATTGATTAGTGGCACTGGGTTGTGGAGTATTGGCTTAGGGGGAAGGAGTATTATAATCGTTTAGGCATGTCTGCCATGGATGGAGGCTGAGGGAGCACTGATCTTTATGACACATTTGCTCTAGTTGCAAGACACTAACCACTGAGCTTATATATATCATTTTATATAATTCCAATATTACCATGAGGCAGGTACTATTTAATATTCCCGTTTTACAGATGGAGGCTTAGCAAGGTTAAGGAACTTGCCTAAGGTCCAGGACCAGGATTTGAACCTAGGACTCTGATTCCAGATCCAAGCTCATAACCACTAAGCTATGTAAGAGACTCTTCTAGGTTCTGATGTAATTCACGTTAGTCTATAATACTGTTTATTAACCTTAAATAATATTCTTGGTTGTATCTTATAGGAACATTTCTGCTTTATTTTGGTAGTTGGCTGTTTTTGACCCTGTTGGGTTTTTTTGTGTTGTATTAATGACGATAAACATAATTTAGTTAATGCAAATTTGGAGAAATTAGGAAAATATAAAAAATAAAAGAAAATGGCCAGGTACAGTGGCTTACGCCTGTAATTCCAGCACTTTGAGAGACCGAGACGGGTAGATCACTTGAGGTCAGGAGTTCCAGACCAGCCTGACCAAACTGGTGAAACGCTGTCTCTACAAAAATAGAAAAATTAGCTGGGCATGGTGCTGCACAGCTGTAATCCCAGCCACTCAGGAGGCTGAGGCAGGATAATTGCTTGAACCGGGGAGGCAGAGGTTGCAGTGAGCCGAGATCTTGCCACTGCACTCCAGCCTGGGCGGCAGAGCGAGACTCCATCTGAAAAAAAAAAAAAAAATATATATATATATATATATTTATATATCTGTGTGTATATATATATGTGTGTGTGTTTATATATCTATATGAAGAAATTATATCATCCTTAATTTTGTTGCCAAAGGAAGAATAACGACTTTTAGTCTTTCTTATGCCTGTACACTTAATTAACATTTGAGATAATTAGTTATATTACTTTGTATTTCTTTTTTATCCACTTAGCATCATGGGGATTTTTTTTCATGTCCTAGGATATTCTTTGAAAATAGCCTTTTTAGGCTGGGTGCGGTGGCTCACACCTGTAATCCCAGCACTTTGGGAGGCCAAGGCGGGTGGATCACAAGGTCAGGAGATCAATACCATCCTGGCTAACATGGTGAAACCCCGTCTCTACTAAAAATACAAAAAAGTTATCTGGGCATGGTGGCGGGCGCCTGTAGTCCCAGCTTCTCGGGAAACTGAGGCAGGAGAATGGCGTGAACCTGGGAGGTGGAGCTGGCAGTGAACCGAGACCACACCACTGCATTCCAGCCTGGGTGACAGATCAAGACTCTGTCTCAAAAAAAAAAAAAAAAGAAAATAGTCTTTTTAGTGACTGCATAAAACCTATTACTTGTATCTAGCATAGTTTATTCACTGACCTGTCATTGGATATAGCTTTTTTTTGATATTTAGACACAAATAATTGAAGTTCTTTTTTTTATCAATTGCATTAGAATTTTGGCTTGCCAGGTTGTAAAAATGAACGCTGAGATGGAGTATAAATTTAGCTCTAGAACTACTTTGTTGACATATATTTCCTGATGGGAAGAAAACAATAACAGCAACCATGCCTCACGAATAAAGTCATTTCAGATGAATAATGAGTGCTGATAATTACAGCACTCATTTCATCGAAATGTTCTGGTACTTTTTTTACAGTTGTTTTAAATGCCTTATATGCTTTTTCTTAAAAAGATCATTGTGATCTGAGTGTTTAGAGCATTAGTCAGCCATATTCTCTCCAGATGCCATCACTTTTCACCCATGCAGAGCCACACTTCAAGTGTTGCTGCTTTTCCCTAGCTGCCATTCTTTCAGTTCCACCCCAACTTACTCTAAAAAATTTTCCCTCAATTTTGTGAATTTGTTGTACTTGAAAGTGTTCTTAATGTATATGACTATTTTAGGACACTAGCTGCTCACACAAACAGTGCTTTGGATTGAGATACATAACAAGGTGTTAGAGGCAATCAGTATGTTTACCGGTCCTAAATCCATTATTATGTGGTAATATGCCTTTTTTATTTAAATAAATTTTTTTGAAAATTTTGGAAACTGCAGAACAGTGAATAATATAAAAATAATGAAAAAGTCACTTTATAGTCCCATTTTCTAACTCAGCCTTGATACAATTAATGTGCAGTGGAAATAATAATTTTAAAATAGTAATTCAAAAAACCACCCTGTCTACAGTGACCAACACAGTCTTATTAAAATTCTATGTAGTGGATTTTTTAAGCAAAGTTTTAATTTTACTGGCAATGCGGTTGTATATAATTTTTTTGGCATAGGTATTTTTCTTTACTGGTACATAGCTTTTAAATACATTTTGAACAAGAAGGCGATAATGGAATTATTTGGGGCAAGCCTACCAGCGATTGTGTCTTCTTACCTTCTTTGACTATAGCCATGGATGGAACCCTGGTCTAAGAACAAGAAGCCTGGGCTCGACTTTCAGCCTGTTTGCTGCCAGACTTTATGGTCTTGGGGAATTCATTCACTGCTTTGAGCTTCACTTGCTTCACTTATGGGGAGTTTAGATGAGATGATTTCTCAGATTCCATGCAGCCGAGCTTCTTAGAGAAAATGTGAAATATTTGGCACTTGAAAAGTGTCCAAATTTGATGTTTAATTATAAATTGACTATGACTAGATACTAAATGTTGTCAATGTATTAATGAATTCCAAACATCTCCTATAAAAATATATCTTTAAGAATAATGAATTAAAAATACGTTACCTTGAAAATGAGCCAGTTCATTATCTTTTAGCAAAATAAAGCAAAATGAATTGGGATTTCTATATTGCTTAGCCTAAGTGAATAAAGTAGATAAGAAACTTCACTCATTTACTGGAAAAAGAAGGGAAAGAGGGAAAAGCCTTGCAAGGCCACCACCTTGGTCTGTTTTATTGTTGTTGACATATTTGTATCTTTCTATAGTGGGAAGTTGCTGAGGTGGTTTTGGAGGTGTTTTATAAATTGCTCAGAGATTATGAGCCTCAGCTTGAAGATTTTGTAGACCAGTTTGTGGAACTACAAGGTAATTTAATTCTGTCACTTTCAAATAAGGTATCAATTATTTATAATTTATAAATTATGGCTATGTGATACATACATTTAAAATTATACTTTTAAATTAGAATTTAATCTTTTGTTTCATTGTTTTAATCATTCTAATTTTTCTGTTCAAGAGAAAAAATTATTGAATGGAAGATCAAGAACACTGCATTACAGTTTCTTTAATGAGTTAACAGAATAGTTGACTAACTGCTTCATGCAGATTTGCCCTTAGGAGAATTACTACTGTGTTTCTAAATTGAAACTTGCCTTTATCTATTTAGATGCCATCTAATTTATAAGTCTCATACATTTCATATAAATCAAGGGTGTGACAAAAATACTAACCCATCATCTCTTGGAATATGTTATGTTCTATTTAGGAGAAGAAATCATAGCCTATAAGCCACCTGGATTTAGTCTGATGTATCATTTGCTGAATGAGTCACCAATGTTGGAGCTTGCTCTCAGTTTACTGGAAGAAGGAGTTAAGCAGCTTGACACCTATGCCCCCTTTCCTGGTATATACTTAAAAGTCTTCATGTCTTGCAAACAGTTTTGATGTTTTCATCTTTTGTAAACTGAGAATTTGAAATAGATGATCTCTGAGGTCATTTTTCCCTGTAAGATTCTCTCTCTGTATCTGAAGTGGTGTTTTCAATGAATCATTTAAACGAGAGTGTATCATAAGTAAAAACAGACTAAAGTACAGAGAGATTCTCAGTGTAACTGTGTTTCACTGCAGGGTCTTTTGTAAGTAAAGTGATCTTTCTATCATTTTTAACATCTTTAACATCCCCAACTTTAAAGTACTTTTTTGTCCATCGCCCCCGCTCCCTCCCCATAATATTTTAAAAAGCACTTACTATAGTGCCTGATACATAGTGGTCAATAAATTTTACTTGTTATTATTACCACTAATTATTGAGTGCTTACTATGTATTTGGCTCTTTTAAAAGCACATTGCATATATTAATGCATTCAATCTATTCAAAAATGTGTTAGATCTTATTATTTTCATTTAAAAAATAAAGAAGCTGAAATACAAAGAAGTTACACTGGCTTTCCCTAGCAAGTATGGGAACTGGGATTTGAACCTAGTCAGTTTGGCTCCAGAGCTCATGCTTTTTACCATGATGCTATATTACCTTTACTTAATGTGGCTATGATCAAAATGAGAAAAGAGATTCTAAACATATGAACAATAACTGTATAGTCAGAATATACAGGTAAGAAACTATAAGAAGAATTAGGCCACAGTTTTAAATTTGGTCGGTAAGATTATGGGTGATCCTTCTTTCTGTTTTCTGCTTTATTTTCCACAATGATTTTGTCTTACTTTAGATCAGAGTTTCTCAATTTTGGCACCATTGACATTTTGGGCTGAATAATTCTTTTTTGTGGATGATGTCCTGTGTATCGTAAGCTGGATGCCAGTAGCACATTTCCAGTTATGATAACTAGAAGTGCCTCCAGACATTGTCAAATGTCCCTTGGGGCTCAATCACCCCATTCTGAGAACCATTGCTCTAAACAATAAGGGAAAAGATAAAGGAGAAGTGACTTGAGAATCCATTCCATGGAAGTATTCTGGATTGCAAAATAACCATAACTTGCCTAGATGAATGGTTTTGTGAAGTTGGAGTTGAAAGTTTGAAACAATGAGAGCTTAAGTCTCTAGGTTTTGCTGCTGAAAGTTGGAAATAAGAGTCTAACTCTCTAGATTTGAAAATCTAAAACTTGTCATTTGTCTTGTTTTCCCAAGAATTGACTGTGAGTTTTTAAGATAAATTTAGAACTTTCTAACTTTATTTTTGGTTGATAGGGAAAAAACACCTGGAGAAAGCAGTACAACATTGCCTTGCACTTCTCAATCTTACTCTGCAAAAGGAAAATCTTTTTATGGACCTTCTAAGAGAAAGTCAACTGGCTCTAATAGTCTCTCCTTTAGAACAGCTTTTGCAGGGAATTAATCCCAGAACTAAGAAGGCAGATAATGTGGTAAACATTGCCAGGTAAGTTACCTTTGTAGGTAGAGAAATGAAATAGACATTCTAGCTTTGATTTTCAAATCTGGTTAGTTATCTAGTACATTACTTTTTTTTCTTTTTGCCTCATTTTCCTTTTTTTTTTTTTGAGACGGAGTCTCGCTCTGTCGCCCAGGGTGGAGTGGAGTGGCATGATCTCAGCTCACTGCAACCTCCACCTCCTGGGTTGAAGTAATTCTCCTGCCTCAGCCTCCTGAGTAGCTGGGATTACAGGTGAGCACCACCATGGTCGGCTAATTTTTGTAGTTTTAGTAGAGACGGGGTTTCACCATGTTGGTCAGGCTGGTCTCTAACTCCTGACCTCATGATCTGCCTGCCTCAGCCTCCCAAACTGCTGGGATTATAGACGTGAGCCACCGTGCCTGGCCTCATTTTACTCTTGCCTTCTCTAGCTACCCTGATATTAATTACTCTGAACTTTACAATTTCTTCTGTTCCATGTTCTAAAAATCCAAGTCTTTTTTTTTTTTTTTGGAGACAGGATTTCGCTCTGTCACCCAGACTGGAGTGCAGTGGTGCAGTCTTGGCTCACTGTAACCTTCGCCTCCCAGGCTCAGGTGATTCTCCCACCTCAGCCTCCCAGGTAGCTGGGACTATAGATGTGCACCTCCACATCTGGCTAATTTTTGTATTTTTAGTAGAGATGGGCTTTCACCATATTGGCCAGTCTGGTCTCAACCTTCTGACCTCAAGCAATCTGCCCACCTCAGCCTCCCAAAGTGGTGGGATTACGGATGTGAGCCACCGTGCCCACCCAAAATCTCTAAGTCTAAAATGACAATATTGTCTATCTCCTATAGGGAAACTAGGTGTTTGGAGGATAGGGTTGGACAGGAAGCAAACTTGTCACAGAAAACTTGAGCTTTCTGGTGGTTTGATGTTCCGTGGCTTATAGAAGCATCACCCTGATCTCTGCTTTCAGTGCTGCATGGCATTTTCCCTGTGTGTGTATGTTTGTGTCTGAATTTACCCTTTTTATGAGGACACCAGTCATATTTTATTAGGGCCCTCCTTAATGACCTCGTCTGAACTTCTTTGGCTATGTATGCAAAGACCCTACTTTCAGATAAGGTCACTGGGTTAGCCAGACTTTACATAAGGATTTTGGGGCCAGGGACATGATTCAACCCCTAACAGACTGCATCTGTTTAGAAGGGGACAGCTTTTTCTAATTTACCTCAAAGTGCTGTATGGGCAGGGGAAGCCCTGGTTCTGAATTTTCTTTATTGGGAATAGTGAGACACCAAAAATTTTATCACTGTTCCTCAAATGTTTTCTTTTTTTAAAGATACCTATATCATGGCAATACTAATCCAGAATTGGCTTTTGAAAGTGCCAAGATCCTCTGTTGCATCTCTTGCAACTCTAATATTCAGATAAAGTTGGTTGGAGATTTCACACATGACCAGGTAACTGATTTTGTTGTTGTTGTTGTTTTTTGGTGCATTGTGCATTTTGACTATATATGAAAGTTATAATGTCTATAGAGGAATCATATTCTTGGTTGTGGAAAAATTCATTAAGAGTAAGTATATTTCTATAGGATGGGTGAAAACCTATCCACGAACTTGGCTATGACTTATCTTTGAAGATGATGCTATTGGCAGTGTTACTGCATGTATTATAGTATGTGGCTGTATAGCCTAACACGACCACTGCTACTCTAGGCATGTTTAAAATTATTAGGTTTGCTGTAACTTGTTTGTTTACTGCTCCCGACCTGTCAGTTGCCTGTGTTCTGAGTGAGCCTCTGCAGTTCTGAATATCTCGTTGTCGTAAGTTGTCTACTTCACTGGTTTTCTTGTGATCCACCTATGTGTCACTTCATTTGATAACACTGCAGAGTGTTTTTAGGAGTTCCTCTTTTTATTCAATTTATAATAGTTCTGTTCACTGAATACCTACAATTGCTGAATCTGCTTTTTTTCTGTATGAACATTTCATCCCATTGTCTTTATGTTGGCAGTCACTGCTTTAGCTAGTTGAAGAATTTTTATTTTTCTTCTTTTGAGACAGGAACTCGCTCTGTCACCCAGGCTGGAGTGCAGTGGCACAATCTCAGCTCACTGCAGCCTCTGCCCCCCAGCTCAAGCGATCCTACAGGCGCATGCTACCACACCCAGCTAGTTTTTTTGTATTTTTTTGTAGAGACAAGGTTTTACCATGTTGCCCAGGCTGGTCTTGAATTCTAGAGCTCAAGCAGTGTGCCCACCTCGGTCTCCCAAAGTGCTGGGATTACAGGCATGAGCCACCGTGTCTGGCCTCGTTGAAGGATTTTGTTGTGTAGTCCTTCACAGAGTCTCTATTTTGAAATAGGGACTCTTCGGGCATGTTGATGACACAGATCTTTTGTGTTATAGTCCCTCACATCTAGTACCTTTAGCATCCCTAGATGCCACTATCTGTCAGTAGTAACCTCTAGTTGTGATTACTTAGATGACTCCACTTATTTCTAAGTTCCCTTTGGAGTGGTGGTACCACCCAGCATGAGAACCACCATAAGTGTAAATCTCATCTGTGGCTTACGGATGAGGTTTATGAAACCATGTGATAATCGGGGGATGCTAAAGGTTTTTGATATGCTGATTTTTTTGGTCGATTTTGGTATAAATTATTATTGCTGATTTAACATCCTCCTAGATTATTAAAGGCAAAATCAGCTCAGAAATAGAAAACAAGTGATAAGTAATACATTTCTAAAGAGAGAAGATGAAAATTTTATTTTACGTTTTAGTTAAGATCTCATAACATTGACTGTATAATGAAGAGCTCAGTAAACAGCAGTTTAATGTGTGTTTTTTTTTAACTAGCTTGATTCTTTGGGAAATCAAGGAAAATTAGGAAGCAAGTTTTGAAATCAATAAATTTATAAAACTTTTGTTTCTTATTTGTATAGAGAGCTAAATTATGGCAACTTAAGTCACTGAGTTTTCTACTAAAAGTGTAACTAAAACATAAATACCTAAGCAGATTTGCCTATTTTTCTTTATGGATGAATGTTTATACATATATCAATCATAGTTTTTCTAATATTTAGAAACCTGTAATAATTTGTCATTTTTTACCTTCATGTTACTTCAGAGTATAAGTCAGAAACTAATGGCTGGATTTGTGGAGTGTTTGGATTGTGAAGATGCAGAAGAATTTGTACGTCTGGAAGAGGGTATGCCTTAGATTAATGTGCATACATGCATTCTTTTACTTTTTATATATGCTTAATTTAAAGAAAACACTTGTAATTGTTAACTGTTTAGTGATGGTGTAAGAGAAATTGAGAATTTGCTAGAATACAGGTTGAGAATACAAAATTCAGAATAAAATCTGAAACCTTGTGAGCACCACCAACTTGACTCTCAAAGGAAGTGCTCATTGGTTCATTTTGGATTTTGGATTTTTTGATTAGGGATGCTCAACCTGTATAATGCAAATATTCTAAAATTCAAAAAATCTGAAATCTGAAGCACTTCGAGTCCCACACATTTCAGATAAAGGGTACTCAACTTGTAAATTTATAAGGTTTTTAGGATTCCTCTTTAAATAAATCTGAAATGAATGTGATAGATAATCAGGCAAATGATCTAAAGAAAGCATGGAGGTTTGGAATACAAGTTTTGTATTTTTCATTTGACTTACGTTACCTTTCCATTGTTTTGTGATTTCTGCATTAAGGGTCAGAGCTTGAAAAGAAATTAGTTGCAATTCGTTATGAAACAAGAATCCACATCTTGAATCTTCTCATTACCTCTCTGGAATGCAATCCACCCAATCTTGCTCTCTACTTGTTGGGCTTTGAATTGAAGAAACCTGTCAGTACTACAAATCTACAAGATCCAGGTATAGCCTAAGACATAAAGGCATTTCTTTCCATCCATATTTGTGTATCCCAGGGGTCATTTATTGCATTCTGGGCTCATGGGATAATTCATTCAAAGAAAAAGTGTATGAAAGGTAAGGTGATGGATGGGTCAGTCCTTAGGGCTTAGAACAAACTGGACAAACTGAGCTATAGAGAATCAGCCTTTATCAATTTTCCATATCAGTATTTGAAAGAGTGTTTACAGTACAGCATATATTTATAGAATTTAACTTTTGAAAAGACAGTCTAAGATTTTAATGCAGAAATTCTAAAAGAAAAGTTGAATTTCTTTTTGGTTTAATGTAGGAGTGTTAGGTTGCCCTCGGACATGCCTTCACGCCATCCTAAACATCTTGGAGAAAGGAACGGAAGGGAGAACAGGCCCAGTGGCAGTGCGAGAATCTCCTCAACTTGCTGAGCTATGTTACCAGGTACACAGAAAGCCGGGTTTTATGGTACTTGATAGAAGAAACTTGACCAGGTGCATGAGTACACCACAGATATGACAGTATAACAGTAGGACTTAGTTGAAATGAGTTCATTTAGCAGTTTGACGTTTCATTTGTGGATAAAATCCATAAAGCACAAACCCCAAGATCTTATAGATCCAAATCTTATGTTAATCACTTGAAAAATGGAGGAAATAGATTTTTGTGATGGATTTTTATCAGCAGTGTAGAAACTTTTCAACAGTGCTGTGTTTAAAGTAGCTCCTTCTGATGGGTCAGAAGACCTCTGGTTCCCATCTCTACCCCATGACAGGCAAAGTCACCTTGGGCATGGCATGAAACGTCTCTGAGTCTGAGTTTTTCAATCTGAAATGGACTGTTGAGAGACTTCAATGAGAATGTAAGTGAAAGCTCTTTTTTTTTTAAGATGGGGTCTCACTGTCACCCAGGCTGGAGTGCAGCGGTGTGATCACAGTTCATCGCAGCCTCAACCTCCCCTGGATCAGATGATCCTCTACCTCAGCCTTCCAAGTAACTGGTACTATATGTGTGTCATACCATGCCTGACTAATTTTTGTGTTTTTAGTAGAGATGGTGTTTTGCCACGTTGCCCAGGCTGGGAAAGCACTTTTTTTTTTTTTTTTTTTTTTTGATACAGAGTTTTGTTCTGTCGCCCAGGCTGGAGTACAGTGGCACGATCTCAGCTCACCGCACCCTCCGCCTCCCAGGTTCAAGCGACTCTCCTGCCTCAGCCTTCCAAGTAACTGGGACTACAAGTGTGCACCACCATGTCCAGCAATTTTTGTATTTTTAGTAGAGACAGGGTTTCTTCATGTTGGCCAGGATGGTCTCGATCTCTTGACCTTGTAATCCACCTGCCTCGGCTTCCCAAAGTGCTGGGATTAGAGGCATGAGCCACCGTGCCTGGCCAGAAAGCACTTTTTAATAACTAAGTAAATTAAGAAGTCCTGTATACAACTATGTTAGGTGGTAGGATGTCAGAATAAGATTTAAACTATAAGAGGGCTGGGCTTGGGCACAGTGGCTCATGCCCATAACCCAGCACTTTGGGAGGCTGAGGTGGTCTGGATCACTTGAGGCCAGGAGTTGGCGACCAGCCTGGGAAACATGGCAAAACCTTGTCTCTGCTAAAAATATAAAAATTAGCTGGGCGTGGTGGCGTGTGCCTGTAATCCCAGCTACTTGGGAGGCTGGGGTATGAGAATTACATGAACCCAGGAGGTAGAGGTTGCAGTGAGCTGAGATCATGCCACTGCACTCCAGCTAGGTGGCAAAGTAAGACTGTCTTAAAAAAATAAAAATAAATAAATAAGTAAACTATAATGAGAACTTTCATTTTGCTTGTTCATTTTTGTTTATTTATTGTTTTATTCATTTTATAAGTGTTTTAAGAACTAGGCTTGGCCGGGCACAGTGACTCACGCTTGTAATCCTAGCACTTTGGGAGGCTAAGGTGGGCAGATCACCTGAGGTTAGGAGTTCGAGACCAGCCTGGCCAACATGATGAAACCCCATCTCTACTAAAAATACAAAAAAATTAGCCGGGCGTGGTTGTGGACGCCTGTAATCCCAGCTCCTCAGGAGGCTGAGGCAGGAGAATTGCTTGTACCCAGGAGGCAGAGGTTGCAGTGAACCTAGATCATGCCACTGCATTCCAGCCTGGGCAGCAAGAGCGAAACTCTGTCTCAAAAAAAAAAAAGAACTAGGCTTTATAAGCTGTGACTAATTTCTCAATTTAACTGTTATCCTAAATTTACATTTTTATGATAAGAAATGGCGGATCATGAGGTCAGGAGATTGAGACCATCCTAGTTAACATGGTAAAACCCCGCCTCTACTAAAAATACAAAAATTAGCTGGGCGTGGTGGCAGGCGCCTGTAGTCCCAGCTACTCGGGAGGCTGAGGTGGGAGAATGACGTGAACCCGGGAGGCAGAGCTTGCAGTGAGCCTAGATCACACCACTACACTCCAGCCTGGAAGAGCAAGACCCTGTCTCAAAAAAAAAAAAAAGGGCCGGGCGCGGTGGCTCAAGCCTGTAATCCCAGCACTTTGGGAGGCCGAGACGGGCGGATCACGAGGTCAGGAGATCGAGACCATCCTGGCTAACACGGTGAAACCCCGTCTCTACTAAAAAATACAAAAAACTAGCCGGGCGAGGTGGCGGCGCCTGTGGTCCCAGCTACTCGGGAGGCTGAGGCAGGAGAATGGCGGGAACCCGGGGGGGCGGAGCTTGCAGTGAGCTGAGATCCGGCCACTGCACTCCAGCCTGGGCGACAGAGCGAGACTCCGTCTCAAAAAAAAAAAAAAAAAAAGAAATGCATCACTAACCTCTTAGTGTTACTGGCATAGAGATTTTTCTTTGTTAATCTCCTGGTTTTCTTTTTGTAATTCTTTGCTATCTTTTCTGTCCTCTGTCCAAACATCCCTTCACTGTAAGTACTGTAGCTAGGTTTTCCTATAAATCAAAATTAATTCTTCCTTAATGGGGGAACAAATTTGATGTACATATTAGCACAGATTTACAGAATTTGATATATAAGTAGAAACAATTGATAAGCTTAACACCTAGGCTAATGGCAGGTGAAGTAAATGAATGAAGCCAGGGTCCAGTTAAGAAGGGAGCAGGAGGAAGGGAGAATCTGGCAACTGGAGAGCACATGCCTTCCTACTAAACTCTGGCTTATTTTACCATGCCAGAGTGCAGGATTTGTTGGGCCAGATTGTCTGAATTTTTGTTTTTATTTATTAATTTTTAAAAGGATTTCGAAATCTGAATTTTTGTGAAAGTTGTTCTAATTTTTAGAACACTGTACTGGCCAAGGAAAACATCTCCATACCAGCAGTCTACCAGTTTATAACATACTCTCTGGTTTTTTGTTGTTGTTGTTGCTGTTACTGTTTTTTGAGATGGAGTCTCACTCTATTGCCCAGGCTGGAGTGCAGTGGTGCGATCTCAGCTCTCTGCAACCTCCATCTCCCAGGTTCAAGCGATTCTCCTGCCTCAGCCTCCCAAGTAGCTGGGATTACAGGCATGTGCCATCATGCCTGGCTAATTTTGTATTTTTAGTAGAGACGGGGCTTCAACATGTTGTTCAGGCTGGTCTCGAACTCCTGACCTTAGGCGATCCACCCACTTCAGCCTCCCAGAGTGCTGGGATTACAGGCGTGCGCCACCGCGCCCGACTATAACATATGCTCTGTGACCTTGCTACTCAAATATGGCCCAGAGACCAGTATCATCAGCTTTATCTCCTAGGAGCTTATTAGTGCAGAATCTCAGGCCCCACTTTAGACCCGATGAGTCAAGATCTGCATTGTTTACAGAAAGCACTGCTCCATTTATAACTAAATATACTGCTTTTACCTATATGTTTGTACTTCACCCTGCTTCAGAAAAAAAATTTAGGCCTGGCGCGGTGGCTCAAGCCTGTAATCCCAGCACTTTGGGAGGCCGAGACGGGCGGATCACGAGGTCAGGAGATCGAGACCATCCTGGCTAACACGGTGAAACCCCGTCTCTACTAAAAATACAAAAAACTAGTCGGGCGAAGTGGCGGGCGCCTGTAGTCCCAGCTACTCCGGAGGCTGAGGCAGGAGAATGGCGTGAACCCGGGAGGCGGAGCTTGCAGTGAGCTGAGATCTGGCCACTGCACTCCAGCTTGGGCGACAGAGCAAGACTCCGTCTCAAAAAAAAAAAAAAAAGAAAGAAAAATTTAAACCTGTAAGTAAGAAGAGCTTGTTAGTTTAAATAAATCTGATCGTAGGAAAGGGAGATGGTCCTTATTGATACCTTCCTTGTCCTGCAACACAAAGTCTTCTGGGTGAAGAAGCTGAGACCAAGCCTGGTGCTTTTGCCCTCTTTAAGAACAGAGATTTCTTCTACCTGGTCTTGGAAACCAGGAAGGATATAGGCCACATCTTAGTAAAATGGCTTGCAGTGCTTTTTGAACTCACTTTTTGTGTCCTCCTCTTCTTCTTTTTTTGGTGGGGGAGGGGGGTTGGGGGACAGAGTCTTGCTCTGTCACCTAGGCTGGATTGCAGTGGTGTGGTCTTGGCTCACTGCAACTTCCGTCTCCCAGGTTCAAGCGATTCTGGTGCCTCAGTCTCCCAAGTAGCTAGGATTATAGGCGTCCCCAGGCCACCACGCACGGCTAATTTCTGTATTTTTAGTGGAGATGGGGTTTCCCCATGTTGGCCAGGGTGGTCTCAAACTCCTTACCTCAGGTGATCCGCCTGCCTCGGCCTCCCAAAGTGCTGAGATTACAGGCGTGATTCTCTGTGCTTGGCATTTCTCTTCTAATAGTGTTATTTCTTCCACATGTTAGAGTATCTTCTTGCATTTTCTTAACTTACCCAATAATACACCTAACTGATTTTGTTTTGAGAAGTTCACTATTAGCTTTTTAAGTTTTTGTTTGTTTATAGAATCTCAAAACAGTATCAAAACTGAAAGGTCAATGTACATCTGTAGCAGAACTGCTTACTCTGTCCCTTGTCTTCTCCTTTTCTCTTTGTGTATATACATTGTTTATAGTTGTATTTAGTATACATGAAATTTTGTGCCCTTTTTACTCCTTCTCTCTGTATAAACTTTCTGTGCTGCAACAATGTGAATTACATTCAGGTTGTTTCCAGTTTTTTTTTTTTTACTCAGCTCCAGCGAACAAAAATCAGCCAGGCGTTGTGGCGTGTGCCTGTAATCCCAGCTACTTGGGAGACTGAGGCGAGGTTGTAAATAAATAAATTACCTTTGGTTGTTTTATATTTTTCTTAAGAATATATTTCCAGGCGGGCATGGTGGCTCACACCTGTAATCCCAGCACTTTGGGAGGCTGAGGCGGGTAGATCACGAGGTCAGGAGATCAGGACCTTCCTGGCTAACACGGTGAAACTCCATCTCTACTAAAAATGCAAAAACAAAAAATTAGCCAGGTGTGGTGGTGGGTACCTGTAGTCCCAGCTACTTGGGAGGCTGAGGCAGGAGAATGGTGTGAACCCAGGATGTGGAGCTAGCAGTGAGCTGAGACCATGCCACTGCACTCCAACCTGGGTGACAGAACGAGACTGCATCTCAAAAAAAAAAAAAAAAAAAGAATATATTTCCAGACAAGGGTTCATAGTCATTTCTTGTTATTCACAGTAGTTGTGTTTTATAAAGTCATTGTGAACACTGAATTGGTGAATTCACTGGCCCTGTGGAAAATACAGGCTAGGATTTCTACAAGTTTCTGGTTCCAACATTCTTGTCAACTGATGAATTCATAATCATGTTTTATGTGTGTTTCTGTTTAAAGATACCTTACTTCATGTAGTTGATTCATTAACATTAAACTCATAGCCAGCAGCACTATAACTCAGCCTCAATGAAATGTATCTAATGTAGTATTTTATCTAAAAGGCATATCACAGCCTTTTTGCACTTAGGAACACGAGGCAGCATTTCAGTACTATGTTTGGGGGCCGTTTTAAACAGCAAAATCAACAAGCACAAAAATGCAAAAACTGGCACTAAATAGACCATTTAAAGGATGCTTTTTATAGTATGATAGCTGGAACAGGAAAAGCATTGCTTCATTTGAGAGCATGAGAGTTGGGTGACTGCAGTTTGTAGCTATTCTACCTCCTGCACATGAAGGACCATGGAAGCACTGCAAGTATCGATTTGGGGATTATAAATAAATTTTAGCATGTTAGGTGAATTTGCAAATATGGAATCTGAAAATAATGAAGATTGACTGTCGGGTCAAAGGCTATGAAGAGTTTGACTTTAGATTTTAATTCACAAGTAGTCATAACAATTATACTAGGTACCAATAGTGCTCAGAATAAAGATGTCTAAAGTGCCTGGTACATGGAAAACATCTAATAAATGTTCATATTAGCCACACATGGTGGTATGCAATTACTGTAGTCCCAGCTACTCGGGAGGTTGAGCTGGGAGGATCGCTTGAGCCCAGGAGGTTGAGGCTGCAGTGAGCTGTGATTGCACCACTGTACTCCAACCTGGGTAACAGAATGAGACCCTGACTCAAAAAAAAAAAAATTTTGCTGATTTATAATATGGTACCTACCTATTATCATGTTGATTTTTTTTTTTTTTAAATTCCTGAAAACAGATGGACATTTTTGATTATGGGCTACTTTTATTTTTCTCACATAAAATGTCTTTTACCCTTTGACCTACTTAGATATTTATGTTATTCATATCTGTAATGGAGACCTTTATATACATTAGAACTAGTAACTTTTTCTTATATTTACTATAAGAACTTTTTTCTCTTATCTGTTCTTTTTTGTTAAATTTTTATTCAGTTTATTGTTATTTAGTGGAATTGATGGATCTTCTTTGTAATTTCTGCATTTGCTTTAGTTTTGGTAATTTTAATCTTCCTGAGGTTGAGATATAACTCGTATGGTTCTCAGAAGTTATTTCCAAGTAATTTACTACTAATACATTTTTTTTCTTTCCTTTTTTTTTTTTTTTGAGACAGGGTCTTGCTCTGTCACCAGGCTGGAGTGCAGTAGCGTGATCTTGGCTCACTGCAACCTCCACCTCCCGGGTTCAAGTGATTCTTCTGCCTCAGCCTCCCAAGTAGTTGGGACTACAGGCACACGCCACCATGCCTGGCTAATTTTTGTATGTTTATAGAGATGGAGTTTCACCACGTTGAGCAAACTGGTCTCAAACTCCTGACCTCAAGTAATCTGCCCACCTCGGCCTCCCAAAGTTTTGGGATTACAGGCGTGAGCCACCAGGCCCGGCCTGCTACTGATAATTAAGCTAAAATACTAAAATTTACTAATTAACTATATGTGTATGTATTCATAAGTATATTAATAATAGTTCTGTAGTAATGTCATCAACACTCAATTATATTTCAGTGTATTTTTCTTGAGCTAGGCTGCCAAGGACTGTTCATAACTCTGAGCTTCTGTTTTGTGCATCTGTTTGTTCATTTTACTTGAGTTGTTGATGGGCCCTGGTTTTTCACTTAGTAGGTCTCAGTTCATATTTTGTTACCTTAATATGTATAACACAGAAAGACTGATTTAGGGATTTTTCTTACTTTAATGCTTTAGGTCATATATCAGTTATGTGCATGCTCTGATACGTCTGGTCCTACTATGAGGTACTTGAGAACCAGCCAGGATTTCTTATTTTCCCAGTTGCAGTATCTACCATTTTCTAACAAAGGTAGGGCACTATTTTCACTTATTATAAGAACACATTTGTAATTCCATGTTAAGTTATTTTATTTATACAATATTTGGGGGAATTCTGTTCTAATTCAGATAATTTAGTTTCTTTGTTATTTTAGGTTCCTTTTGTAATTTCTGCTCAAAGAAGCAAGATATTTTAACTGCTGGCAAAAACTTATTTAAATATAGCCTGTCAAGGATGGTATTTGATTCTCTTACAGCAAATAAAATTTAAAGATTGTGTTGAAGGGATAAGAAAATTAATGGGAATTTAAAGGTTTTGAATGAAAATTGTTTTACAGAGATTTCTGATTTTCTCTTCCCAGGCTGTTTAAAAGAAAAAAAAAATCCTGATATACTTTCGTTTCTTGTGTTTGTATTGAAACCAATTCAGGTCTTGAAATGAAAAGCTGAAAATTAATTATGGTAGAAAACAGTTTAAACTTAGTTTATTGACATGACTAACAATTATTTCAGGCTAATGAAGTGTTATCAGGATTCTACTTTATTTTCTTTTTGACCAACTTTTAACAGTTTTCTGAATTCAGATTATATTCAGACAGTCTTGGTCTATTGAGTTTTTTAAAAGTTTAGCTTGTATCATCTTTATGTTTTAGGAAATTGGGGCTCACACATGCCATAAACAAATTTCTATTACTAGTAATTGTCAGCATTTAATTTACCTTTTAGCATAATGGTGTTAGACCTCTGAGAGCTATCTAATGGCAAGAGGTTTTTCACTTTATTTTCATAAGTGTCTTATTTTTAGATCTGTGATTTTGTTTATGTAAGAAGCTTTTAGAAACACTCTTTTTGCACCTAACTAATTAAAAATAAAAATTAACATCTTACCTATTATGGTACGTGTTTTATAAAACTTCATTTAGCTTCGCTTGAAATTATTATTAGTATTACTGTTATTTGGTTAATTTTATGTTTATACTATCACAATTTAGGGTTTCAATGTCAAGCATATTAAAATAGTATTGGATTAAAAAAACTCTTATTGTGGGACCAGGTGGCTCACACCTGTAATCCCAGTGCTTAGGTAGGCTGAGACAGGAGGATCACTGAGGCCAGGAGTTCAAGTACAGCCTGGGCAATAGAGTGAGACCCTGTCTCAACAATAAAACATAAATAAATAAAAATAAAAACTACTGTATAAGTGATTCTCAGCCTTAATTAAATGTTAAACCACATCCTTAATTGAGGTATTATAAAATCATGCAATTTAAGTTTAATTTTTCTTAAGTATTTGTTTTGTGAAATCAAAACCAGACTATGATAGTTTTTGACTTATGTATTTGAAAGTTACTTTAAAATATTGTTTTATATATCAGTGTCAAAAAACGATAGACTCGGGATCTTTGTGAAATTAAAATCAGTAATGAAAACTTGATTTTCTTTTACTCTTCATTTACTTTAGCTCATCTTTCATAGATTTATACTAGCTTATGTTTTCTTTGTTGGTATCTTTTTTTTTCTCTTGTTATTTTACAGATGAGAAATTTTATGTTGCTGAGTTTCATAAATTATTGACTTTGTTACATGGGAAATATCTGTTGAATTACAGAATTTAAGTCTGTTTTGATACTGTGTTATTACTCTGGGAAACAAAATTTGCATGTTTAAATTCTAGAATATGAAATATCTATGCTGAACCAGATGTCATGGCTTATGAAAACTGCCTCAATAGAACTAAGGGTAACCTCTCTGAATCGTCAGCGGTCGCATACCCAGAGGCTCCTACACCTCTTACTGGATGACATGCCAGTGAAACCATACTCAGGTGATTATTGATATTTGTTTTATTGTGCTGGTGACTAGTTGTTGTGAAGACAAACACAAATGTGAAGCTTGTGCTTAGTATGTGACTATAAACCAAAACTATCTTCTCACTTTTAGAGTTTTTTTTTCTTAAAACACAAAAATTTTAACTCATCTTATGATTGTCATTTATTATTATTTTAAGCATCCACATGACACTATACTCATACCGGTATTACATACAGAATTGTCAGTGGAGTTTGTCATACTGAGCCAGCATGACCTAAGCTATTTCAATATGTATTATTCATGCAAATTAAGTATAAACTTTTAAAATCATCTCATTGGCATGATTGGGTCTTGCCATTTTTGCGAATCTGATTATTCTCTTTACAATAGTGAAGTGGATTCCATAGGGACAGAAAGATGAATGTTGGTAGTAAGTCCTCATCAATCTTTGCATTTTAATTATCCATTTGCACAGGGCTCTTTGTGCAGAAACAATGACCTAGAAATAAAATACCTTATGTTTGTTATTTCCAAATAAATGTAGTTTAAAGAGTATGTTCTTCTTTTTCTGATTCAATATTATTGATGTTCCAACAGATGGTGAAGGAGGAATGGAAGATGAAAACAGGTCTGTTTCTGGGTTCCTTCACTTTGACACTGCTACGAAAGGTAATGCCCATTGAATTTGTAATAAATTTATTTTATAGACATACATTAAATTGCTTAAAACTTCAAGGGATTGTTATGCCTGTGCCTGCAAACTCTGAACTGGTATAGAAAAGCTGTATAAAGGATTATTTGCCGCCTGAAAATTTTTTTGTAATAGTATTATACAACAGGAAAGAAAATATTTTTGTTAATGGATGTATCAGAAATAAAATCAAATTTAGATTCCAATACAGTTGTCAGTTTCTTGACTATTTTATGCTCTTTCTGAAAATAGCACTATCTTTGAAAATCAACTGAATATGATGGTTTACCCTTCTCTTCAATGTCCCAAGTAAAATCAAATTACTTTTTGTTATTTCTAGTACGTCGAAAAATTCTGAATATTCTTGACTCGATTGACTTCAGTCAGGAGATCCCTGAGGCTTTGCAGTTGGATTTTTTTGATCGGACCCAGATTGAACAAGTTATTGCCAACTGTGAACACAAGAATTTACGGGGACAGACAGTCTGCAATGTCAAGGTGAGAGTTGCTTTAAAGTACATATCTGCAGTGTCAAGTGGCTCAGACCTTAAGTCATCAGAAACAAATAGAACCATACAGGTTTTCTTTCTGATAGAGACATTGGTTTACTAGTTTATAGGAAGGACTGTGGTTTTTGTAAAATATCCCTGAAATAAAACTTAATGTATCACACTAACTTCTTGAAAAGGGATGCTTAATATTTTGGTCTGGAAAGTGGACATTGCTCTTGTTAGATTATATATAAAGGTATCTGACGCCTTTCCCTTTAGGGCAGTTTATGATAATTGCTAGGTGTTATTGTTCTACCAGTGTCTGAAATGTCTTATTTTTCTTTCTTTTCCTAATTATCCAGCTTCTTCATAGGGTTCTTGTAGCTGAAGTAAATGCCCTTCAGGGTATGGCAGCCATAGGACAGAGACCTCTACTCATGGAGGTAAGCTCTATTGAGTATGTGTTCATTTCAACCTTTTAACTACTTAGGTCGCTGGTGAAAAGATTAAAATAGTATATTAACATGTAGTTTGCTAATTAGTAAGCTACCTAAAAATTAAACATTTAGGGAGTCTTTCACTTTTGATTTTATAACTTTTATAAGCTGAACTATCTGGTATGCCGAAATAAATAACACCTTTTCTGCTAGGCTAGTTAAGGATTTGCCACCTGGCCATATTTCGTATTATACCTCACTTGGTCCCCATCAGTGAGAGAGGAGGGTCACTTGTCATCACAAGTGGAAAGTTACAGGTAAGAGGTCAGGTGGGAAGAACCACATGCATGGAGACATAGCTGGCCAGGCCAAAGCAAGAGGCAAAGAAATGAAAGAGATGTCAGGGAAACATGCCATTGAACTTGGAGTTTAGATAATTCTAGTGCTCTAGAGTAAGCAAGTATAAGTAGATAGGTACAAGGAGAAAGAAGATAGTGTCAAAGAATACAAATTTATCTATGCCACCTCTGTCCCCTACCTTTCATGCACATACACACAAACGTACACACTTTATATATTAATATTTTTTATAGCCCTGGCTACTGAAATAATATGAAAAGATATCTGCTTCCTGGCATGCATGTAGTAGGTTTCCAAATAGATATTTTCTGAGTAACTGACAGATAACTGATCTTATTTGCCTGTTTAACCTTGTGATTCCATTCCTGTGGCTTTAGGAAATCAGCACTGTACTTCAGTATGTGGTAGGAAGAAATAAATTGCTGCAGTGTCTTCATGCAAAACGTCATGCTCTGGAGTCATGGAGGCAACTGGTAGAAATTATACTGACAGCTTGTCCCCAGGACCTCATTCAGGCAGAGGATCGACAACTGATTATTCGTGATATTTTACAAGACGTGCATGATAAGGTGACATACTTCCTGAATTACTTTATACTGCTGAACAAATATGTATCATTTAAACGAATAAATTTTGGCACCCCAATTGTTTTCCATTTTTGATCAGGAATAAAATAGAATTGCGCAATACCAACATTAAGACTTTCCTTGAGAAAGGGATTAATTCTGTACAGTAGTGGCTGTCAACCAGAGTATGTGTCCGAATTATCTAGGGAGCTTTGTAAAAGTTTACATGGACAGAGCCTACTCCAGACCTATTGAATGTAATGGTGAGACCATTTATGTGAATTTCAAACAGAAAACCTCCTTAGGGAATTCTGATAGGAATCCCTTCTGGTTAAGAACACCCATTACTTAGCATCATATTTAAATTTCTCTGTATATATTAGATTTTTTTCTTTTCTTTTTTTTTTTTTTGACTAATATCTGTATTCCATTCTTATATTGTTATCATAGTTGACAAGCTAAATGTATATAAAACTAGTTAATGGGCTGTATGCAGTGATTCATGCCTGTAATCCCAGAACTTTGAGAGGCCAAGGTGGGAGGATCGCTTGAGCCCAGGAGTTTGAGACCAATCGCCTGAGGTGGGAAGACCACCTGAGTCCAGGAGGTCAAGGTTGAAGTGAGCTGAGATTATGCTACTGCACTCCAGCCTGGGTGACAGAGCGGGACCCTATCTTAAAAAAAAAAAAAGCTGTGAAACTTGTTAATGATTATAGCTGAAAGCAGGATTCTCACTCTAATTTGCCCTTGTCCTTTAAGATACTGGATGATGAAGCAGCGCAGGAGTTAATGCCTGTGGTCGCCGGGGCAGTGTTCACACTGACTGCTCACCTAAGCCAGGCCGTCCTCACCGAACAGAAGCAAACATCAGTCTTGGGACCAGCAGACGCCCATTACGCTTTTATGCTTGATAGTTCCTTCACCTCACCTCCTCCAGAAGAGAACCCATTAGTGGGTTTTGCTTCTATTGGAGATTCTTCACTTTACATCATATTGAAGAAACTGTTAGACTTCATTTTGAAGACAGGTTTTTTTTCATCTAAAATTTCTATAAATTCTGTCCGTTGTATTTAACTTTAATTGAGAAAAGATTTTCATTTGACATCTTCCTAATCTCCCTAGGTGGTGGATTCCAGCGAGTGAGGACTCACTTGTATGGCTCTCTGCTTTATTACTTACAGATTGCCCAGAGACCTGATGAGCCAGACACCTTAGAAGCAGGTAGAATGAGATCAATTCCTAATCTTTTCTGGATTGGGAGATGGTTACTTTAAACTGGAAAAAAAAATCACTTCTCCATCTTTTGACTAATCACAACTGTAATAAATGAGTGTTGGTGTCATTTTTAAAGCATTTACTGAAAAGTTGAGGGAGAATGTTTAGTTTTTAAGAATTATGAAGTAATACTTGAATACTCCTTTTAAAAAAACCTTCAAATAATACTTTAGCTTTATATACTTCTGTAACTCCCTCCCTTGCCTCAAGTCCCACTGAGCAGTATACTCTACATAGAATGACCCAACGTCTTTCCTTTGTACTACATCAGAGTACATATCTAGTTGATTCTTTTAAAATATCTCTTCCTGTCGTGGTGGCTCACGCCTGTAATCCTAGCACTTTGGGAGACCGAGGCCGGTGGATCACCTGAGGTCAGGAGTTTGAGACCAGCTTGGCCAATATCATGAAACCGCATCTCTACTAAAAATCAAAAAATTAGCAGCCACGGTGGCTGACATCTGTAATCCCAGCTACTCGGGAGGCTGAAGCAGGAGAATCGCTTGAACCCAGGAGGCGGAGGTTGCCCAGATCGTGCCACTGCACTCCAGCCTGGGCAACAAGAGTGAAACTCCATCTTGAAAAAAAAAAAAAAAAACCACAAAAGTCTTTGTCATTCCATGATATGGATGAAACACTTATTTAGCCATTTTCCTTATTCATAGGCATTTCAATTGTTTCTAAATTTTTATTACAAAAATGCTACATCAAATTTTTTTATATGCCTATATTTCTCAGAAAGGATGCTGCTTAATGGTAGAATTTCCATGTGAAAAAGTATGTACTTTTATTTTAATAGATGCAAATGAAAGACCTTCTCAGTATAAACTCATCAATAGTATACATGTATCTTTTTGTACTAGTGAGGTTTTCTTTGGATAAATTGCAAGAAGTGGAATTTCTTGGTCAAAAGTTAGGCATATTTAAAATATTGCTAAATGCTGCTTTCGAAATATAGTTAGCATTTTTTAATTGAGACTAATCTTAAGACATGAAAATGTTAACTGTTCAACATATCAGTATATAATGCTTTATATACTTTATAGACATTTGATGTTCGATCAAGTCATTCAGAGTTACTCTGCTATTTGTTAAGAAGTTGTCAGAGCACCTTCTGATAATGGACTTTCTTTGCACTCTTCACCTTTGTGTTATTTTGTATAGACTGTTAAAAACCACTGTGTACGTAAGGTTCAATTGATCTCATTATTCTTATGGTGGTTGTGTCTTATGCCATACATAGTACTCGAGAAGGTAGTAATAGCCAAATGGTAGATTTATAGGCATGTAGCACCCACATAAATAATGCATGAGAATGTTTGTAAGGTGAGGAAAAATGACAGAATAGTTCAGAGAAGTTTTTTTAAGCAAACACAAGCTTCTTTTAAGAAAAGAGATAGTGATGGGATTTATCCACTCTCAGCATCTCCCACATTGTTCTTTTGTGTGTGTGTGTGTCTGTGTGTGTGTGTGTGTGTGTGTGTGTGTGTGTGTTTTAACATTCCATTTGGTTGAATTGGCCAAGTCACCACTTAACCACTAGGTGGGGTTCTACAATAGGCATTTTATAAGAAGTCATTGAGATGCCAATTTAAAAACTGCTGCTATGTAGTAGTTGGAAAAATGAGATTAGTTTCAAATACAAATTATTGCTTTCTTTAATGTATTTGTGAACCTTTTTAAAGACTCTTTAAGAGTGTATTTATGAGTCTTACATAAAATGTATGATCATACTGTTCATAATCATTGTATATTTAAATTTATATTTAAATTACCTTTATAATGGGTATGCTTTTATTTTTAATAAGTATTTCAACTAAAAAAAGAATAAAAATATCTGATTTTTTTGGAGGCAGATTTTTGTCTACATTGTATCTGATCCTTTCTAGCTGAATTTTCTTTTCTTTTTTTTTTTTTTTGAGACAGAGCCTCACTCTGTAGCCCAAGCTGTAGTGCAGTGGCGTGATCTCAGCTCACTGCAACCTCCACCTCCTGGGTTCAAGTGATTCTCCTACCTCAGCCTCCCCAGTAGCTGGGATTACAGGTGTGCACCACCACGCCCCACTAATTTTTTGTATTTTTAGTAGAAACGGAGTTTCACCATGTTGGCCAGGCTGGTTTTGAACTCCTGACCTCAAGTGATCTGCCCGCCTCGGCCTCCCAAAGTGCTAGGACTATAGGTGTGAGCCACCACGCCTGACAATTTTCAAAGATCTCAATAAAAGATAAAAGGCTGATTAGCAGCCTGGCGCCGTGGCTCACACCTGTAACTTTGGGAGGCCAAGGTGGGGGGATCATGAGGTCAGGAGATTCAGACCATCCTGGCCAACATAGTGAAATCGCATCTCTACTCAACATACAAAAATTAGCTGGGCATGGTGGTGTGCGCCTGTAGTCCTAGCTACTTGGGAGGCTGAGGCAGGAGAATTGCTTGAACCCAGGAGGTGGAGGCTGCAGTGAGCTGAGATCGAGCCACTGCACTCCAGCCTGGCGACAGAGCGAGACTCCATCTCAAAAAAGAAGAAGAAGAAGAAAAAAGATTGATTAGCAGGATAAATACAGGACGTTGGTTCTCATGGAGTCTTGTAGTTCATTTTGATCTCTTTAAGAATGGTTTATCCTTTTCCTGGTACAATTGTTATCTTAGTGGTACGAGCTATGCATGAAATAGGTGCATTGTGTTATTAGAGTTAACCTGCTTGGACCCATTGGTCAGTGGGCCTTTGTGTATAAGCAGTAATGGAAGGATCTTGTTGTGTGTTTTTTTTTCCTCTTCTCTCAGCTCACATCTAGCGTGTGAGGTGTAATTACTCAGTTATTACACTGCTTTCTACTGGAGTGTTTTTTTCTGTTTTAATCCTTTTAGCCAAGAAAACCATGTGGGAAAGACTGACAGCCCCTGAAGATGTATTTAGCAAATTACAGCGAGAAAACATAGCCATTATTGAAAGTTATGGCGCCGCCCTCATGGAAGTGGTCTGTCGAGATGCTTGTGATGGTCATGAGATTGGAAGGGTAAAGCAACTCTTATTTAGTATTGTAATTGAATAAGTATTTTGACTTACTAAAGTATAAACTTATTCACGACTCGTTGTGGTGCCTCATGCCCGTAATCTCAGTGCTTTCGAAGGCCGAGGTGGGCAGATAGCTTGAGTCTAGGAGTTTGAGACTAGCCTGGGCAACATGGTGAAACCCCATCTCTACAAAACATACAAAAAATTAACTAGCCATGGTGACATGCACCTGTAGTCCCAGTTACTTGGGAGGCTGAGGTGGAAGAATTGCATGAGCCCAGGAGGCAGAGGTTGCTTGCGGTGAGCTGTGATCAAGCCATTGCACTCCAGCCTGGCCTACAAAGTGAGATCCTGCTGCAAAAAATAAAATAAAATAAAATAAATTGATTCAACTCCTAATAATATATGTTACATATTAAGAATTTTTTTTGGCCAGGTGCGGTGACTCAAGCCTGTAATCCCAGCACTTTGGGAGGCTGAGGCGGGCGGATCACAAGGTCAGGAGATTGAGACCATCCTGGCTAACACGGTGAAACCCCGTCTCTACTAAAAAGTACAAAAAACTAGCCGGGCAAGGTGGCGGGCGCCTGTAGTCCCAGCTACTTGGGAGGCTGAGGCAGGAGAATGGCGTGAACCCAGGAGGCGGAGCTTGCAGTGAGCTGAGATCCGGCCACTGCACTCCAGCTTGGGCGACAGAGCGAGACTCCGTCTCAAAAAAAAAAAAAAAAAAAAAAAAGAATTTTTTTAAATAATATAGTGTATTTTCTTATTTGCTATAATTTGGGACTTCTATTTTATTTATTCATATGTTGTGTTTTATTTTGTTAGAAACTTAATTCAGAATTGCCTTTCAGAAGTATCTTCTTGCTAATTTTGAGGTTGACTGGTAGAAACAACAGAAATGCTGCTTAATAAAGATCTTTGGTTAAGAGAATGCTGAATAAATTGCCTTGTACCAAATATATCTTTGTCTGCCTAATTGCTTTGTGGAGAATTTGCATTTATATTTCTTATGCAGTATTGTGGCACACTGGTAATGATGCAGTGAGAAGATAACTTCTTAATGGAAAATTATGTAGCAACGTTATGTAGCAATTAAGTCATGTTTTTGAAGACCATAGGAAATAGGATTTTAAAAAATAAACTGTCATAATCTTTTAGTTATTTTTTTTTTGTTTTTTGAGACGGAGTCTCGCTCTGTTGTCCGGGCTGGAGTACAGTGGCGCAATCTTGATTCGCTGCAAGCTCTGCCTGCCGGGTTCACACCATTCTCCTGCCTTAGCCTCCCAAGTAGCTGGGACTACAGGCGCCTGCCACTATGCCCAGCTAGTTTTTTTGTGTTTAGTAGAGACGGGGTTTCATCGTATTAGCCAGGATGGTCTTGATCTTCTGACCTCGTGATCCACGTGCCTCAGCCTCCCAGAGTGCTGGGATTACAGGTGTGAGCCATCGTTCCCGGCCACCTTTTACTTATGTTTTAAAAATTTAAAAATATTTGCATGCATAGAAAAAATGCTGGTAGGAGACAGACCAAAATGGATGAACTTCATTTACCAGATTGTGTAGTTATTACTTTTCTTTTTCTTTTCTTTTTTTTTTTTTTTTTTTTGAGACAGAGTCTTGCTCTGTCGCCCAGGCTGGAGTGCAGTGGTGTGATCTTGGCTCATTGCAACCTCTACCTCCCAGGTTCAAGTGATTCTCCTGCCTCAGCCTCCCGAGTAGCTGTTACTACAGGCACGTACCACCATGCCAGGCTAATCTTGTTTTTTTTTTTTTTTTGAGATGGAGACTCGCTCTGTTGCCCAGGCTGGAGTGCAGTGGCGTGATCTCAGCTCACTGCAACCTCTACCGCCCAGATTCAAGCAACTCTTTGCCTCAGCCTCCTGAGTAGCTGAGATTATAGGCGCCTGCCACCATGCCCAGCTAATTTTTTTTCGTATTTTCAGTAGAGACGGGGTTTCACCATCTTGGCCAGGTGAGTCTTGAACTCCTGACCTCGTGATCCACCCGCCTCAGCCTCCCAAAGTGCTGGGATTACAGGTGTGAGCCACTGTGCCTGGCCTAATTTTTTTAATGGCTAGGACTCCTGACCTTGAGTGTTCCGCCTGCCTCTGCCTCCCAAAGTGTTGGGATTACAGGGGTGAGCCACGGCACCCAGCCTAGTTACTACTTTTCTGTGTTTTCTGTAATAAGCATTATAAAACTTCGCAATGAGAAAAAAACAGCTGTTAAAAAAATTTCTTTTCTCTAGCCAACAATGTTAGAGTCTACTAAAATATATCTAATGCCACTATTTTAACATGTTAGGTTTTGTTTTGGAAATACATCTTTACTTGACTGCTTTCCTTTATTGATAAATTGAGATTCTGGATCCATAGTTTTCAACTTCTCAAAAAAAAAAAAGAAAAAAGGAAATTTTATTGCAAGCAACATTCTCTTTATGAAAAAAATTCTTCATATTTCCAGATAAAGTCAGTTACTGTTGTTGATTTTGGTAGCATCTACTTGTTTTGGACTTTAATTTATTTTTCCTTCAGATGCTGGCCCTGGCTCTACTTGATCGGATTGTCTCCGTAGATAAACAGCAGCAGTGGCTTTTGTATCTTTCTAACAGTGGCTACTTGAAGGTCCTCGTAGACAGCCTGGTAGAAGATGACCGTACTTTGCAGAGCTTACTCACGCCACAGCCTCCCCTTTTAAAAGCACTTTATACTTATGAATCTAAAATGGTAAGGCCTTCTAGACATTTGGTGTTAGATCAAGAAGTCATTTTCTCTTGGCTATAGATGTATTAAAGAAAATGAGTGTAGCATTCGTTTTGAATATTTCTATCATAAGCTAGAATCCTTTTTTTAAGGAGTTTTTTTTGTTTTGTTTTGTTTTGTTTTTGAGACGGAGTCTGGCTCTGTTGCCCAGGCTGGAGTGCAGTGGCCGGATCTCAGCTCACTGCAAGCTCCGCCTCCCGTGTTTACGCCATTCTCCTGCCTCAGCCTCCGGGTAGGTGAGACTACAGGTGCCCGCCACCGTGCCCGGCTAGTTTTTTGTATTTTTTTAGTAGAAACGGGGTTTCACCATGTTAGCCAGGATGGTCTCGATCTCCTGACCTTGTGATCCGCCCGTCTCGGCCTCCCAAAGTGCTGGATTACAGGCTTGAGCCACCGCGCCCGGCCCTTTAAGGAGTTTTAAACTTAGGAATCTTCCTAGTGTGTGAAAGATGGGTGAAATGCTCCTCCAAGGGACAGCTGGATAATGGGACTGCTGCTTCCCTCACTCATTCAGGTTGCTCATGATGGCAGTATGACAGCCGGCGCTCCATGAGGACAGAGCAAAATTGTCCTCTCACAATACAATTCAGACTGTAGTTGTTGCTGTTTGAAAATTTCCATGTAGATATGCTGGTTCTATTCTAAACACAGCATTTTAAATATAGTATATAATTCATTGTTTCTTTGCCTGCAAATCTGTTTTAATTTCTGTTTCCTCCTGGTTAAAAGGATCACAAATGTTACAATAATAGAAGCACTGAAGTTTAAGATTCTTCATTTACTCCTTTTCCCTCCTTCATTTATTTAACAGGTATTTATTAAATACTTGCAAAATGGCAGGCATGGCACTAGGTACTAGAGACATAGCTGTTAGCAAAACAGACAAAATTCCTTGTCCTCCGTGGGCGCACATGGTAGTAACAGAACCCGCACTGTAAATGAATACTTGAGTCATGCAAGCTACTGTCTGTGGGTACTTTAGATATGTTGAACACTGAGTCCTCATGAAAATCCTAGGAAGAAAGCGGTATAATGTAACCTGGTCACTAGCCCAGATTTCTCTTCAGTGATAACTAAGGATGAGAAATGTGCTATGAAAGTGTTTCACTTTTCTCTGAGGCCCTTGGACATGATTTCAGCACTGATGATTTTTTCTCTTGTAACTCGTCAGGCATTTCTCACAAGAGTGGCAAAGATACAGCAGGGTGCATTAGAGCTGCTAAGATCAGGGGTGATTGTGAGACTAGCTCAATGCCAAGTCTATGACATGCGCCCAGAAACGGACCCACAGAGGTAAGTGTCTGTACAGATTAATTTGGTTAAGCTCCCAGTAAAGGATTATTAAGGGAACAAAAAAATTCCAAACATAATTTTGCCACTTAACAGTTCTCTTTCATCTTGATGTGGGGTTTTTTGTTCATACTAGGCCCCTGTCATTTACTAATAAATGGAAGTTGCTACTAGGGAAAAAGTAGGTAGGGGTGGGAGAGAATTTTTAAAGAGTTGTAATTAAATTATAATTTTTTACGGCTTTCCTGTTCTGGATGATTTGAATAGGATTTTAGATTTTATGTATATTTTTTCTTATTTCAATATTTTGCTTACTGCTTGCTAATTCAAAAGCTTCAAATGGAATTATTTTCAAGTTTCGAGCTTTTCAGCTGATTTCTTAGTTCAGTTTGAATGTGGAAAATTTGATTTGATTTTCTTTTTTGATTACATGACTGCAGCATTGTCAGGCAGTCAGCATACCTTCCTAGAAGTAAATAATAGTTTGAGTTTAGTAATTGTTTTAAAAGTATCTGTTAACAACTTGAATATTTGAATGCTTAAGGCTTAACTGCAGAACTATTTTACCTCCAGGGGAAAAACATTTATTTTAGTATTGCTGTCTAAAGTTTCCAACATGAGAGTTATTACTTTCACCTTAGGTAAAGTTAATTAGTTCATGGCAGGTTATTATCACTTGTCTGTGCAAAGCCTCTCTCTTATTTTATTTTCATATTCTGCTTTCATTCCTACTCAATAGGCAGCCATTTTTTTGGTCTAAAAATTTAAATATAAACATTTACAATAAATATTAGCTTATTAATACAGTGTTCTGAAACCTACTCTTAAAGGTGAAGTGATTTTACAGCCTCATTTTAACTCTTAAGTCTTGTTTTATTTTTATACAGATTGAGTTTCTCTAATCTGAAAATCTGAAATCTGCAGTGCTTCTAAATCCCAAACTTTCTGAGTGCCAATATGGTGCTTAAAGGAAATGCCCACTGGAGCAATTTGGACTTTGGATTTTCAGATTGGGGATGCTCAACCAGTAAGTATATATAATGCAAATACATCAAAATCCAAAAAAATCTGCAGCACTGCTGGTACCAAGCATTTTGGATAAGCGGTACTCACCCTATACAACGGGCAGCATAGTGGATTTTTGGCTTGGGTAGAGGAGAGGGAACTTTAGGGAAAGTGACTTTTTAAATCTGTTTCTTACTGACAGCCTATATGGCCCAAGGGAGCATTTAGAGAAGAATAAAAATGTTTGGGAAGTTTCAAGATTGTGTTGTCAAATTACATAGGTTTTCCTTGATAAGATTTTTCAGAATTCAAATAACTGTTTTTACTAACTAAGCTATGAGTTTAGGAAGACACTTCTTTCTTTGGACCGCAGATGTATATGTGGGATGCAGAGGACTCACTAGTAGCTTCACATCTTAATCAGTTGGCTGTGATTTATTTCCCATATCAATGTTAAGGAATTGCCGAGAGTATACCTTAATTCTTGGAATGTTTTCTCCTTGTTTGGTTGAAATAAATCAAGCATGTTTGGCATGAGAGACCCTCCAGTGTTCATCCCTACCCCAGTGGATCGCTACCGCCAGATTCTCCTCCCAGCTCTCCAGCTGTGCCAGGTCATCCTCACATCTAGTATGGCCCAGCACTTGCAGGCAGCAGGGCAGGTAAGGTGAACCCTTTGTTTAGATATTGTGTAGAGCAAAATCCTCATTTTACAAGTATAGAAACCTTACACGTAGAACGCGTAAGTGAATTTACGTTAGTCCTAATGCTTGTGGCAGAGCAGGGTAGAGAAAACAGGCCTCTGTACTTTGTTTTTAACTACATTGGCCCATTTTTATACTTTCGTTTGAATGAAACACTGTAGCTAATTAATAGAATCATGAGACAGAAAACAAGAGATTGAAATTTGTTCTTCTGTAAAAGAAAGCAGTTATTGTGATAGGAATAAGCTGGCTTCTAAAATGTAATTTAACCAGATATTTATTGAGAGAGGGCTATGCTAGGCCTTGCAGGCTGGGCATGGTGGCTCACGCCTTTAACCCCGGCACTTTGGGAAACTGATAGATGATAATACTGCATTTATATATGATAGAGAATGAAATAATTTAAATGATTGATTTTGCTATCAAAATGTTTTTAAACACCAGAAATTAGTTTTATTTTGATTGCTTTTCAGTGAAACACTCTAATGTTCCAACACATATTTTTTTAAAAATTAATTTTATATGTAATTTAGCCTTTCACTGATTAATTAGGCTTATCATTACGAATCTACAACGTTTTATTGTATTGCTTTATTATATTTTGGAACTGTGTCCTAAAACACTTTGATTTCTGGTCATTTTTTCTGCTTTCTCTACCATCAGGCCTTAGGCCATCTCACCAAGGTAGATGCTGCTGTTCTAAAGTGGCACCTTATTTTATACCGCATCAATCTGGGTTGACGTCCTACTTCTTTTGGGCCTATGTGGTCTTCAAGTTAGTACTTTTTAAAACTCAAGAGACTTTGCCTGTCTTCTCCTAGATTGAGATTAAGATTAAGATTTTTTAGTAGAAGTGGGACATTATGATATAAGACATTGGTTCCCTAACACCAATCTTGTATTGACTGAATCAGAATCACCTGAGGAGCCTCTTAGAACAGCATAGATGACTGAGTTCTGTGACCAGCCATTATAAGCTTAGGCTAGGAATCTTTATTAAAAAACAAAAATGATCACAATTCTGAGTGATTCACATCCTTGGCTTGTTTTGGCATATACTCTCCTTTAACATGTTTGTAAGCTAGTTGAGATATTCCTAAGTGAAAATACTGAAAGAGGACTCCATGAGTATACACTATAAAATGCCAAAATGGAAGGGTAGAGTTTGGAGGTCAGGATTTACATCTCCTTTTTTTAACCGCATCGAAAGGAGAGTTATGACCAGGTGCGGTGGCTTATGCCTGTAATCCTAACACTTTGGGAAGCCAAGATGGGAGGATCACTTTAGCCAGGAGTTTGAGCCCAGCCTGGGCAACATAGTGAGACCCTATCTCTCTGTCTCTCTCTTTTTTTTTTTTTTTTTTTGAGACAGAGTCTCACTTCATCACCCAGGCTGGAATGCAGTGGCATGATCCCAGCTTACTGCAGCATCCACCTCCCAGGTTCAAGTGATTTTCGTGCCTCAGCTTCCTGAGTAGCTGGAATTACAGGTGTGCACCACTACACATGGCTAATTTTTGTATTTTTAGTAGAAATGACATTTCACCATGTTGGCCAGGCTGGTCTCAAACTCCTGACCTCAAGTGATCCACCTCCCTTGGCCTCCCTCAGTGCTGGGATTACAGGCGTGAACCACCATGCCCGGCCCCTATCTCTATTATATAATAATAAAAGTGAATTTTTTTAAAAAAAGGAGAATTAGACAAAAGCTTTTATGTGATTTCCCCATGTCATGCTAGTTATGCTTTCATAGAGCAGCTTCTCGAATTCAGTAATCATTTTTATACCCACTTATTTTAAATTCTTCCTCTAGTTCATTTGGCAAAACAGTAAAAGAAAATAATAATAGTCAGATAATAGTTTTCATACAGTATGAAACTGTATGGGGTCAGATAATAGTTTTCATACAGTATGAAACTGTATGGGGTCAGATAATAGTTTTCATACAGTATGAAACTGTATGGGGTCAGATAATAGTTTTCATACAGTATGAAACTGTATGGGGTCAGATAATAGTTTTCATACAGTATGAAACTGTATGGGGTCAGATAATAGTTTTCATACAGTATGAATCTGTATGGGGTCAGATAATAGTTTTCATACAGTATGAAACTGTATGGGGTCAGATAATAGTTTTCATACAGTATGAAACTGTATGGGGTCAGATAATAGTTTTCATACAGTATGAAACTGTATGGGGTCAGATAATAGTTTTCATACAGTATGAAACTGTATGGGGTCAGATAATAGTTTTCATACAGTATGAAACTGTATGGGGGTCAGATAATAGTTTTCATACAGTATGAAACTGTATGGGGTCAGATAATAGTTTTCATACAGTATGAAACTGTATGGGGTCAGATAATAGTTTTCATACAGTATGAAACTGTATGGGGGTCAGATAATAGTTTTCATACAGTATGAAACTGTATGGGGTCAGATAATAGTTTTCATACAGTATGAAACTGTATGGGGTCAGATAATAGTTTTCATACAGTATGAAACTGTATGGGGTCAGATAATAGTTTTCATACAGTAGTTCTGCGTTATATTCTTCTGCAGTAGTCTTCAGATGTATTAACTTACAAACTTTAAAATAATCCTTTTAGTCTTGTGAATTTTAAATGTTTACTTCCTGAAGGAATAAATATGTAAGTGCAGAAAACAGTTGCTTATCTGTTATTCATCGTCACTTATTGAATTATTTCCTTCAACATTATTTATAAGATGAATTATGCATTTATAGTATAATTTTCTACTTCTACCTGTTTTTTCTGTTCCTCTTCCTTTTCAATGGCTTAGGTATTGCAGTTTCTCATTTCACATTCTGATACCATACAAGCAATTCTGCGCTGTCAGGATGTTAGTGCTGGGTCTTTGCAGGAATTGGCTCTGCTAACAGGAATTATAAGTAAAGCAGCACTTCCTGGTGAGTTGATTATGTTGAAAGGACTTTTAATAATTCTTTACTGACTGACATAAATTAATAGAATGAGGTTTTTTGTTACTTTGCAGCTATATATGACTTATTTGAAACTGGTACTGCTAATAGAGCATTTATTTATGTAATAAGTTTATGTTTATAAAATGATACATGCTTGGCTGGGTGTGGTGGCTCATGCCTGTGATCTCATCACTTTGGAAGGCTGAGGCAGGAGGATTGCTTGAGACCAAGGGTTCAAGACCAGCCTGGGCAACATAGAGAGACCCTGCCTCTACAAAAAATAAAAAAAAAAATTAGCTGGGTATTGGGGCATTCACCTATGGTCCTGGCTACTTGGGAGGTTGTGGTAGGAGGATTATTTGAGCTGGGAAGTTCAAGACTGCAGTGACCCAAGATTATGCTGCTGCACTCCAGTCTGGGCAACAGAGCAAGATGACTCTCTCTTTTTTTTTTTTTTTTTTTTTTTAAGATATATGCTCATTATAAAAATATTCAAAAGAAGATAACTAACAAACACTCAAAATCTTACCACCTAGAAATTATCAAATGTTGACATTTGATACATTTTCAAACATCGCTTTATGTACTTTGAGAAAGGTAGAGAGAGAGGGGGAGAGAGAGAAAGCAACAGAGACATACAGAGGCAACTAATGAGAATAGGATGACCTTTTACATGCTGTTTTAAAAAACAAGTATTTAATTTTACATGAATTTATTTATTTTTAATTATACTTTAAGTTCTAGGGTGCATGTGCACAATGTGCAGGTTTGTTACATATGTATACATGTGAATTTTATATGAATTTAACAGACAAAAATCTAATTGAAGAGAAATGAAAGGAATTGCCAAATTCCAGACAAATGTTTCTTAGAGTATGTCACCTTTTAAAAGATCACCGTAAGGAAAAAAAATTATGAAACATTATTAAGATATTTTGGTTACTTCCCCCACCTTATAATTCCTTTACTACACATAAATTTTAGAATCAATTAACTCCCTGATGGGAAAGATGAAATGATGACTTCTTTTACACTTCCTCTTCCACCCTCAGATGATGTTTACTTATATCATTTTAACCTTGTCAGGTTTTGTAACATTTACATCTGTTATGCAACTATGATATCCTCAGCTACTTAGTTTTAGTTGTATGTTTACATGGATTCACTGCAAAACACCAGTTGTGTTCCCCACCATGGTGTCACCATTCACGAATTCTTTCTTTTGATTTATCTCTTGGTATTTTTAATTGTACTGAGGTTCATTCCCTCAAGAAAAAGCATGCTGTCTCATATTCCCAAAATTCTCTAATGTTTAAGAATGTCTAAAGGTTGTCTTTGTTCTTTAATGACAGGACCACCAATTATGAGTTTCTTTTGCTTAGAATATGTAATATAAATGATAGTAGCTGACATTTATTAAGCATGTATGTGCCAGGTACTGTTTTAAATACTTGACATGTTAACTGATTGGAAGACACAGCAGTCTTATGAGGTAGAACTGTCATTATCCACGTTTTACAGCTGAGGGGGCTGAAGCACAGGAAGGTTAACTTGTCCAAAGTCACACAGAAAACACTGGATAGTATAGAGTTTCCCAGGTAGTACGTCTTTTGAATCTATATATGTAACTACTAGGCTATACTACCTCCATTTTTATGTTGCTTTGGAGACATCTGAGGCAACCTCTGAATCCACCCTATAATTCCCCAATATTTTTTTTTGTCTGGGCTGTCTCGGTGGCTGAGCCCTCTGGGTTGAGAGAAGTTGAGAGTTGGCCAGGGCTGAGTACAGTGCCGGCTGAGTTACTTGGAGCCTGTGCTTCTTCCAAGGAGATCCCAGGGTCCATTCCACCCAGCCTGTGGTGTGCTTCGTTCACCAGTTCATTCCACTGTCCTAAGATAATACTAAGTCAGGCCAGCCTTCTTGCTTCTACTAAGGTCCTGTAGTGTTGTGGGTTGGAACTCCTAATGGTTTTTCCTTTGATTTTTTCCAGGACTTAACTAATTACTGTCAATGTACTTCTGTAAATTGCAGGGTCTCCATGAGATTTTTTCTCATCAGCACATTTAGCTCATCGACTGCCTAGTTTTCCAGTTGTGAGATAGTTAAGCAGACACTTGTTTTATTTGTTTGTGTTTGTCTTTATTTTTGGGGGGACAGGGTCTCACTCTTGTCACCCAGGCTGGAGTGCAAAGCTGCAATCTTGGCTCACTGCAGCCTCGATCTACCTGGCTCAAGTGATCCTCCCACCTCAGCCTCTCAAGTAAGCAGGAAGATAGGCACATGCTGTCACACCAAGCTAATTTTTTATTTTTTGTAGAGACAGGGTCTTGCTGTGTTGCCGTGTTCTCGAACTCCTGGCCTCAAGCAGTCCTCCCACCTCAGTCTCCCAAAGTGCTGGGATTATAGGCATGAGCCACTATGCCTGGCCTATTTGTATGTTTTAGAGACTGGGTCTTACTCTCACCCGGGCTGGAGTGCAGTGGCACGATCATAGCTGGAACTCTCAAGCTCGAATGATCCTCCTGCCTCAGCCTCCCAAGTAGCTGAGAATACAGCACACACCACCACACATAGCTAGTCCTTTGTTTTTTAATAAGATTCTATGACATGTTGACTGTTTCCAAGCTTCTTAAAATTTTAAACAGTGTGGCATTTAATAACTTTGTGTATATGTGTGTGTGTGTACTTACTGTTTAGCTATGTATTTACATATGCATTCATATACATTTTTGTACATTTGTTTTTATTACTTTTTTAATTTTTAATTTTTTGTTGTTGTTGAGACAAGGTCTCGCTGTGTTGCCCAGGCTGGTCTCGAATTCCTGGCCTCCAGCAATCCTGCCTCAGTTTTCCAAAGTGTTGAGATTACAGGCGTGTAATCTCACGCACCCAGCCCCATTTTTGTCCATTTGAACTGATAGACTTGATAAATTCCTGGCAGTATTTTATCAGAAATATATGTGCTTAACATTTTTGTTAAAAATAATGCCAAATATCCTCCCAAACTTTTGAAAACACTTTTAAACAAGTTATACTCTTATCAACCCTGTTGTATACAGTTCAGCCCTGTATTATCCTATAATATACTATAATTTATGCACATTTGTCTTAAATGCTCACTTAGATTGCAGTTCTGTTTGTAACTTTGTATCCACCATGCTGCCTAGCCCACCACTGTGTATGTTGTACCTCCACAAATTTTATCAGCAGATCAGTTTTGTTTCTGTGACTCATAGATATATATATTTTTTTTTTTAATTTTATTTTTTCAAGTAAAGACGAGGCCTCACTATGTTGTCCATGCTGGTTTCAAACTCCTGGACTCAAGCAGCCCTCCCACCTCAGCCTCCCAAAGTTCAGATGTGAGCCACCATGCCCAGCTGGCTCACAGATACTCTGAAAAGTATTTTGGAGTTGAGAGTGATTGATATACATAGAATAGTTAGATGACATTTAACAGAAAGATCTTACAGAATCTGAGAACTGGAAGTCCTTTTAAATTGAGGCAGCAGTTGACATTCAAGGGAAAGTGAACTTTGAAACAGCAATACCTGGTGCAGAGTTCAGCAAGTTTGAGGACAAAGAGGAAAAAGTCTTAGTTTCATGATAGTGTTAGGTGAAAAATCCAGGTTTCAAGGAGTTCAGATGGCAAAGGAGGGCATAAGAATTATGAATACAAGCAGCAACTAAATAAAAACTTTCAAAAAATTGATACTAACCAAGTTTTTGCTTGATTTGGTTTGGTTTTGTCTGGTTTTGGAGTACAAGAAAGAGTTGAGTCTATTTTCAAATAGGAAAACTCTTCTGTGGCAGGGTAGATTTTAGTATGTTAGAAGAGAAAGCAATTCTGGGAGGAGACTCTCAGAGGAGTTGAAGGTGGGACAGGAGAGGCTCTCGGGAAGCAGTGAGGCACAGGTGTGGAGGTATAACGAACCCGCATGTACCAGATGATAGGATTTTCTGTCAGTTTGTGTTGAGGGCTGAGCTAATCTAAAAAGAGGAAGACTTGTCATTATGAGGAGAGAAGGATCAGGTTCTTGGTTTGTGCTGTGGAGTCTATGCTTGGAAGTGAGGATGAAGTGAATTAAAGGAATCCGAAAACACATAGGAAGTTTGATGGCTAGGATAGGTTTAGGTGGGTATTCCTCAGCATGATTAGTGATGGAACAAGGAAACAAACTGATGGGGAGAATGACATGTTAGGGTCACTTGCAGGCTCATTAGAAATCAGGAGAGGCTATGGTGCTATCAGAGGTGGGTCATTTCGATTTAGGAGTTTTGTAATGGGTCCAAACTAAGAAGTTGAATGGAAATGTTTTTGTGTTCTTTTTAAATTGTGCTTTGCCTAGGGGAAAAGAAAAAGCAAATTGTATATATTTAGAGGGGTTAAAAAGATATGCATTTTATTCTTATTGTTTCATGTTCTAAAAACTCATTTATGAAAGAAAGTAATTTAGAAAATTACTTTTATCATTATAAAAAAATTAGATTTTTCTTGAAAACTAAAAATGCCTTTTAAGATCAATTCACTCTGCATTTTAGATTGGGTGTGAATGCACATGTACCAGTGCTGTTATTAATATACTTACTTAACCGCCTTTGTAAAATCATAGTTCTCAACAGGTACTTACAGATACTTACAGACTTTGTAAAGTCATAGTTCTCGAAACTTTTTTATGGCAAGAATATCTGTTCATGCACGAAAAGAATGTCAGATATTAGAACCTCTCTTCCTAGTTTTTAATGTTTTTGTTTACTATAGTATGTTGTAAAGCATTCTACATTTTATAGGGATATTAAGTGAACTTGACGTTGATGTAAATGAAGGATCTCTAATGGAGCTACAGGGACATATTGGAAGATTCCAGGTAACTGATTCTTATTTCTTTAAATAGCAGGTATAAGACATGTTACAAAATATACCATCCTCCCCATCGTGCCCCCTAGATTTGGGAAACCCCTTTCAACTGTTTTGGTTCTTTGGTATTTCTTTTTTTTTTTTTTTTTTTTCTGAGACGGAGTCTCGCTCTGTTGCCCAAACTGGAGTGCAGTGGCCGGATCTCAGCTCGCTGCAAGCTCCACCTTTCGGGTTCACGCCATTCTCCTGCCTCAGCCTCCCGAGTAACTGGGACTACAGGCGCCCGCCACCTCGCCTGGCTAGTTTTTTGTATTTTTTAGTAGAGACGGGGTTTCACCGTGTTAGCCAGGATGGTCTCGATCTCCTGACCTTGTGATCCACCCGTCTCGGCCTCCCAAGGTGCTGGGATTACAGGCTTGAGCCACCACACCCGGCCAGTTCTTTGGTATTTCTAAATAATATGCTTATATTGCTGCGTAAAGGGGTTACAAACACACAGATCACCTTGGAAGATAAATGCAAATGTCCCCAGCTTCAAATGTTAATACTTCTCACCTGAGAATACAGTATTTCCCATGGTTCTCAAAGAGAAAGGACAAGCTTTTCAATACTGGCAGTATATCTAGAGGTTAGCTGATGGCTTTGAAATTAGAGACATGGGTTCCAATAACAGGTACAACTTTTTGCTTTGTGACCTGGAATAAGTTACTTAATTTCTCACGCCTATATGTTTACATTTCTAAAGTGGTAGTAACAATTCCTATCTTATAAGATGGCTGTCAGGATTCCCTGACACATGGTATTTTATTTAAAGTGCCTAGCACAATGTTCTGCACATAATAATGTATTTTAAATGAAACGTGTATTTTAAAATTGGTAATACCATATACAGATTTAGATGTATAGAGATCTATATACGAAGTCCCTGGGAGCAACCACAGGAGTAATAGCTTTTAGATTTGTGCCTTGGTAGACAAAATTATCACAGACATGTCCATCTTGTGACTGTTCTCTCATTTTGCTTCTCTTTTGTTTATAAACTTGTTTTTCATTTAATGAGTATCTTCCAAAGAATTAACACATACTTTGATATAATGCAGAAAGTTATTTGGCAAACATTTAGATGATACTGGAATTTATTGCTTTAAAAAAGATGGTACTCTTTTCATCTGTTAGCTACCAATCAAATACCTTTGCACAAAGTTGAATTTTAATAATGCTACTTTTAGGTGGCTCAGTTTTAAGTATGCTTTAAGGAATTATTCCATTCTCCACTGAGTTTTTCTTTTTCTATCTCTCAAGAAAGAGAGGTTACTAATTTTAAATACATTTAACTACATATCAACAAGATATATTTTTCTTTCTTAGCGCCAGTGCTTAGGACTACTAAGTCGCTTTGGTGGCTCTGACAGACTGCGTCAGTTTAAATTTCAAGACGATAATGTGGAGGGAGATAAAGTAAGCAAGAAAGATGAGATTGAACTGGCTATGCAACAGGTAAGAGGGGCAAGAACCATGTGACTTCTCTAAGGTTTTTATGGTTTTGGAAAATGTTGATAAAAATAACAGATGTGGGACCAGTGCAGTGGGTCACGCCTATGATCCCAGCACTTTGGGAGGCTGAGGCAGGTGGATCACCTGAGGTCAGGAGTTCAAGACCATCCTGGCCAACATGGTGAAACCTTGTGTGTACTAAAAATACAAAAAAAATTTAGCTGGGCATGGTGGCATGCGCCTGTGGTCCCAACTACTCAGGGTGGCTGAGGCGGTCGAATTGCTTGAACCCGAGAGGCAGAGGTTGTAGTGAGCCGAGATCACGCCACTGCACTCCAGCCTGGGCAACAGAGGGAGACTCCATCTCAAAAAAAAAAAAAACAAAAAACAGATGTGAGTCATTTTACAGATTGATTTATAACCTTTTCTTCTTCAAATCTCGATTTTCATGCTAATTAAGGCATTTCAGGGTCTAACATTTTTGTTACTGCTGGTTTTTGATTATAGATTTGTGCCAATGTAATGGAATATTGCCAGTCACTCATGTTACAGAGTTCTCCTACCTTCCAGCATGCTGTGTGTCTCTTCACTCCTAGCCTTTCAGAAACAGTTAATAGAGATGGACCACGGCAAGGTGAGCTTAGTTTTTCATTCTGTATTGAAGGAACTAAGTTGCTATGGTTATGACATAGCTCTCCAGCTTGGCTCCATTAAGATGCAGTATTTTCTTTAAGTGTCATTAATGGGAAACATTTTAAACAAGTTTTAAAGTTGAGCGGGAGGTATTATTATTAGACCTGTGTATAAGACTGGAGAGAACAGAGAAATTCAAGATTTACTGAGAGTAAATCTAGAGAAACCATGTTTTGAATAGCACTTGAGGGCTCAAAGGATCTAAATTGGGGAGTAAGTTGGCTGGGTGAAAAAGATGAAAATACAACAAACAGTTTTATATGTTAAATCATGTTAAACTGAATTCAGTGTCTAAACTGGGTTTTTTATTATAGCTCCAAATTTCTATAACATAACAAAATACAATTTAGATACTAATTAGGCCAACTTATCCTGTGATTCTTTAATGACTCAGTAGGGAATGTTTGAATATGGGGCAGGATAATGGGTAAAGCTGTTATCCTATGGAACACTCAGAAGAAAAACCCCGTTTTTATCTTAGTGGGGATAATGGAACTGACTGTGGTGATTTCAGGAAGTCTTTGTGATCTGTGAGAAAAATTTTGTCACATTTTCATTTTCTTCAAGATCTTGTTATCCCTGAAAATTACTTAATCACAAAATATATGTGTTTAGTAGAATAATAGTATAAAATGATGTTATGAAAAATATATTACTGGCCGGGTGTGCAGTTGCTCACGCCTGTAATCCTAGCACTTTGGGAGTCCGAGGCAGGCAGATTACCTGAGGGCAGGAGTTCAAGACCAGCCTGGCCAACATGGTGAAACCCCGTTTCTACTAAAAATACAAAAAATTAGCCAGGTGCAGTGGCGTGCCTATAATCCCAGGTACTCTGGAGGATGAGGCAGGAGAATCGCTTGAACCCGAACCCAGGAGGCAGAGGTTGCGGTGAGCTGAGATCACACCACTACATTGCAGCCTGATCTACAGAGTGAGACTTTGTCTCAAAAAAAAAAAATTAATTTAACCCAAAGGATTATAAATCATTCTACTGTAAAGACACATGCATACATGTTTATTGCAGCACTATTTACAATAGCAAAGACTTGGAACCAACCCAAATGTCCATCAATGATAGACTGGATAAAGAAATTGTGGCACATATGCACCATGGAATACTATGCAGCCATAAACAAGAATGAGTTCATGTCCTTTGCAGGGACATGGATGAGGCTGGAAGCCATCATTCTCAGCAAACTAACACTGGAACAGAAAACCAAACACCGCATATTCTCTCACTCATAAGTGGAATTTGAACAATGAGAACACATGGACACAGGGAGGGGAACATCACACACCGGTGCCTGTCAGGGGATAGGCGGCAAGGGAAGGGAGAGCATTAGGACAAATATTTAATGCATGTTTGGCTTAAAACCTAGATGACAGGTTGATAGGTGCAGCAGACCACCATGACACATGTATACCTATGTAACAAACCTACACATTCTGCACATGTATCCCAAAACTTAAAGAAAAATGTATTAGTTTAGCAACATTCAACCTTATCCTATATAAATTATGTTAAGAACTTTGTTAGACAAACTCTATTATAAAATGTCCTAGCTGGTAGTATTAAATTTTTGTTGTTGTAATTTATGTACAACAAAATTCACCCATTTTAGGTATACAGTTTGAATGCTTTTTGGTAATTATATAAAGTTGGGTAACTATCACCACAACCAAAATAGAGAACTATTCCCTGTTCCTTAAAGATTTCTTCTTGCCTTTGATTGCATTTGATTGTTTCCTTCGACCCCAGCCCAGGCATCTACTATTCTGATTTTTGTCACAAAAGTTCTGCCTTCTACCAGTGTCTGCTTTTGTTTGTATTGTGTCTAGGCTTTTTCGTTTTATGCCATGGATGGGGGAGAAGAGTACTGACCGGTAGAATCTTAGTTTGTCATATTAAGACCAACTAAGTCCTGAATAGCTAATAAAATATCTTTATTTAAAGATATCTTTCAGTGATTCAAAGGGAGTAGTCTTGGTGACAGGATGTCTTCAAGAAACCGGGGTAGGTAGCTACAAAGATTTGTAATTCCATTTTATGGAGTAAAATAGTTAAATTAGACTGGACATGTAAAACAGTTCCTTTGACTTAAACAAGTTAATTCTACATAGTTCTTGTTTTCTCCTGTATTCAGAAAGTTGGAACCAGGCATGATGGCTGAGCCTGTAATCTCAGCTACTCAAGAGACTGTGGCAGGGGGATCACATGAGCCCAGGAGTTCAAGGCTGCAGTGAGCCAAGATCATGCCACTTGCACACCAGCCTGGGTGACAGAGTGAGACCATGTCTAACAACAAAACAAAGTTTGCTGCCAGGAAGATAGGATAAAAAGGAACCACCATGGGGGGATTCTGATATCTGCATGTCCTCACTGGCATGAGGGGAAAGTTATCCTTCTAGTCCAAGTGGCTCAACCAGTGTGAAAAAGAGATCATTTCACTTTGGAATGGCATGGAATGATTGGGATTCCTATCCAAAGACCTGTCAGCCAGCAGTAACTTATAACCTGATGTATCCCCTTTCCATCTGGCAGTTTGAAAATGGACATCAATCTGTTTATTAATCTCTGTAGGACAATAGCCTGATGGAGACTTCTAACTCTGCCTCAGAAGGGCTCCTTTCTTTCCCCTTGAAACTAACCTTGTAACACAAATTTAATCTGAACATAAGATTTTTCAAACAAAACTGTAATTTTGTATTCTTTAATATTAATCATGTGCTAATAATGTTTCACTGGTCATTATTAAAATTTTATTTAGTTGCTTCTCATTTTGAGCTAATCTGTTCCATATCCTATCAGTCTTTGATCTTTAATACTTGAAGGTGAACTCATTGAGTTTTTTTTTTTTTTTTTTGAGACAAAGTCTCGCTCTTGTCCCCCAGGCTAGAGTGCAATGGCGCGATCTTGGCTCACTGTAACCTCTGCCTCCTGGGTTCAAGCGATTCTCTTGCCTCAGCCTCCCAAGTAGCTGGGAGTATAGGCACCTGCCACCATGCCAGGCTAATTTTTTTTTTTTTTTTTTCTTGAGACGGAGTCTTGCTCTGTCGCCCAGGCTGGAGTGCAGTGGCAGATCTCAGTCTCAGCTCACTGCAAGCTCTACCTCCTGGTTCACGCCATTCTCTTGCCTCAGCCTCTCAAGTAGCTGGGACTACAGGCGCCCACCACTACGCCCGGCTAATTTTTTGTATTTTTAGTAGAGACAGAGTTTCACGCATTGGCCAGGCTGGTCTGGAACTCCTGACCCCAGGTGATCTGCCAGCCTTGGCCTCCCAAAGTACTGGGATTATAGGTGTGAGCCATCATGCCCAGCCCATTGAGTCTTAGAAATTGTTATTTTTCCATTTTTTCTTAGACTCTTTTTAGGGTCAGCAACCATATTTTTCTCTTCCAATTCTAGACACGTGCGTGAGTAGGTATGTGATATAGAGAAGCAGTTTAACCTAATCGACTAATGACAAACTGCCTGGATTTGAATCCCAGTTCTACAAATAACTTATTGGTGTGATTCTGGAAAACTGAATCACCCTCTTTGTGCCTTAGTTCTCTTATCCGTAAAATGGAAGCAATGACAAGCTCTCTTCCGATGAATTTATTTTATTTTATTTTAGAGACAGAGTCTCATTCTGTCGCGCAGGCTGAGTTCTGTGGCACGATCTTGGCACATTGCAACCTCCACCTCCTGGCCTCAAGCGATTCTTATGCCTTAATCTTCTCAGAATCTGGGACCACAGGCACACGCCCCATGCCTGGCTAATTTTTGTATTTTTAGTACAGACGGAGTTTCACCATGTTGGTCAAGCTGGTCTCAAACACCTGACCTCAAGTGATCTACCTGCCTTGGCCTCCCAAAGTGCTGGGATTATAGGCACGAGCCACTGCGCCCGGCTGTTTTATGCAAACCTAATAGCCTTGGAATGCGCAAATATCTTCTATACTTGGGCAAATTAGTATTGTGAGAACTCCTGAAATGCTTTGGAGTCCTCCAAGCATTCAATCATCCTCTTTGTGGATATCTTCCTACCAGGATAGAGACCACACAAATGTTATCTGGGGACCAGGATACCTGATTTCACTAGGAGAAGGCTCTCTATAACAATGTATTGTGAAAACTGTCACATCTTTGCTGTAGACTAAAAGAGGATACCTGACAAATTGAATTTGTCTAGGATGTCCTAGTTGGTGGCACCATCCACAGACAAGGGACCCTTCTGTCTCTTCCGCTCTGTGTAAAGATCTATGGGATTGGCCAGGTGTGGTGGCTCATGCCTGTAATCCCAGCACTTTGGGAGGCCAAGGCAGGTGCATTGCTTGAGCCCAGAAGGTAGAGACCAGCCTGGGCAATATGGCGAAACCCCATCTCTACAAAAAAATACAAAAAATTAGCTGGGTGTGGTGGCATGCACCTGTAATCCTAGCTACTTGGGAGACTGAGGTGGGAGGATCACCTGAGCCCAGGAGGTCAAGGCTGCAGTGATCCCTGTTTGTGCCACTGTACTCCAGCCTGGGTGACAAAGTGAGACCCTGTCTCAAAAAAAAAAAAAAAAGAAAGATATATGAGTCTGACTTTAGAGCAAAGTTAAGGGAGTTGTTAGTGAAGAAAAAAGCAAATGCAGATCTCTCCTTCAGTATTCATGGCAGTTTGGGTCATTAAACAAAGATTATCTCCAATTTGAACTTGAAATTGCCACAGTGTTGGACCAGCTGTGGTAACTCACACCTGTAATCCCAGAACTTTGGCAGGCCGAGGCAGGCGGATCACCTGAGGTCAAGAGTTCGAGACCAGCCTGGCCAACATGGTGAAACCCCGTCTCTACTAAAAACACAAAAAATAGCTGGGCATGATGGCATGTGCCTGTAATCCTAGCTACTCGGGAGACTGAGGCAGGAGGATCGCTTGAACCTGGGAGGCAGAGGTGGCAGTGAGCCAAGATCGAACCACTGCACTCCAGGCTGGATGACAGAGTAAGACTCTGTCTCAAAAAAAAAAGAAAGAAAAGAAGTTGCCACAGTGTTTCCACGAAATCCCTTAGTCACTAGAGGAAATTGTTCTAATTGCACTACACAGATTATCGCTGGGATGATTTTTTTTTTTTCCTTTTCTGTAGGGATGGGGTCTCTTGCCCAGGCTGGTCTTGAACTCCTGGCCTCAAGCCATTCTCTCTCTTCAGCCTTCCAAAGTGTTGAAATTACAGGTGTGAGCCACTGTGCCTGTCCTAGGATAATATTGTTATTGCTTTCTAGTTTTCCCTCTGCAAACAGCTTTTATGACATCCCACTGTTCCTTTGTGTCTTCATTAGCCAGTAGCCAGGTAAAAGGCAGATCATTTTGTTTTACTACCGTAATGTAGTTGTTATGGTAAAAGATTTTTTAAAGTTTAAATCTATTTATATTTTTTGAATATTTCAGTTAGTGTTCTTGTCTCTTTGAAAGAATGACTTTGAACTGGCAATTTAGTAACCAGAAGGATGCAGACCAGAAATGAATCCATACAACTAGAGCCATCAGGCAAGGCAGAAATTATTCACTTGGTGTTAAGAAACCCCAAAATTGTGTATATTGTTTTTTATGTGGAGGTGTGTGTGTGTGTGTGTGTAAGGTTTATACTTTGATAGAGTTCTCAAAGAACTCTTTGCCTAACAAAAGGTAGACTCTGCCAACGTGCATCAGTCAGATTTCTTTATTCTCGCAGGATCTCCAGCCTTATGTATGTACGTGATTACAGTGGCTCCTAACCATTTGTTCTTTAAACTATTAATGGTATTTAAAAGTAATCTTGGGTTGGTTTTAATTACAGGTCCTTAAATTCTGGGGCATCCCTTGTTTTAAAACAGGTCATTTGAAATTCACATGAAATGCTTGTAAGTGGAACATTGTTTTATGTCATCACCTCTATTAGATACCCAAGCTCCAGTGGTTCCATACTGGCGCCTGCCTGGTTTAGGCATTATTGTCTACCTGCTGAAACAGAGTGCTAATGATTTCTTCAGCTATTATGACAGTCATCGACAGAGTGTCAGCAAGCTACAGAATGTAGACCAGCTTCCCCCAGATGAGATAAAAGAGGTACGAATCTTATAATGAGCTGGGCGGACTTGAGAAATCATTGCTGTTACTAGGGCCAGGGTGCTGGTCTCAGACTGAGTAAAGGTGGTGTATACATTATAACTGAAGGAATTGGAATGATTCTTGTGTGTGATTTGAAGACTCTTTTGCCATTAGCACCAGCCTTATAAGCATAGAAACTGTTGACTGAAAAACAGTGAAGTGTAGCACCTGTTCAAAAAAATAGAAAGGCAGCTGGCCTTTGAATGAAGAGTTTTGGGTCATTTATACTGTAAAATCTGTGCTGAGAAAGGCTTCTGTTGCAGATTTTTTTTTAAATAGAACTTAGGTAAATGTCTCTGTGCCGTCAACATCTTCAATATCTGTGTAGCAAATTTTTCAAACAAAATTGATAGCATATGAGACTTGACTGCCTTCTCTCAGTGACGCAGAATCATTCCTTCTACTTAGTGTATTAATAACTAAAGATGCTGAATTACCAGGATTGCTACTAAGTATTTGCTGCCTTTTCCATTTGGCACAGCTGAATGTAAGGCATCTCTTGGCCGGTTCCTAAGGCAGTGCTGAAGCTTCCTGGTGTCCTGTGGCAGCCTGGATGTTGAACCACTTTATCATTCCTGGTTTGCACCAAGCTTTCTAAAAACTTCCATGTTACTCTTTTAAGTTGTCCATGCCTACTCCCTCTTGCCACTTTTCTGGTAATCTCAGGGGACATTTATTGAGTGTCTACAACATGCTAGGCCCTGAACTACATGTTCTACCTAACACCTGGGCAGATACTGTTTTTATTCTCATTTCTCATGTGAGGAAACTGAGGCACAGACTTGCATAACTCACCCAAAGGCATGTAGCTGGCAGGAACAGGGTGAGGCAGGAGTCAATGACGGGGTTTAGGTAACCCCTGAAATTTTGGGTTTATGCCTGGCAGTCCTTCCTCTAATGTGTAGCTAATCAGTGATGCTTATACTTGCAAGAGGAATTGCATCATCATCATGAAGTGTGTGGCCTTCCATCAGCCTCACTTCAGTACACCTTCCATGGAATCCAGCATTGGAACATTAGCTGGAACCATTGTGCTCGTGTGTGTGCCACATTGAGAAGTGGTCATGGGAGCTTTGGTTGAGGGTCATATTTTAGTTATGCTCTAGGTGTGTCTACCTTGTATTTTTTGCAGGAGATACCTGACAACTGTTAGAAATTCTCCATGGGATTGTTACAGCTACTGCTTGAAAAACCTATCGTTTTGTCTTGCTTTGTTTTAATGTGACAGGAAATTCAGGGTTTCATCAGCAACTCTGTGTTTCAGGGACAGACTTTTTCGAAATGCAGCAGATAAATGTTCATTTGTGAATTTGCCTCTTTGGCTCTAATTTTTTAAAATTGCTAGCTTCTTAGATAAAAACTCTTATCTGCAAGGATGTTTAAATTCGAGTGTTTTCATAGCATTCACCCACGGTGACCTGCTGATAGTAGTTTTTCATTAAAAATTTTGTTCCAGTTGACGTCATTCTAATACTACGTTTGTTTCTTCTAGTTGTGTCAGTCTGTGATGCCTGCTGGTGTTGATAAAATCTCCACTGCCCAGAAATATGTTCTAGCAAGACGGCGCTTGGTGAAGGTGATCAACAATCGAGCTAAACTGCTTTCCCTTTGTTCTTGTATCCTTTATGAAATCATGCACTTGAGTGATGACCTTGAAATGTAGGAACTCTTCACTTATTCTCACATTATTTGGGCACCAAAACCAGGTGGAAGGAGATATAAACTTAATTTTTTCCCAGTAAATGCCTAATGTATTTCCAAATCGTACTTTTTTGTTCTTATCTTTTAGAGTAGCTGGTAATACTGATAATATACACGGGCACTTTCTGTCAGGGAATAAGGTAGGGACATGAGACTGCTGGCACAGGACCCCCACCTCCTTCCTCAGCACACCTTGCTGCTTCCTCTTGAGGAGCCTTCAGTGGGACCCTGTCTGTTAGACTGAGGCTCTGGTTACCTCATTAAGTGAGTGCAGTCTCTCCTTTTTTCTCCTCCTCAGAAACTGGTTTGTAAAAAATATTTGATGAGATTATGTTCCTTTAATCTGAGCTCTGATATAGTTATCATAGAGACCTGCCTGTTTATTCTTTGGCGCCATCTGGAGTACTACTTGTTACATTGCATGCCCACGGATTCTCAAGATTCCTTATTTGCCTCGAGAACCTTGTTTAAAAGCAGAAGACTGCAAGGTAAACTTTCTGCTAAAAATTAATGAACCATAAATACCTATTTGTGCCTTGAAAAGCTAGTCAACGTTTTTATTTATTTTTGTTTCCAGATTACTTGGAGTGAATTGGGTGAATCAAGAGCTGCTTAGTCACTAGATGTTGCTATTTCTTGCATTTTACTTTCTGTTCACGGGACATTGTACTGAGCATAAGAATATTCTAGAGGCTGCTCATCAGCTGTTCCTCAGCTTCTTGCTGCAGTTAGGGGCTGACCCAGCTCTAGAAGAATGGAGTAGGTCTGCTATTATGCTGATTCTTATTGCTAGAGTGGGTCTCTGTGACTGATGGGCATGTATTGGATCCCTTAGGTGGAAAGAAATAGAGAAGAGCTGAGAACCCTGGTCTAGACCAGTGAAATGCTTTCTAGGGGCTTCCATTTGCTGAAAGTTGAAAATTGAGTTCCTAATCTTGAGCCATGTTTTTCATGGTACTATTGTTATTGTTCATTGTCATCAGGTTCCTCCACTGTGTGATAGATGTGTACTTGCACAGCCGGTATGACTCTGTTCTTTTATCTCTAGATTCCTTCGCCTCAGAAACCAATCTAGATTTTAGAAGTGGGCTGGCTATAGTGAGCCAACATGATTTAGACCAGGTAAAGTTCTATTCTTATATTCTTTTATTTTTCTTTATTAAAGTAAAAGGGCTAGGCGTGATGGTGCACACCTGTAATCCCAGCGTTTTGGGAGGCCGAGACGGGAGGATTGCTTGAGCCCAGGAGTTCAAGACCAGCCTGGGCAACATAGTGAGACCCTGTCTCTTAAAAAAAAAATTTGGCATACTGTGGTGGCATGCACCTGTAGTCACAGCTACCTGGGAGGCTGAGGTGGGAGAATCACCTGAGCCTGGGAGATTGAGGCTGCAGTGAGCTATGATTTCACCACTGCACTCCAGCCTGGGCAACAGAGCAAGATATTATCTCCAATAAATGAATGAAAGAGTGAAGCAAGACCTTGTCTCCAATAAATAAATAAATGCATGAATGTAAGTAAGTAAAAGGAAAAGCCTAGTATGTTCATAAGATTATGATTTTCAGGGTTGCTTATAGAGACCTGGTTTGAACTCTAGCGTGACCATTTTAATAGCTATGTGACTTTGAACAACTTACTTAACTTCCGAGCCTCAATTGTTTCATTTAAGAAATAGGAGGGATGATTCAACCTCAAAGGGTTTTGTCAGAATTAAGTGAGGTTTCATGTATGTGAAGCTGCTAATGTTGTACCTAGAACATGGTAAGTGTTCCGTGATTGGTAGGCATTAAGATCTGGAAACTCCTGATATCTTTTGATTAGCTTTTTTTTTTTTTTTTTTGAGACAGAGTCTTGCTCTGTCGCCCGGTCTGGAGTGCAGTGGCCGGATCTCAGCTCACTGCAAGCTCCGCCTCCCGGGTTTACGCCATTCTCCTGCCTCAGCCTCCGGAGTAGCTGGGACTACAGGCGCCCGCCACCTCGCCCGGCTAGTTTTTTTTTTTGCATTTAGTAGAGACGGGGTTTCACCGTGTTAGCCAGGATGGTCTCGATCTCCTGACCTCGTGATCCGCCCGTCTCGGCCTCCCAAAGTGCTGGGATTACAGGCTTGAGCCACCGCGCCCGGCCTGATTAGCTTTGTAGAACTTTTTAGGTACAAAATATCAGTCAGCACTTACTTTTCAGGAAATCATTTAATGGTGAGATTGAGAGCAGCCGATACAAATCCCGCTGTAGTAGACCATAGTACACAACACTGTGCTTTTACTAACCTGTTGATCAGTAGTGTTGGAATGAATGAAGAGCATGTCAAAAACAATTACAATGAAAACCTCGTATTAAACTAATAGCAAAGTTATGTTTCTAACAAAGCAGGTATCAGGGTGTGTGATGTTAGGGAAAATGAATTACAGCTAGATCCTCTACTAGCAATCTGCATGTCCTTAGCTATGATTTGATAAAGCCTCTGCTCCTCCCTAATCCCTCTTTTTGCTGTTTTTCTTAAAACAAGGTTGGGAATGAAAGGTGCAGTTACAGCAACCTCCAAAGCACACCTTGCTAGATGTCATGGATACCACGCTCCCATCCTAATCCAGACTACATTCACTCTTTAGTGACTTTATAAAAGGAATTTTGTGGCTAGGCTTGTTTAGGAGAACTAATGTTAATTGAGGCCATGTGCAAAATTAGCCAAAGATATTCAGAGGTTTGTTGTTTGTTTTGTCTAAGAGACAAGGTCTCACTCCGTTACCAGGCTCTCGTGCAGTGTTGTGACCACAGTTCACTGCAGCCTCAACCCCCTGGGCTCAAATGATTCTCCCGCCTCATCATCCTGAGTAGCTAGGACAACAAAAATAAATATATTTTGAAGTAATAACTGTTACTATGTCATTTAGACTGCTTTGTAAAAAAGCTAGAAAAAAAAATGCAGGATTAATAAATAATCTCACTGTGCTGTGATTTTAATGCAAAACTGAAAACAGGTAGATTCATCTAATTTTGTACTTAATTTTAGTCTTTTAGTATAACATCAAAAAGATCCCTCTGAAACTACATATACATTCTAGAATATATATGAATTCTAAAGCATATGCCAGGTTTATCCACACATGAGTATTTTTAAAAAACAAAAGCATGCAAGTTGGTTTTTTAAAAATGCAAAATGAAATAAAAAGTAAAAGCTTCTTTCCCACCTACCCTCCCGCCCTCCCGCCCTCCCTCCCTCCCTTCCTTCCCCTCATCGTCCTTCCCTCCCTCCCTCCCAGTCTTACTGACTTCTTGTATGGCCCTTTAGGAAATGTTTTTGTTTGTATGTTAGTATATCAGCATCAGCATCAACATTCATTGCTATTTAAAGCAGGTTTTTAAATGTATACAAGAAAAGAAAACAGGAAAAACATGCGAATTAAACCAAAAAATTTAAGGTAGAAAATGTGAATGCTTAGTTAATTTAGTAGCACATTACAAAAAATTCAAAAGTATTTTACATTGAAAGAACCACATTACAAAAATTCTAAGGTGTTTTAAATTGGAAGACTTAGAATAAAAGAAATATTTGAGACAACAATTTTAACAAAATGTCTTTTGTGTCACTTCTAGCTTCAGGCTGATGCAATCAATGCTTTTGGAGAATCATTACAAAAGAAACTTCTGGACATTGAAGGATTATATTCAAAAGTTCGATCTCGATATAGTTTCATACAGGCTCTTGTCAGACGTATCCGTGGCCTCTTGAGGATATCAAGGAACTGAGAGCCTGTGCTTATGCTCTTCTATGAGAGAGATGAATTGGGGAGAACTGTCTCCGTTTTATAGATTAGTTTCTTTCTAAATTATGACCAAAAATATTTTGCTATTTCTTTCTTTGTATATGGACATCTTTTCTGTAAACTTTGCCTAGTTCCATCCTCACTAGTAAAAAATAAATACTTTTTAAAAAAACCAAACAAATGTATGGTTAATCTTTTGATCTTTTATCTAGAAAATGATCAACATTATCAGGAATCTGACAAATAAACCTTCAACAGTGGTGATTTTCCCGTAGAGATATTATTCAGAATGCCAAATTAAAGGCATAGTCTGAAAATTCTAATTTTTTTACCCTTTGTAGCTACATTTGCACTATTACAATATTCAGGGTTACTAAACTATAGCCATGTTCTTATAGAATAGTGTAATCAATACTGTGAAAATGTCTGAAAAAGTTAAGCTTTTTCCTAAAATTATTTAGGTTTTGCCTTTTTCTTTTCTTTTCTGCATGTAAGTTGACAATACAATTGTCCCTTGATATCTGGTGAGTACTGGTTCCAGGGCTCCCACGGATACTAAAACCTATGTTTTGGTATGCATGTTCCTTACATAAAATGGCATAGTGTTTGCATATATATAGATACATCTTCTTGTATACTTTAAGTCATTTCTAGATTACTTATAATACCTAATACAATGTAAATTCTATATAAATAGTGGTTATACTATGTTTTTAAATTTGTATTATTTTTTACTGTTATATTGTTTTTCCCCCCAAATATTTGTGATCTGTGGTTGGTTGAATCTGCACATGTTGAACCTGGGGATATGGAGAGCTGACTGTACAGTAATTTGCATTTGTTCCTTAGAAATGATTGTGAAATTGATCAAATTAATCATCTGCCAATATTTCTCATATAATTAATATGATGGCTATCACTAGGATAAAACATTTAAATAATCACCACTCTATTTCTTACCCAGTTGTTTTCATGTTCAAGTAACTACATCATCTGAAACTGCAATTTCCTTTTCCAGCCAGCAATTATTTCAGCCTAATACTTAAGAGAGACTGCTGAGAGGAGAAAGTCTTCACTTTCATGTAGTAACAGAATAAACGCTATAACACTATAGAATAAAATTGATACTTATTCTATAGTGTTATAATGTTGTGTTTTGTTTTTGAGACAGAGTCTCGCTCTGTCACCCAGGCTGGAGGGCAGTGGCATGATCTCGGCTCACTGCAGCCTCTGCCTCCCAGGTTCAAGCGATTCTCCTGCCTCAGCCTCCCGAGTAGCTGGGACTCCAGGCGCCCGCCACCACGCCCAGCTAATTTTTGTATTTGTAGTAGAGATGGGGTTTGACCGTGTTGGCCAGGATGGTCTCAATCTCCTGACCTTGTGATTCGCCCACCTTGGCCTCCCGAAGTGCTGGGATTACAGGCGTGAGCCTCTGCGCCTGGCCTAGTGTTGTTTTTAAATGCTTACAATAAAACTTCTATGGCTTCCAAGCATTGGTTTTGGGTTTTGGGTTTTGTTTTGTTTTGTTTTTTTGGAGATAGGGTCTTACTCTGTCACCCAGGCTGGAGTGCAGTGGCATAATCGTGGCTCATTGCGACCTCTGCCTCCCGGACTCAAGTGACTCTCCTGCCTCCGCCTCCCAAGTAGCTGGATTACAGGCATATGCTACCATGCCCAGCTAATGTATTTTTAGTAGAGACAGGGTTTCACCATCTTGGCCAGGCTGATCTCAAACTCCTGGCCTCAAGTGATCTGCCCACCTCAGCCTCCCAAAGTGCTGGGATTACAGACGTGAGCCACTGCACCTGGCCTTCAAGCATCTTTTTAAAACAGCTTTATCTTAGAGAAAGTTATGCTGTCAGGTTTAAAAAAAGAAAAATATAAAGGCTTTGTCAATGTTATATTTTGTAATTTACTGCCCACCAGATATAAACATTAGCTGGAAAACATTCTGTTAATAAATAGAAGTCCTGGATGTGAAAGAATAAATAAATGGATCCATAATGTAGTCAGTGCATATTGCTCTGCTGGTCACGTATATGGTTATCTCTATCATCTGGAGCACAGGCATGAACCTAGAAATAATTAGCAAAGAGCCTGGGCGTGAAATCAAAGCATTTTATAAACTTCTGAAGTACGAAGCCTTCTTAACAGATAAGACATAGAGCTAAATTTAGAACTGAGATTTTGGGAGTGAGGAGGTGGTTCTTGCCCATGTTTTATGTGCATGAGAGCAAGTGAGTGTGTTTATGTAGGCAGGGGAACTCTACTGCTTCTTGTCAGTGACTTCCTCAGATTCCTCTATCCCTCTGCCTCCCCAGCTGCTGCTGCTGCAGTGGCTGCTCCCTGGGTTGTAGGAAATGAGTGATAATGATGACATTGAGGTGGAGAGTGACAAGCTACAACAGAGATTTCAATCTGCAGCTGACAAATGGGCCCATCAATGAAGGGGTGGCCTGCCCCTCCACACCTGTGGGCGTTTCTCGTTAGGTGGAACGAGAGACTTGAGAAAAGAAATGAGATACAGAGACAAAGTATAGAGAAAGAAAAAGTGGGCCCAGGGGACCGGCGCTCGGCATACAGAGGACCCACGCCGGCACTGGTCTCTGAGTTCCCTCAGTATTTATTGATAATTATCTTTACCATCTTAGAAAAAAGGGAAGTGGCAGGATAATAGGATCATCGTAGGGAGAAGTTCAGCAGTTAAGACATGAATAAAGATCTCTGTGACATGAATAAGTTTAAGGAAAAGTGCTGTGCCTTAATATGCATATGCAGACATCTTCATAAACCTTTTTAGTGCATAAAGAGCAGCATTGCGCTAGCAAGTCCCACCTTTCGCCCTAAGGAGGTTTTCTCCTTTCTCAGTAAACAGAACATACAATTGGGTTTTACACTGAGATGTTCCATTGCCCAGGGACGGGCAGGAGACAGATGCTTTTCTCTATCTCAACTGCCAACAACCGCCAAGAGGCCTTCTTTCCTCTTGTACTGGTCCTCCTCAGCACAGACCCTTCACGGGTGTCAGGCTGGGGGACGATCAGGTCTTTCCCATCCCACGAGGCTATATTTCAGACTATCACATGGGGAGAAACCTTGGACAATACCTAGCTTTCCTAGGCAGAGGTCCCTGTGACCTTTGGCAGTGTACATGTCCCTGGGTACTTCAGATTAAGAGAACGGTGATGACTTTTAACCAGCAAGCTGCCTTCAAGCACTTGTTTAACAAAGCACATCCTGTACAGCCCAAAATCCTTTAAACCTTGAGTCACCACAGCACACGTCTCTTGCAAGGACAAGGTTGGGGGTAGGGTCACAGATTAATAGCATCTCAAATACAGAACAAAATGGAGTCTCTTATGTCTACTTCTTTCTATATAGACACAGTAACAGGCTGATCTCTCTTTCTTTTCCCCACACATCATGATGCACTGGAATGAAATCGTAGGGACCACATCAAAGGCAGCTTTCAGTTTGTGGGACTCAGTCCCAATACTCCAAGGAAAGAAGGCATCGGGGCCCAAATCCTAGACAAAGCCATAGAGTATATCCAGCCTATGTGGAGGGAAAAACCACACGCCAGTGAGAAATTGATGACCTCAGCAGTAGAATGCTCTTCTGAAGCAGGAAGTCCGTGCACTGAAGGAGAGGTCAAGTGCCCAGCCACAGGCCAATTATCCCTCCTCAGACAGCATCCTCTACACCAATGCCAAGGGCAGCACCACCTCTGCCTTTGATGGGGGCTCTGACTCCAGCTCAGAGTTGGAGCTTGAAGAGCCCTGAAGTAGGAAGAAACTCCAGATGGAGGCCAGCTGAGTTACTCAGGGCAGACTAGCAATGAAGACTGTCTCCATCATCCTTCTTTCCATTTCCTCAGAACCATTTCAGAGACTATTTTTCTGTTTCTCCCTTAAAAATGTTTTTTAAATGTTTATGTAAAAGCTCTCGGGGCATGGCGCAGTAGCTCACGCCTGTAACCCCAGCACTTTGGGAGGCTGAGGCGGGCAGATCACTTGAAGTCAGGAGTTCGGGACCAGCCGCCTGGCCAACATGGTGAAACCCTGTCTCTACTAAAATTACAAAAATTAGCCTGGCCTGGTGGCGCACGCCTGTAATCCTGGCTACTTGGGAGGCTGAGGCAGGATAATTGCTTGAGCCCAGGATATGGAGGTTGCAGTGAGCCTAGATGGCAACACTGCACTCCAGCCTGGGCAACAGAGCAAGAGTCTGCCCCCCTCCCTACCCCATCCCCCCAAAAAATCTCTTGTGCTCCTTCCTCATTTCCACTATAACTTTTGTTTTTTGTTCTTTGTTTTTTTAAACAAACAAACGTATTCCCTTCAGGGATTCCCTGTCCCCACCAATAATTTTTAGACCAAAACACCCTAGCTTGGCAGCTTTTTCTGTAGAGGACAGATAACCAGCCTGACCTCTGAGCACAGTGTCCTGCCCACTCCACCAGCGCCTCCAGCCCTGCCAGGCACTTGCCTGGAGGACACCTGCCCCACCCAGGCTGCCTCCAGGTTCACATTCACTTCTGTTTAATAGACTTTGAGAATCTGTGAACCGCTCTACTTTAAGATGACTGGGCCGGGTGCGGTGGCTCATGCCTGTAATCCCAGCACTTTGGGAGGCAGAGGCGGGCAGATCACCTGAGGTCAGGAGTTCGAGACCAGCCTGGCTGGTCTCTACTGAAAAATGCAAAAGTTAGCTGGATGTGGTGGTACACACCTGTAGTCCCAGCTACTCGGGAGGCTGAGGCAGGAGAATCGCCTGGACCCGGGAGGCAGAGGTTGCAGTGAGTCGAGACTGCGCCACTGCACTCTAGCCTGGCTGACAGAGCAAGATTCCATCTCAAAGAAAAAAAAAGATGACTGGTTTGGAGTAATCAGATTTACACTTTCTCCTTTTTAAGGACTTTTTTCTCTTTTTCTAAAAAGCTGTTTATCGCTCCAATTGAGTGACCACATCCTTAAAGAAGTTTGTGGTGTAAAAAAAAGAGGAGTCCTGTTTGCAGCACAGAGCCTTTGGCGTGTTTCACTCCTGCTTCTCAGCCAGTTGTTTAAGCCTACGGTGCCAGCCTTAAGGAGGGCCGCACGACACCTGTGGTATGTATTGGCAATGGCAGCAGTGAAGTGGCAGCCACCAGGGAGTGGTCCTTTGGGGTTGGGCAGCGAGGGTAATATTGGGTGTTGTAGAGGTTTTGTATTGAGGGCCAATGATGGTGTTTTGATATTTATTTCCTGCTACTGAAATTTGAATCTGAGTGAATTGTCCCTATTTCTTAATAATACCGGTATTGCAAAATAACAGATTCATAAAGTAATGATCAACTCTTCCTTTCTGTGTGTATGTCTAAGAAATAGAGCCAACTGATTTTGTATGTAAATACCAAGAGTAATTTACCTGGTGCTAAACCCCGTATCCCAGTGCCGGCCTTTCCCTGCCCCAGCTACTTCCCTTCCTGTGGCCCTGCTACCTGCCTCCATTGTGTGATCCAGCCCTGGTTCTGGCTGCGGTCAACAGATCCCAGTGAAGGGTTTTGTGTGTTTATGCCTCATTTGTCTTTTTCCTGCTCCATTCCTGGCATTTGCTAATTTCTAGTATACATTCTGTAGTCTCTGTCTGGGTTTGATTCCATTCCATAGAAATAAAAAGTATGTTGTACAGATCCTTGCAAGAATTGTCTCACAAGTTAAGGCTTCCTCCCTTTACTATAAGACTATAGTCTTAAAAAAAATAAAGATTTTGGATTTACTACGTTTCATATTGTTTTCTTATCATTTTGTCCCAAATTACCACTGACTGTGGATCAGAATCTGGGGCAGTGGAGAAGTGTGTGGGAGGGAGTGACGGGCAGGCCTGCAGCTGCATGGTGCTGCTGACCAGAAATGTTTGTGTGACACAGCGGGGAGAGGCTGACATTCAGCCTGACCTCTGCATTCTGTTACCTGGGGCATGCAGAGAGGGCGCCAGGTGCAGCACGCACTCTTCAGCGAAGCAAGCAAAGAGGATAAAACCAGGTGTTCAATAGTTTGTTTTTAAAAGCTACATTTAAATTTTAAACACATGTAGGATTTAAATATGTCATTTTTACTCAGTGAATCAGTTTGGTGGGTTCGAAAATCAAAAAGAGGTACACACTCTCTTCCTAGTCATTACTACTGTAGTCTTGGTCAGTTGGTAATATAAAAATTATGTCTGAACTTTATCTGAGCTTTAACAGCTGTTAATATACAACATAACCTTTTCTAAATATTTGTCTAGTGTTTTCTCAACTTATTTATTTATTTTATTTTTATTTTTTGAGACTAAGTCTTGCTCTGTCGCCCAGGCTAGAGTGCAGTGGCACAATCTGAGATCACTGCAACCTCCGCCTCCGGGTTCAAGTGATTCTCCTGCCTCAGCCTCCTAAGTAGCAGAGATTACCGGCGCCCGACACTATGCCCGGCTAGTTTTTGTATTTTTAGTAGAGACGGGGTTTCACCTTGTTTGCCAGGCTGTTCTCAAACTCCTTGACCTCTGGTGATCCGCCTGCCTCCACCTCCTAAAGTGCTGGGATCACAGGCTCACGTGACCCGGCCTTCCCAATTATTATGAACAATTTTAAATCTTCAAAAGAATTGGAAGAAAAGTACCATGAACCCATACAGTTTTCACCTAGATTCACCAGTTGTCAAGTTTGCACATTTGCTTTGTTTTTTTGTGTATATACACTAGTTTTCTTCCCTAAATTGTAGACATTATGACACTTTATCCCTATTTTAGCAAGTGAGAACAAGGATATTTTCCTTCCTAACCACTATCATATCCAAGAAATTTGACAATAAAATACAATAAAAATATCTAATCTGTCCATTAAAATTTCAATTGTTCCAAAAATGCACTTGATAACTCTTTTTTTTTTTTTTTGACTGGGATCCAATTAAGAATCACACATTGGCCGGGTGCGGTGGCTCACGCCTGTAATCCCAGCACTCTGGGAGGCCGAGGCGGGCGGATCACGAGGTCAGGAGATCGAGACCATCCTGGCTAACACGGTGAAATGCTGTCTCTACTAAAAATACAAAAAATTAGCTGGGCGTGGTGGCGGGCGCCTGTAGTCTCAGCTACTTGGGAGGCTGAGGCAGGAGAATGGCGTGAACCAGGGGGCGGAGCTTGCAGTGAGCCGAGATCGCGCCACTCCGTCTCAAAAAAAAAAAAGAATCACACATTATAGTTAGTTATCTCTTTTTTTTGTTTTATTTTTTGAGACAGAGTCTCGCTCTGTTGCCCAGGCTGGAGTACAGTGGCTTGATCTTGGCTCACTGCCACCTTTGCTTCCCGTGTTCAAGTGATTCTCGTGCCTCAGCCTCCTGAGTAGCTGGGATTATAGGAGTGCACCACCATACCCGGCCTATTTTTGTATTTGTTTTAGTGGAGACAGGGTTTCACTGTGTTGGCCCGTCTGCTCTCGAACTCCTGACCTCAAGTGATCTGCCCACCTCGGCTTCCCAAAGTGCTAGGATTACAGGCATGAGCCACCACACCCGGCCCAATATTTAGCTATCTCTTTAGTCAATTTTGATTCTAAAATGGTTCCTTGGCTTTTTAGAGGATGGGAGGCTTTTATAACTCACATTTTTTAGCTGTTTTGGAAAAGGTTCTACAATTTGTTTTCTTTTGATTAGACTCAGGTTAAACACTTGTGGCCAGAATACCACACTTGTACAGTTGATTTGTGCCTTCGGTGTATCACATCAGGAGGAGGTGCATATCATTGTGTCCAATTATATTAAGCTTGACCACTTGGTTAAGTTGGTACTTGACACACATCTTTGTTGTAAAATATATGTTTCCCATTATAGTAAGTGATCCATGGAGGGATACTTCAAATACCTTGTTCTTAAAAACTTTGCAACTGGGATGCGCCCCTGGCCTTTTTTTTTTTTTTAGATGGAGTCTCGGTCTGTTGCCAGGCTGGAGTGCAGTGGCGCGATCTCGGCTCACTGCAACCTACACCTCCCAGGTTCAAGCGATTCTCCTGCCTCAGCCTCCCGAGTAGCTGGGACTACAGGCACGCACCACCATGCTGGGCTAATTTTTTGTTTTTAGATGGAGTCTCGCTCTGTTGCCAGGCTGGAGTGCAGTGGCACGATCTCGGCTCACTGCAACCTCCACCTCCTGGGTTCAAGTGATTCTCCTGCCTTAGCCTCCCCGGTAGCTGGGACTACAGGCATATGCCACTACGCCCAGGTAATTTTTGTACTTTTAGAGATAGGGTTTCACCGTGTTGGCCAGGATGGTCTCGATCTCTTGACCTCATGAACCGCCTGCCTTGGCCTCCCAAAGTGCTGGAATTATAGGTGTGAGCCACCGCGCCCAGCCCAGTCATCATACTTTTTAATTTTGCCAGTCTAATGGGTATAAAATGTTATCTTGATTGATTTGCATAGTTTGTGTACCATTCTTTCCCCCCCTTTAAAAAGTTTACCCATTTTTTTTCTATTGGGTTTTTTCTTTTTGATGTGTAGGAAGTAATTACACATCCTGAATTTATGTGTAATTGCTGAATTACACATGGCTGAATTGAAGCCATTCAGAATAGCTTCAATTTTTTTCAGTTTTCTCTTTTCAGATAACCCAATCTGTTGGATTATCTTTTCAACTTTTCTATGGTATACTTGTTTACATTTTAACGTGTCAAATCTTTTCCTTGATGGTATGTGCTCTTTATCTAAAAATTTTCTCCCACTTGAAATCATAAAGATACTCTTCTGTATTTTCCTTTGGCATTTAAAAATGTTGCCTCTTCCTTAGGTCATTAATTTCTCTGGCATTGATATTTGTGAATGGTATAAGCTACGTTTACTTTTTTCCATATGGATAATTTTATGATTTATTGAATAGCACATTCCTTCCCACTGATACCTTTGTCAGTGCCTCAAATGGTAGCATACCAACACTTTGCTTTTTTCACTTGAGGATATTTTCATATCAGCACATATAAAGCTCTTTTCTCTTGCACAAGTATTTCAATGTAGATATATAGCATGATTTTAATCGGCAATTTATGGGTTAACATTGTTTCCAAACTTTTTCTACCATGAATGTTTTTGAGCATAATTTCAGCAATTGCTAGGAGAAAGTTATGCTTATTTAAAATTATAGTTCTGGCCAAACTGCCTCCATGAAAGTTTTAACAATTCATTCCCCCCTCAATGTTGTGTAAACTGTGCCTGTTCTCCAACTTCTTCCAACACAATATGTTATCAAGCTGTTTAAATTTTATTTCATTTATTTTTTTTTTGAGACAGGGTCTCACTTTGTCACCCAGGCTGGCATGCATGCCGTGGTGCAGTCACAGCTCACTGCAGCCTTGACCTCCCGGATTCAAGCGATCCTCCTGCCTCAGCACCCCCAAGTAGTTGGACTACAGGCGCACACCATCACAGCCAGCTAATTTTTGTATTTTTTTTGTAGAGATGGGGTTCCACCACGTTGCCTACGCTGGTCTCAAATTCCTGGACTCAAGCAATCTGCCCACCTCAGCCTCCCAAAGTGCTGGGATTATAGGCATGAGCCACCGCACCTGGCCAACCTTTCTGATTTTTGCCAGTTTGGAGAAAAATGGTACCTCATTATAGTATTAATCCACATTTCTCTTAGTATTAATATAAATGCTACTCACTATCTTTTCATACGTTTGAACCATTTGTATTTCCTTTTCTGTGAACTGTTCAAATTTTTGGCCATATTTTATTGAGCCATTGGTCTCACTGATTTGTAGCAGATCTTTATATAAATGAAGTTAGCTCTGTCACCTGTTTCACAAAAAGTGTTTACAGAATTTTAAAATTTTTATGTAGTTGATTTTCTCAATCTCTTATGGCTTCTGGATTTTGTATCATGTTGGTCATGTGAAAAAGCTTCCACTCTCATTTGCAAGTTATAAAATAACTTCTCTCTTTTTCTCCTACTGATTTTAACATTTTTTGTCTTGTTTAAGCTGTTAATTATGTGTGCAGTGCCATTTATGTTATCTGTAATTTATGTGCAAAGTGTGAAGTAGGAACCCAACATCATTATTTTTTCCAGGTAATGATCCTAGTTAGATGAGTATCATTTGCTAAATGATCCATCTTTTCTCCATTTAGTGCTTAGAATCACTGGTATGGGACTGGAAAAGGTAGAGATCAAAAATTAGAATTTTAAAAGCCAAGTATCAGAGAAGACCACTGGATAAGAGAATTGAGAGTAACAGTCCTTAAAGTGCTGGTCTCTTGGGGTATAGACTAGACAGAGAAGGATTGAAGCCTTCCAGAAGGGAGCACATAGCTCATGAGAATATGGAATAGCTGAGTGGAGATCTGGCTAAGGTCAAAGGCCTGATAGGAGAGGAGGTAGGATTTTGGGGTATACTTCACAGGTCTACGTTATGACAAAGTGTTATGATCATGGCAGAGCACTGCTGAAGGGGGGTGAAGGTGAAGGTCACTGGAAGGAAGGAGTTCTGGAAAGTACAAGTGTATATGGCCTTGAAGTCACCTAAGATTATGATAACGTGGCACTGAAAGGAAGGCCGTGGGTTAGATGCCAAAGCCTTCAGTGAATGAGGAGACTGCCTCAGAAATCAATAGATTAAGACATTAAGAAGGGCTAAAGGTAGGCTGAGTGCAGTGGCTCACAGTTGTAATCCCAGCACTTTGGGAGGCCAAGGCGGGTGGATCACGAGGTCAGGAGTTTGAGACCAGCCTGGCCAATACAATGAAACCCTAATAATATATGAAAATATAATAATTAGCTGGGCATGATGGTGGGCGCCTGTAATCCCAGCTACTCAGGAGGCTGAAGCAGGAGAATCACTTGAACCCAGGAGGTGGAGGTTGCAGTGAGCTGAGATCGCAGCATTGCACTCTAGCCTGGGCAACAGAGCTAGACCCCGTTGCAAAAAAAAAAAAAAAAGGGCTAAAGGAAAACAGGAAAGTAAAGGAAGTGTTTTTATATAAGGATATTGAAGGGATAATTCGGAAAGTAGCAGTGGGGAGCAAAAGAGTCCTGCCTTGCTTCTCCATGCCCTGTGGTACATCCAGGAGCAATGGAGGAAGAAGCAGTCTGATGTCATGTGCTTTCTTCTGAGGGTCTGCTGCTGGCAGTACCACCAGCTCTCTGCTCTCCACAGGCTCCCTGCCCCACCTGGCTTGATAAAGCACGCCAACTGGGCTACAAGGCCAAGCAAGGTTATGTTATAGATAGGATTCGTGTTCGCCGTGGTGGTCGAAAACGCCCAGTTCCTAAGGGTGCGACCTACAGCAAGCCTGTCCATCACGGCGTTAACCAGCTAAAGTTTGCTTGAAGCCTTCAGTCCACTGCAGAGGAGTGAGTTGGACACAACTGTGGGGATCTAAAAGTCCTGAATTCTTACTGGGTTGGTGAAGATTTTACATACAAATATTTTGAGGTTGTCCTCATTGATCCATTCCATAAAGTTATCAGAAGAAATCCTGACGCCCAATCGATCACCAAACCAGTCCACAAACACAGGGAGATGTGTGGGCTGACAGCTGCAGGCCGAAAGAGCCGTGGCCTTGGAAAGTGTCATAAGTTCCCCTATACTGATGGTTCTTGCTGGGCAGCTTGGAGAAGGCACGATACTCTCCAGCTCCACCGTTACCGCAAATATAAGTAGTTTGTAAAATTCATACCTAATAAACAATTTAGGACGGTCACGTCTGCTTACAGGTGTTGTCTGTTAAAATTAGTCTGCAGATTGTTTCATCAATGCTTTGTCAAATTATGAAAATTAAAGTGCAATAATGTTTGAAGACAGTAAATGATGGTGTATCTTGTTTCTAATAAGATGAACTTTTTTGTCTTTGCTTTATCTTATTAGGGAGTTATATCTTATTGGGGAGTTAGTGTTTAAAACATACTGTGTGGTATAATAGGCTTAAAATACATTCTTTAAAAAAGAGAGAGAAAACACACACACACAGACCAAAAGACTGAAAGAACAGATTCTTTGTGGCGATATGATACCAAATTGTCAACAGGACCTATGGCCATGCCAGGCAAGAAACCCAGCTGAGCCAGTGACACTGAGGGCCAACCTGATGAGGCCTGCCAAATGAAACTTCTCTCACTTGTTTTTAGTCACCTGCTCTTAGTTTTTTTTTTTTTTGAGACGGAGTCTCGCTCTGTTGCCCGGGCTGGAGTGCAGTGGCCGGATCTCAGCTCACTGCAAGCTCCGCCTCCCGGGTTCGCGCCATTCTCCTGCCTCAGCCTCCCGAGTAGCTGGGACTACAGGCGCCCGCTATCTCGCCCGGCTAGTTTTTTGTATTTTTTAGTAGAGACGGGGTTTCACCGTGTTCGCCAGGATGGTCTCGATCTCCTGACCTCGTGATCCACCCGTCTCGGCCTCCCAAAGTGCTGGGATTACAGGCTTGAGCCACCGCGCCCGGCCTGGGTCAGTTCTTGTACAGCCGGGACCACCAATCCCTCAACTGGGCCTGCATGAAAGCCTTATGGGTGTCCTTCTGACATGAGAGGGCCAAAACCTCCACTCTCAGATCATGCTCACTCTCAGCTCCACTCCCATCTCAGATGCCCTTTTGTGACCATGTATCCTATGAAGAGCCATGAAGCTTGACTACCTCGCGCAGATCACCCATTGCCAAACTTTTCCTGACCTCCAATCGCCTTTCCCCACACCTCAGACCACCTTGCTCCTCTATCCCATAAATATCCCTAAAACCCATCTTTGGGAAGGCAGATTTGAGATCTGTTCATCATCTCAAATCTCAAAACTCATCATCTCAGTGACTGGCGTGCGGCACAGGGCAGCATGGACCCCATCCGGTATCACCAGACTCCAAAGCCCGCCATCCGAGCTTCTTAAACACCCAGCCTCTACCTTGGGTCCTCAACGCTGATTACACAGCACACCTGCGGAGCTTTGAGAGCTACAAGCCTCCTTTCCTCCCCGCAAAGTCCAGCTGGGCCCTAGTAGAGGATGTTGCAAAAGCTCCCACGATTCAGCTGCGAACCTAGGGATGGGACCCGCTGCTCATGCCGTCCTTCTAGGCCAGAGAGCCCTAAGCTGGGCTGTGTATCAGAATCATCCGCGTGCTGAGAATAATACAGATTCCTGGGCCCCGGCCCAGGTTTACAGAGGCGGGATGCTCCAGGCTGCCCAGCCAGGCTCCGGACTTGGCTCCTCGCAAGTCTTGTCGCGCGCTCGCTGCCCCGCTGGTTCAGGTTGTGAGGCCGATGGTTCAGGTTGTGAGGCCGACGCGCTCCGCCAGGGGGAACCGGGGCGCTGCAACGCTGCGAGTCGTTTCCGGGCGCGGGCTGGGCGGGAGGAGCGAGGCGGGGCCGGGCGGGGTGTGACCCGGAAGTCGACGGGGCGTTCCGCCCCCCGCGCATGGGGAGGTAGCCTTGGACCGGCCCGCGGAGCTGCCGCAGTCCTTCGCGCCCTCCTCGCCCTCCCCACCGACATCATGCTCCAGTTCCTGGTGAGTGGAGCTGCCGAAGAGCGGGGCCCGCTGCCTGGGGCGTGCCTCGGATCCCATTTCCCCCTCGAGGACTGCCGACCCGGCCTGGGCGTGGGTCCCGCGGTCCCTTCGGCCCCCGCGCCTGGTCGTCGCCTCTCAGGGCGGCCGTTTTCTTCCTCCTTCCCGGAAAGTCCCTTTGCCACTATTTTTCTGCAGCCATCCAAGTCCCTAAAACTTTGAGGTGTCAGAGAGTGTGCGTTTCCAGAGCTACTTATTGTGCGCCGCGCCCCGCGCTCATTGTGTAATACTTGTATTAAAGCTTGTGTGGTCCTTCATGTTTTTTCGTAGTCCGCCCCCCTTTCTGCGCTCCTGTTCCATTACATAGTCGCCGGCCGGTCCCTGCTGTGGAGCTCTGCTAGTTGGCGTTTCTGAGGAGGTAGGAGGGCCAGAAATAAACCGTAAATTAGCCCCCTCACGAAGTCCGAGAGGCTAAGTCCTCATCAGACCTTTCAGACTTGGAGGAATGAGTCAGACGCTGGTATACACGTCATTTTTCCCTAAATGAGTAAGCATGAGTAAGCAGACTGTTTCTCCTGGCTCCTTATTTGAGTTAAAAACGAGTTTTCTGGCAAAATTGGGTATATTTCAAAGATTGCTTAGTGAAGGTTCCAGGAGGACTTGCTCATCAAATTTTCAAGTGAAAGTTTTTCTGCCAAGCTATTGTGCACTCAAAACTTGGTGCTTTCAACCTCTAATTCCTTTTTTTTTTTTTTTTTTTTTTTTTGAGACGGAGTCTCGCTATGTCGTCAGGCTGGAGTGCAGTGGCACGATCTCGGCTCACTGGAACCTCCGCCTCCCGGGTTCAAGCGCTTCTCTCTCCTCGGCCTCCCGAGTAACTGGAATTACAGGCGCGCACAACGATGCCCGGCTAATTTTTGTATTTTTAGTAGAGACGGGGGGTTTCACTGAGGTGGCCAGGCTGGTCTCGAACTCCTGACCTCAAGTGATCAACCCGCCTCAGCCTCCGAAAGTACTGGGATTACAGTCGTGAGCCGCTGCTCCCCCTCGAATGCTGTGTCTTTATTTTTTTGACGGAGTCTCGCTCTGTCGCCAGGCTGGAGTGCATTTGAGCAATCTCAGCTTACTGCAACCTCCGCCTCCTGGATTTAAGCGATTCTCCTGCCTCAGCCTCCCGAGTAGCTGGCGCGCGCCAGCAGGCCCAGCTAATTTTTGTATTTTTAGTAGTGACGGAGTTTCACCCTGTTGACCAGGATGGTCTCCATCTCCTGACCTCGGGATCCGCCTGCCTCAGCCTCCCAAAGTGCTGGGATTACAGGCATGAGCCTCCGCACCCGGCCCCAAATGCTGTATCTTTATCAAAGAGATTAAAACACAAAACGTGCCTCTTCTGTCCTTTTGAAAGATGGTAATGGATTGTTAAATCCAGTTAGTCAAAAGAGTGTCCTTAATCTGCCCAGCTAAGACAGGGCTGCTCCTTTGCCTCTAGGAGTTTCTGTAGTGTCCTAACTAGGTGTTAGTTTATGAGTTCAGAATAATGACAGTCATTTTCTTGTAGTAAACACTAGATTAAAAGCGGTATCACTTAGCTCCAGGGTATAGGATGATGTAATTGAGCTGCCTACTGTATCTGTTGCTCATTGATAAACTGAGAGGACATGATTCAGTTACAATTAACTTTCTAAGTGGTTTTGCAGAATGGGTCTATTTGGTTTTGCAATAAACTTTTACTGTGTGTTAATTTTTTTTTTTTTTTTTTTAGAGACAAGGTTTCTCTTTGTCACCTAGGCTAGAGTCCAGTGGCACAATCATCGCTCAGTGCAGTCTTTAACTCCTGGCCTCAAGCAGTCTTCCCATTTCAGCCTCTTTAGTAGTAGCTAGGACTACAGACCCAAACCACCACCCCTGACTGATTTTTAAATTTTTTTTTTTTTGGTAGAGACAGGTCTCATCTAGGCCTCCTACAGTGTTGGGATTACAGGCATGAGACACTGTGCCTGGTCATATTCTGATTTGAGAATTCAGAATTCTCAGTGTTTCAGGAGAGATGCTAAAGCTGTCAGTTATATTCCTAGCTCAGAAGGAATGTTCTGATGTTCTCTCACCCTCTGGTCTCCCACCTCACTGCTTTTTTTTTTTTTTTAAATAAGTGGATAGCATTACTTTTCACATTGATTCCACCTCTGTCAAATGAGCCACTGACTCTAAAGTTGAGCAAGTGTTTCTCTTTGTGTTCAGTCATTTCATCTATAAAACAATGACCATCACGTTCTAGTGTTTAAGAGGTTAAACTTCAGAGTCAGACTTCTCACTTTGAACCCTGCCTCCCATCATTTTCAAGCTGTGGTAGTGTGGGTGGGCTATTGAAATTTTCTGTGCTCCCATTTCCACATCTGAAAATGCAAACCCACCTCACGGTTTTGTTGTGAGGATTAAAAATGAGTTAACACATTAAAGAACTTAAAAACAGGGGCACTCAACAAGGATTCAGATAGTGTTCAGTTTTTCTTTTGCAGGGTGTCATTTGAACCCTGATTGAGTTTCTTCTCAGAAGTGGGGATTAGCTTCTCACAGAAGGGTAGGTGATCGGAAGGGTTTAGAAGTGATGAAACAGTCACAAGTTAAGCAGGTGCATTGTCATTACACATTTGGGAACCCTCTAAGATGTTTCTCCCACAGTTGTGATTTGTGGAGCACAGTTTGAAAACCACTGTATTTGCTTGTGTTGGTGATATCTTCCTTCCATTGTTCATATTCCTCCTCAGGTTAAAATATTTGCCTATTGTCTCTATCTTGAACAGACCTTGTTCCTGTGGTTTTTCCCTTTTCTTTTACTGCAGTGTTTTCCCCTTTATTATTATTATTATTATTATTATTTTGGCAGAGTCTCACTCTGTCGCCGGGGCTGGAGTGCAGTGGCCGGATCTCAGCTCACTGCAAGCTCCGCCTCCCGGGTTCACGCCATTCTCCTGCCTCAGCCTCCCGAGTAGCTGGGACTACAGGCGCCCGCCACTTCGCCCGGCTAGTTTTTGTATTTTTAGTAGAGACGGGGTTTCACCATATTAGCCAGGATGGTCTCGATCTCCTGACCTCGTGATCCGCCCGTCTCGGCCTCCCAAAGTGCTGGGATTACAGGCTTGAGCCACCGCGCCCGGCCTTATTTTTTTAATAGTAGAGATAGGTTCTCACTATATTGCCCAGGCTGGTCTTGAACTCCTGGGCTGAAGAGATCCTCCTACCTCAGCTTCTCAAAGTGTTGGATTATGGGCTTGAGCCACTACTCCTAGACTGTTTTTAAAAAATGCATTGCTTCAGGAATTTGCATGTCATCTTTGCGCAGGGGCCATTCTGATCTCTGTATCATTGCAGTTTTAGTATATGTGCTGCCAAAGTGAGCACCCCCCCTTTCTTTTACCACAGTAAAAGACACCTCTTTGCAGATAGTAACCAACACTACCTGAGGAAAGCTACTGCTTCCTTATTCATAAGGTTTAGCTAGAGTTATTTTAAGGATGCTTTTGGAGGGAAGCTAACATGATGGCACTGCTGGGGGCTTTGTGCACACTGCCTATGATGCTGTTATTGTAATTTATTGCTTTTGTTTGTTTGTTTTTGAGACAGAATCTCACTCTGTCACCCAGGCTGGAGTGTAGTGGTGCCATCTTGGCTCACTGCACCCTCCGCTTCCTGGGTTCAAGTGCTTCTCCTACCTCAGCATCCCAAGTAGCTGGGATTACAGGCATGTGCCACTACGCCTGGCTAATTTTATTTTTTTAGTAAAGATGGGGTTTTACCATGTTGGCCAGGCTAGCCTCTAATGCCTGACATCAAGTCATTTACCCACCTCGGCCTCCCAAAGTGCTGGGATTACAGGCGTGAGCCACTGCACCTGGCTGGTTTTCCTATTATCCTTTTTACCTTCCTGAATACTCTTCATGGTCCCACTCTGATATTTTTCCATGAGGCCCTCCTGATGACTTATGCTCCTGAAACCTTTACACTATTATGTCTTTGTTTTGTTTTGTGTTTGAGACAGAGTCCTCTGTCACCCAGGCTGGAATGCTGTGGCGCAATCTTAGCCCACTGCAACCAATGCCTCCTGGGTTCAGGCAATTCTCGTGCCTTACCCTCCCAAGCAGCTGGGATTACAGACGTGTGCCACCATCCACAGCTAATTTTTGTATTTTTAGTAGACACAGGGTTTTGCCATGTTGGCTAGGTTGGTCTCAGACTCCTAGCCTCATGTGATCTGCCCGCCTCCGCCTCCCAAAGTGCTGGGATGACAGGTGTGAGCCACCGTGCCTGGCCTTACACTATTTCACTGTTATGATCCATTTCCTCATTTATTTAGGTCTCATGTCTTTTCATTAACTTCTGAATAATTATCTTGCACCTTGTTTGTTATGTTTATTTCTATTTTGTTAATTATTTCACCAGTTGATGGACATTCAATATGTTTCCACTTTTGGCTGTGATGAGTAATCTTGCTAGAAATATTTGTGTGCAGGTTTTTGTGTGGATGTGTATTTTAGTTCTCTTGGGTATATACCCTAAGGTGGGATTGCTGCATCATGTGGTAACTTTTTTTTTTTTTTTTTTTTTTTGAGGCAGAGTCTCGCTCTGTCGCCCAGGTTGGAGTGCAGTGGCCGGATCTCGGCACACTGCAAACTCTGCCTCCCGGGTTCACGCCATTCTCCTGCCTCAGCCTCCCGAGTAGCTGGGACTACAGGCGCCCGCCACCTCGTCCGGCTAGTTTTTTGTATTTTTTTAGTCCGGCTAGTTTTTTGTATTTTTTTAGTAGAGACGGGGTTTCACTGTGTTAGCCAGGAAGGTCTCGATCTCCTGACCTCGTGATCTGCCCGTCTCGGCCTCCCAAAGTGCTGGGATTACAGGCTTGAGCCACCGCGCCCGGCCATCATGTGGTAACTTTATGCTCAACTCTTTGAGGAACTTTTGGACTGTCTTCCAGAGTAGCTGCACCATTTTACGTTTTCACCAGTAATGTATGACAGTTTCAATTTCTCCACATCCTCGCCAACATTTGTTGTAGCTGTTATTGTTTTTGTTAAAACAATTCTAGTGGGTGTGACGTGGTTCCTTATTATGGTTTTGCTTTGCATTTCCTCAGTCACTAATGATGTTGAGCATCTTTTCATGTGCTTGTTGACTATTTGTATCTTTGGAGAAATCCTTTCATGTCTTTGCCTATTTTAATTGTAATTTAATTTTATTTATTTATTTTTGAGATGGAGTCGCGCTGTGTCACTCAGGCTGGAGTGCAGTGGTGCAATTTCAGCTCACTGCAACCTCTCCTTCCTGGGTTCGAGCAGTTTCTTCTGCCTCAGCCTCCCAAGTAGCTGGGACTACAGGCATCCACCACCATGCTTGGCTGATTTTTGTATTTTTAGTAGAGACGGGGTTTCACCAAGTTGGCCAGGCTGGTGTTGAACTCCTGACCTCAGGTGATCCACCCACCTTGGCCTCCCAAAGTGTGGCATTACAGGTGTGAACCACTGTGCCTGACCAATTTGCTGATTTTTAAATTGAGTGTTTTTTGTGTCATTCAGTTGTAAGAATTATTTATATATTCTGGATACAGATCTCTTATCAGATATATATTTGAAAATATTTTATCTCATTTTGTGTGTTGTCTTTTGACTTTCTTGATGGTATTCTCTGAAACACAGACATTTTTAATTTTGATGAAGTCCTTTTTTTTTTTTGGTTACTTGTACTTTTGGTGTCATATCTGAGAAAACTATTTGCCCAGCCCCACTCATGAAGGTTTACGCCTATGATTTCTTCGAAGAGTTTTATAGTTTTAACTCTTACATTTAGGTCTTTAATCCATTTTGAGTTAATTTTTGTTTATAGTGTGAGGTGGCAGTCCAACTTTATTCTTTGCATGTGGATATCCCATTGTCCCAGCACCATTTCTTGAAAAGATTATTCCCAGCACCATTTCTTGGAAAGACTGTTCTTTCCATATTGAGTGCCTTGGCACTCTTGTTGAAAATCACTTGACCATAATAAGCCTTTATGGTATATTCCTGGGCTCTCCACTCTATTCCATTGATCTTTATTGATCAATAGAAACAATTCAGTCTTGTTTGCTTGCCACCACAGTAATCAGCTTTTCTTTAACAGGTACTTGGTTTTCTTAAAAAAAAAAAAATTACCTTTTTTAATTCCTACATCTTTTCATCATCTAGTAGGTCCTTGCTTCCTTAGCCTTTTCTGAGTATAGGTACCAGGAGAATGCTTCTCAGGCAGTGCTTTCATCATGTTGCTGCGGGCAAAGAGTAGTCAGTGGCTCCCTACCACAACTACATGTGAAGGAAACTCCCCTGCCTCTGTCTCCCAGGCTGGAGTGCAGTGGCATGATCTCAGCTCACTGTAACCTCTACCTCCTGGGCTCAAGTGATCCTCCCACCACAGCCTCCAGAGTAGCTAGGACTACAGATGTATGCCACCACACTCGGCTGATTTTGCACTTTGTTGGTAGAGATGTAGTTTCATCATGATGCCCACGCTGTTCTCAAACTCTTGGGCTCAGGCTATCCTCTCGCCTTGTCCTCCCAAAGTGCTGGGATTACAAGCATAGTCATTGTGCCTGGCTGCCCTACCTGCTGTTTGAAGCCCATCATCTAGCCCTGCCCAGCTTTCCATACTTAATTCTCTCCATTCTTTAACTCAAATTCTCTTTTCCAGTCAGGCCTGTTTCTTTTTTGCCAGTCATCACATCGCCATTCCCATCTTGTGCCTTGATTTTCCACATTCAGTTTTCTTCGCATTTCCCTTGTCAGTTGTATTAGTCCATTTTCACACTGCTGATAAAGACATACCTGAGACTGGGTAATTTATATGGGAAAAAGGGTTTAATGGACTTACAGTTCCACATGGCTGGGGAGGCCTCACAATCATGGCAGAAAGCAAGGAGGAGCAAGTCATGTCTTACATGGATGGCAGCAAAGAGAGAGCTTGTGCAGGGGGACTCCTCTTTATAAAACCAGCAGATCTCATGAGACTTACTCACTATCATGAGAACAGCATGGGAAATACCTGCCCCCATGATTCACTTACCTCCCACTGGGTCCCTCCCACAACATGTAGGAATTAAAGATGAGATTTGGGTGGGGACACAGCCAAACCATATCACCAGTTTAAATGTGAACACTTAGCATATTTAGAGCCTTTAATGTCAACCTGAGGTACATATTTTTCAAGTATGATTTCTTAAAAGAATCACTTCTGTATCATTCATTTTGCCACTTAATGCATGGCCTAGTTCTGATTTTTGGAGCATCTGTTAACATTGAAAATCCTGTGCAGGGTCCTGCCTTCTGTTGTTATATAACTATTTTACCTAGCATTTCTTCCTATTCATCATATAAGTTATCTAAGGGCAGAGATAATTTTTAATCCTTTCATGGGGCTAAATATGAAGTTGATTTTTAGTATATTAAGGTCTGCAGTCCCTTAATCAAAATCTTTAGGGGCCGTATGTATTTGGGAAATCAGATTTCTTTTAGATTTTAGAAAAGTATTAAGCTGTATCATGTACCTTGGTACTTAACACCCCCAGCAGCATCTGGGATAGCACTTTGTAATCAAATGTATTAAATTTTTTGCTGTGAGACATAATCTCCAGTCAGGAGGTCTAAGGCAGGATCCTATATTTAAAGATTTCTATTGCTATAGCAAAAAATGATTATTCACACTAAAATGTGATAATGACTATAAATAGTCTGCTATTAGTTCAGGTCAGGTATGCTTTTGCTACCAAATGAGTTATGATGTAATGTAGTTTGGATTGAGTTGAGTTTCAGAATTGTGGATAATGGATTGTGGGGCTTCACTGATTCTTAGTGTACTCTCTATTTATAGAGCTGACAATGCAATTCTTCTGTTGTGTACTGCTCTGTGCCAGTCTAGACTTCCCTTTTAGGTCTCTTAGCTCCAGCATCTTCTGCCCATCTATTTTTCCTGTACACTGCTTTCCTCATCTCAGTCCTCTGTTTTCAAACTTGCAGTGTTGTACCATTAATTGTCCCCAATGTTCCTGTGAAAAGAAGCTACTTTTTCTTACCCCTAAAGTCTCAAAATTATTGCAGAGAGGGTGTGATAGTAATGCACTTAGTATTGAGCTTGGGAAGAAAGCATTGCACTCCTTATGCCACAGACTTCTCTACAGGGAATACTAACAGGTGACCATGTAGGGGAAGCAGGCATTGTGATGGCATTCACCTGACAGAACTACTGATGAGGTTTCCAGGTCTTGGCCTGGAAGAAGTTAGGCATTCTTGGCCTACAAAGAGATTTCAGACTCATCCAAGACCTCCTATAATCTGACTCCAGTCTAACCTCTCAGACTCAGTCACTGTTCCTCAGATTTAGGTTTTTGTGTGTGTGTGTGTAAACATGCCTATTGACCATCCCATGAACAACATACTGTATATGCTTTTCTGGCTTCATGAATTTTTCCCTTAGTGACATTTTTCTTGTGTATTTAATCTTACAGTACCCCTTTGGTAGATCTGGTAGTATTCAGAAACATTTTTCTTAGTGACATTTTTCTTGTGTATTTAATCTTACAATACCCCTTTGGTAGATCTGGTAGTATTCTGAAACTGGAATTGGATATGACTTGTTTAGAGGCTTATGGTTTTTGTTTTGTGTTGTGTTTTAAACTAATCATGAGTTTTTCATGTGCCCTGATGCCTGGCGAAGTTGCCAAAGTGAAGCCTTATTTAGAGACAGATATGGTAAGAACTAGGAATCTTAGAATGTTAGAGCTGGACATTACATTGTGAGTATAATGTTTTATAAATCAGGAAGCTCAAATCAGCAAAGTTCCAGAGAGGTTAAGTGTCTTGCTTTAGGCACACCGCCTGATAGTGGTGGAACCAGAACTCGATTATTTTTTTTGAAAGTTTTTAAATCCCATGTTTTTTCTTTTTGGTGTTAGAGCTAATACTTTCATTTGATTTTTTTTTCTCTTCTTTTAAGCAAATTTAATACTCCTTCTGGATTTGGAAAACCTCTTCCTACCTGGTTTCATCCCATAGGAGAAAAAAATCATTCTGCTTCAAGGTGCAACATTGGTAAAAGTAGGATTTTGCAGGCCATATCTGATTAATCAAATGGTCAGAATGGTCTATGAGTAGAGATTAGGTAGCCTCTTCTATGTTTCTTATTGCTAATAACAAACCAATTTAAATTATGCTTTTGGTGTTTCAAGCTTAGTAAGTTTAAAGCGTACTAAGAACCCAGCTGCATTCTGTTCCCTATGTGCATCTCCAACTTGAAGATAAGGTTCAGTCATGTCATGTGTGATTGATGGTGTTAAGTGCTGCACTTTATTTTTTTAAAACCTCTCTGCTGTGTATTGACTGAATAAAAGCAACACTGATTAAAGAAAATGATGAAAACAATTCGTGCTAGTTTGAATTTATAAAATGAAAAACTAAGCTCCAGATGGAGCCTCTTAATTACCAGAGGAAAACAAGGAATTATTATCATTAAAACTCAAAGCTGAGGAGCCTTGGCCCTTTGGGGTATATCTAAATTTTCATGAACCAGTTTTTGTTTAGGAAAATAGTCAGCAAATGGGATAAATATTTAAAGTTTTCTAAATGTTGCACCTGTCTCTTGTCACTGTGTTTCCCACTGACCTTAAATGTCCTGCCAGACTGTACCTGTTAGCATGTTAGACTGTACCTGTGGGAGAGTGCTAAGCCATATGTGCTGTCAGTGGTGTGTCAGAGTTTTCTCTTCTTCACTGTCATCACATGTTTTAGTTTTTGAGTGTGAAGCTAATGTAGATTGTCTTGTCCTCCTTGTTGTGAATGCTCTTGGAGAAGTCCCTTCCCATCCTGGGCCTCAGTCAACTATGTTTGAACTATGAAGAGATTGTAAACTGTGAAGAGTCCCTTCATTCTCTGAGATCCTATGAGTTGGCTGAATATTTTTTATTTTTTATTTTTTTATTTTTTTTGAGATGGAGTCTTGCTCTGTCGCCCGGGCTGGAGTGCAGTGGCTGGATCTCAGCTCACTGCAAGCTCCGCCTCCCAGGTTCACGCCATTCTCCTGCCTCAGCCTCCCTGAGTAGCTGGGATTATAGGCGCCCACCACCTCGCCTGGCTAGTTTTTTGTATTTTTTAGTAGAGACGGGGTTTTCACCGTGTTAGCCAGGATGGTCTCGATCTCCTGACCTCGTGATCCGCCTGTCTCGGCCTCCCAAAGTGCTGGGATTACAGGCTTGAGCCACCATGCCCGGCTGAATATTTATTTATTTTGAGATGGAGTCTTGCTCTGTCTCCCAGGCTAGAGTGCAGTGGCATGATCTCAGCTCACTGCAACCTCTGCCTCCCGGTTTCAAGTGATTCTTCTGCCTCAGCCTCCCAAGTAGCTGGAATTACAGGTGTGAGCCACCCCGCCTGGCTAATTTTTGTATTTTATGTAGAGACGAAGTTTCACCATGTTGGCCAGGCTGGTCTCAAACTCCTGACCTCAAGTGATCCACCACTTTGGCCTCCCAAAGTGCTGGGATTATAGGTGTGAGCCTCTGTGCCCAGCCTTGAGTGAATACTTTAAAAACTGAGTAACTTTTATTTGATTTAAAAAGGAATAACAATATCCATAACTAAAAAAAGACAAAAAATTGCAACATTCAACAAGAAAAATCTGAACTTTGGCTTGAGTTTCCAGAACTTGTAGTCAAGTATTTATGTGAGTTGTGAGGGGATAAGAGAATTTAGGGTAGATTTATACAGTGTTACCATTTATTATTTTTTGCAGTTTTATTTTTTTCTTATGTTTGGTTGGTGTCACCATTTATTCTTTTGTATACTCTTTAGCCTCTGGAGAGGGCATCTCTGTGTTTATAGAAGAAAAATGTGACTCTCATGTTGTACACAGCCCTAGACTGGACATTAAGGTCTTCTAACTGTCCTAAGCTTCTTAGGAAGATACTGTCTTTGTATTTTAATTTGGAATCATACTGGCACAGGACTCAGTATACACTGTAACTCTTACTATTCTATTTTTTCAGCTTGGATTTACATTGGGCAACGTGGTTGGAATGTATCTGGCTCAGAACTATGACGTAAGTGGCCATATCCATGACTACTACCTCAATTCCATGTAACTGTTTTAGAGTGACTTTTCTTTGTTTGAGGTAAGGTGTGACTTCCAGCATAAATGAGGTCCATAGGGCTGAGGCAAACTCCTGAATATTGTAGAATGGTTTGCCATTGTTTGAAAAAGTAATACAGCTCATGAAACATCTGTCCTCCATATCACCACAAGAGGGAAAAATCCCTTCAGTTCAGCTGGGCTCATGATGATCCTCAGCTGTGACTTGTTAGCCCAGAGTAATATTAAGTTGGGCTCTTAAAATTCTTTGGGAAATCATGTGATAAGTGAGAATTTAAAGATTAATTGGATAATATTTTCAGCCCCACTACCCAGTAGTGGAGATAACTTAGAATTTTGGAGATGCATCTGGGTAGGGGGACTGAAAAATATAGATCTGTATCCCATCTTCAAAATTCTAAGGGTAGCACATTTGAGGACAGAGTTTTGTGAAGCTGTATTAACCTCACTTTATAGATGGCAATGTTGAAAACCAGGTGGTGCAGCAGCCTAAGAATGGGGATTCTGGACAAGTGTTTGAAAAAGACAAGCAAGGGAAACATGATATTGATTTGTTTTGTTGTAAAGCTTTTTGTATGACAAAGGGAGTTCCTTTGTCAACCTTCGTTTGAGTCATATAGTTTTCTAGGCAAAGGCTATATTATGTCACATTTATTGTTTATACGTACAACCTTTACTTGGCACCAGATCGAGCGGAAGTGGGTGTACAAAAGTAGAAGTGGCTTTCAGAGAGGAGCATACTTATCTGACAACTTCTGATATCTTTCTATGCAGTTATGAGGCTAAGAAATAGCACTATCGGCCGGGTTTAGTGGCTCACGCCTGTAATCCTAGCACTTTGGGAGGCCAAGGTGGGCAGATTGCTTGAGCTCAGGAGTTTCAGACCAGCCTGGGCAATGTGGCGAAAGTCCATCTTTACAAAAAATACAAAAATTAGCCAGGCATGGTGGCATATCCGTGGTCCCAACTACTTGCGAGACTGGGGTGGGAAGGAACGCTTGAGCTCTGGAGGTCAATCCTATAGTGACCTATGTTTGCACCATTGCGCTCCAGCCTGAGTGACAGAGACCCTATCTCAAAAAAGAAAGCAAAAAGAACCACTATTTAGCAGATCTCTTTCGGAGGAAGATAAAAGCTTGTAAAACCATTTATCTTTGGAGGAAAAGAAGTACAAGAATATTGATTAGGTTGATGCAAAATTATAATAATCTTTTTTCTCTTTAAAGATACCAAACCTGGCTAAAAAACTTGAAGACATTAAAAAGGACTTGGATGCCAAGAAGAAACCCCCTAGTGCATGAGACTGCCTCCAGCACTGCCTTCGGGATACACTGATTCTACTGCTCTTGAGGGCCTCCTTTACCATCTGAACCAAAAGCTTTTGTTTTCGTCTCCAGCCTCAGCACTTCTCTTCTTTGCTAGACCCTGTGTTTTTTGCTTAGAGCAAGCAAAATGGGGCCCCAATTTGAGAACTACCCTACATTTCCAACATACTCACCTCTTCCCATATTCCCTTTCCAACTGCATGGGAGGTTCTAAGACTGGAATTATGGTGCTAGATTAGTAAACATGACTTTTAATGAATAGTGTCTTCTTTATTGTTTGCGATTTTTACTACCTTTTGTCAAGAGAAAAATTGATGAGTTTTGTATAGCTGGTCAGATACAAATAATAGTGACTTCACAGTTTAGCAGTTATAATGGGTACTTTTTAAATATTTGGTACTAAATTATGTTGCTGCAAAGTAATTAAAATTAACATCTAGAGCTAGTTTTTGGTGAATTATTCATTTATTTTGTACTGCTGTTAGGCAGCTCCGTAGTTGCTAATTTAACCAATGAGTCAATTTGCTGTTCATTAACTAAGAAATGATTCTGAGAATCCTGTCAGGAATTGGGGAATGAAAAAATATGCAAAATAATGGTCTTTGTCCCAGTAGAGTTCGTAGTCTATTTAGTGTGCATGTTTTTCTTTAATGATGTATTTGATCTGACTTTTCCTTCTCAGAAGAATCATACTTGGGATTACAGGTACATTTGATGTTATATGATGGATAAGTGAAAAGTTTTTAAAGGAGATTTTATACCTTTTCACATTAAAAAAGGTATTTATACTATTACTTTGTAGTGATTCTCTTAAGAAAAAATGTAGCCCAAATGTATAGTAAAATCAGCAGCTCAAGAAAAATTTCTGCTTCTCTTTGTAGTTGATGCTTTGTTTTTTCCTGCAGTCAGAAATTCCCTGAATTTGTCAAATGTATAATCAGCTTGTATTGTTTTTAAATTTTAAAAAAATTGAATAATTAGCTTTCCCATAGGACAAGATACAAAAGTAATTTCATGTAAAGGGCCTTTCCCACCCCTGTTCTCTGGCTCCTGGCTCCTCTTTCACAAGTTACTGTTACCACTTTGCCTTATACTTTTGAGAAAGAGTCTGTGCCTAAACAAACATGTGTAACACAAATAGTAACTATCCACAGAGGTCTGACCCTCGTTTTCTTTTTTTTTAATGGAGATCATTCTATATCAGCAAGTAAGTAGCAAGGAACCTCATTCTTTTTTTGACTGCCTAATATTTTTTTGAATAGATACAACATAACTGATTTAATCTGCTACTGGTAAATGCTTAGGTTGTTCTTTTGCTATTACAATGATAACCTCATTCCTAATGTTATTAAACATACCGATTCAGGATAGAGCTATAAGATACAGTCCTAAAAGTATAATTTAGACTAAATATAAATACCCATTTCACTAGCTGTTTTGTTTCAGAGGGCTTGTTCAGCAGCTTCACTAATAATGCCATTTTTGAAGACATGGCAGGTTCAGAATCAATACACTGGCAGAATTATTCAGAGCATCTTTTTTCAGATAGTAATGACACTGATTCTGTATGTGATAAAGTGATTCTGCTTCTCTTTGACAACTTGCATCTCTCCTACATGGAAGTAAGTTTTATTCCTGTCAAGGTTGTCTTTGTACAGTGAGACAGATTAGGATTAAATTATGGTTTGACTTTTCTTAGCAGCGTGATCATCGGCAAGTGGCTTATTCTTTGTTCTTTTTTTTTTTAAGTTTTTTTTTTTTTTTTTTCTTCAAGACAGAATCTCACTCTGCTGCCCAGGCTGGAGTGCAGTGGCACAGTCTCAGCTCACTGCATCCCCTCTTCCTGGGTTCAAGTGATTCTCGTGCTGCAGCCTCCCAAGTAGCTGGGATTACAGGCACCCACCACCACATCTGGCTAATTTTTGTATTTTTAGTAACGATGAGGTTTCACCATGTTGGCCAAGCTGGTCTCGAACTCCTGGCCTCAAGTGATCTGCCCACTTCAGCCTCCCAAAGTGCTGGGATTACAGGCGTGAGCCACTGCGCCCAGCTTTTTTTAAACTTTTAGGTTCATTTAATAGGTAAATTGCATGTCAGAGAGGTTTGTAGCTTATTCTTTCAGAAGCCCTTGCATTATCTGTAGATGTGGACATAAATGTCCACCTCATGGGGTTTTCATAAAAAAATTATTGAGATAATATATGTAATGTTGCACAGTGCTTTGCAGACTAATAAATAGTAGCTATTAGTACAAACTTGTTGCTTTTTGGCTAGTTCTGCAGTCACTTTTGGAATCAGCTTATGAACCACACAACAAATTTGTCATTATTCTGTAGTCACTATTTTTGATACTGATGAAAATTTACAGTATCCACCTGGATCATACCATCTGGCTCACAAGATTTGATCCTGAATTGTTAGCACAATGAACTAGGACCCCAAAGGATGAAGGTTTACCTTGTGGGTATTAAAAATGCTAGAAGCTTAGAAAGCTGTTTCCAAAGAGAGATTCCTTGTTACCAACCATGATAGCATTGCTATGGTGTGTGTGGTCTCCCAGAGTGGCTGCTTTGGGATGGGAGGTCACTTAGCTATTAGAAGGTTAGGTCTCTTTGTATTGTACCTTATAAACAAAGCTCATTTGGACTGAGGGCTTCCCTTAGGGGTGACACTTAACCTTGCCAAGGAGATCATTTCTACCAGTGGGATCCATCCAGCAGATCAGTTCGTAAGTTCAGCTTCATCATGTAAACTGCTACACAGTGCAGGCTGACTTCGCATTCACCATTCAGATGCCCTGTCCTAGTTTTATGTTCTTGGCAGCAGTGAAAAGGACCTCAGAGTTCTCAGGCAAGATGATCTTCACTGAGCTATATGTTGGAGGAACCCAGAACCATCATAGTTTTAGGGTGCAGTTGAAAATCCTTACTGTGAATGGGGTTTGTGGCACTGAAAGTTAACCCTTCCCTGGGAATTTTGTAGGAACCCTTGCCACACAAATCAATGGAGCAGTGGGAAGAAGCACCACAAGATATGCCTTTTTTTTTTCCTTTAAAAAATGTTTGAAAACTCCTACTAATATGGGTAGGAAAACTTCTGCCCCATCTGATCATAAAATGAGAGTTGCTCAAAATACTAGTGCAGATCACTCTGACATGTGAAATACAAGACTTCAGGATTGGTGCTGGAAACTTAATAAATACAGTGAACTTGAAAAGCTTATCCCTAAACTGTAATCCTCCCAAACAAAACAAAAACAAAGCAAGAAAAAAAAAAAACGTTATTTAAAATTGTCAAAAGAGGCTGCATTTTTTGAAGTTACCAAAATTATATCTTTAGACCTTTCTTCTGATTTGATATTTTATGTATTTAAGCAGTTACCTGATTCTGATTTAAAGGAGCAATTTTATTTCTTCTTTTCTAACTCATTTACCCAATGAGTTTGTGTGACTATAGAGAAAAGTAGGCTGTGTGGTTTTTCTAGTTGTCTATACATGTTGCCTCATAGAGCATATGTACACATGTGTAATGTTTTCATTTCCACTAAGCTGTTCACTCCCTAGATACTATGCTGGTATTTGTTTTTCTGCTGAGGTCTCCCACATTTTTAATGCCTTTCTGAGTTATTCCTCCTGAAGGAACATTATATACTGTACTGGAAACAAATGAGGCTTTTCTTAAACTTCCAGTCTTGGGTTTTGCATGTAGCATTTCCATTCCTTACAGATGAATGAGTTCTTTTTTCCCTATTGACTATTAGGGCTTTGCCTTATGGAAAGGAATAGGGTGGTGAAGGGAAAATATTTTGAGATCTTGCCTGGTCTTAATAGGGAGTTTGTGACACTTAGATTTTCAAGTGTTCAGTTTATACCTTTCCCAAATCTGGTTGCAGTGTATTTAGTCAAGCATTGAAGACCTAACATATGGCATGTTTTGCAAGGCACAGGGAAAGAAAAATGAACTGACAACAGCGAGACCTTCTGGAAATTCCCAGGGTGGGACGCTGCAAACCCTGGGTCCTGGGCCTGCCTGAATCACAGCCTCAGTGGGAGGATCTTATGAAAGGTACAGTGCAGTTGTATCATCTTACACAATTGTACAGGACTGGTACCAAAAAAGGTGCCACGTAAATAGTGCATACAGTTGTGTTCAGTGTTCGTTCAATGAGGACAGCCCCACTCAGCTACCTGTGTACTCAGGTGGTCTCGGTTCCCTTTGTGTTCTCATGGTTTTGAGTTTCTTGCTGTACTGAGAGTGATTCTGGTATTTATAGACTTTTTCAAATACCGCGGTCCCCAAATGTGAAGCCAACTACTTCATTTATTGTATAGCTGAACAAACAGATTTGTTCTGATGTTGGAAGGAAAACTAGCTGCTTTTTATTTATTAAAAGATGGTACATGAGTGTTTGTGATATGTAAATATTAATGTGAAAGATTGTGTACCATGTACTTAATGTCTGACTTAATGGAATTTCAAAGGCAACTTTGACTAAGCAAATTTGATAAAGAATTGACTTAAGAATAAGATGCAACTATACTTAGTGACTTTGGCTCAGAGTTTCATCATCCACAAAATATTAGAAGGTAAAATTAAATTATATTTGCAAGACACACAAGACTATTAAGGAGGGCTAGAAGTTATCCAACAGTGGAGTGATTTAGATGATAAGGAGTTATTAATCATATCTGCCATTTCCTGTCACTGGAATGGGCAACCTTGCTTGGCTTGAATCTCCAGTTCTGGGAAAGAACAGTGCTGTGCTTGAGAGCAGTTAGTAGACCAGACTGAAATAAACGCTCTTTCTAAATTGGCTGGTTGAATGCATTCATTACTCGGAGCACCTGGCAGCAGTTGCCGGCACAGCTTTCCCTTCAGGAGTGAGTCAGGTTCTCACATAGTTGAATACTGGCCAGTAATTCTAAGTCCACTTAATTCTAAATCAACTTTTCTTTCTCTTTTTATTTATACTCCCAGAATCTTACTGATTATCTACACCTTTGTCCTGCTGTCTGACTTAGGGACAAAGGATCTGCGTTCTGTGATGGGTCATAAATGTGATGTTTGGCTCTTCTGATAATAAGAGTAACACCCTGACTCTTGAAAATTTAAAGCAAATGACTTCAGAGATGTTGGCTGGATCAAATCAGCTGTAGCTTACCTAACATTGGTATTTCATTTGGGCTTGTGAGGTCTTAACTATTACATTGGACAAATAATTTTGGTCTAATTCACAGGGCAGAAGCACTAATGTTCCTGTTAACCCTGGTCAGTCACATTCTGTGGTTGGAGCAGATGTGTGAGGTTCTTTTGCTCCAAAAGAAACTTTACAACTCACGGATTCTTGATCAATTAAGGGAGTGATTTTATAGATAAATTATTATGGGAAAACTGCACGTGCTATCAATAGTAACTTAAAATCACTTAAAACAGTGCAGTAATTGTAGGGGACTCCCTTTCCCCTAAGACATATTTAGCAAGCAACTGATGGTAGAAATAAAAAAATCTGTAATGCCAACAAACTAGAGGGATTGAGAGCTATAGCCAGTCATGTAGCAAGGATATCTATCATGGAGAAAATGGCATGATCTTCAGGAGGAGAAAGAAGCCTTGATTTCCAGACAGCTTTTTTCTCATGGGACACGTTTATTGAGCACTTACAGCTTACTACATTGTAGACGTTGCTGGGGGATTTCAAGAGGCATAGACAGCTCTTCTCCCTCAAGGGGCTCATGTAGGGATGTGTAGGAAGTGACAGATGTGTTTGGACCGTTGGCTACTACCTAGTACTTTGTTTTCTCAGGAACAAACTACTTATTTTATCCAGAAGCAAGCCAGTGTAATATAATAATAGTGCTGTGGTCTTAATTATAGTTTTGGTGTCTCTTATAAGACTGGTAGGAAAGTTTTCCCTCCCTCCCAAAACTTAACCAAGGCAATAGATTTGTGGTTAGTGACAGGTGGAGAGAGAGATGTTAATCTCAGTGTATCTTCTTTCTTGACTTCCCTTTCCTTTTTTTTTTTTGAGACAGAGCCCCGCTCTGTCGCCCAGGCTGGAGTGCAGTGGTGCAATCTCAGCTCACTGCAACCTCTGCCTCCACCGCACCTGGGCGACTTCCCTTTCCTTTGACTAATAGAACAACACCAGCCTTTTTCTGAAAGGGAACACTATATCTTTATGGGAATTTGGTGCCAAGGTAAAGGGGAGCCATTGAAGAGAGATGCTTAACGGGGAATCAAAGTAGTGATGAAAGAGTACTGATTGCCATGAAGAAGACCTACTAAGAAAGCCTTCTTGTGGAGGGAACTTAGGATAGAAGCACTTAAGAGAAAGGAGCTGATGGCCGGGCGTGGTGGCTCACGCCTGTAATCCCAACACTTTGGGAGGCTGAGTCAGGTGGATCATCTGAGGTCAGGAGTTGGAGACCAGCCTGGTCAACATGGTGAAACCCCATCTCTACTAAAAATACAAAAAACTAGCTGGGCATGGTAGCACATGCCTGTAATCCCAGCTACTCAGGAGGCTGAGACAGGAGAATCGCTTGAACCTGGGAGGTGGAGGTTGCAGTGAGCTAAGATCGTGTCACTGCACTCCAGCTTGGGCAACAGAACGAGACTCCATCTCAAAAAAAAAAAAAAAAAAAAAAAAAAAAGGCAAGAGAAAGGAGCTGACAATTAGGTTTCCAGTTCTGGGTGAGGTTTCCCCCAAAAAAGATGTCACTGGTTTCACTCTGCCTCGGTAGGATGACTTGGGTATCTTTCCACTCCTAAGAAGGTATTAACATAAAACCTAGTGAGTTTGCGAGGCTTAGCCTCTGAAGGGCAAGTAAGACAGGCTTTCTTTTCCTGTCTTCAGAATGAATGGATTACAAACACTAGATACAATTTTAGGTTTTCTTTGTCTTCTTTTTTTTAACTTAATTTTTATTTTATTTTTCTGTGAGCCTATGGCTTGTATTGAAACTTTAGGTTTTCTTGAGCTGTGGTGCTGAGGGCGAGAAGAAGACACTAACAGCTAAGCATGTGTTTGTGGTTGTTGGAGGATTCCTGCAGTTCACTTGAGGTGGTGGAATCTTCTGTTGGAGGGATGCCCTCCGGCGTGGGTCTGGGGTTGTGTGCTCCTGGTGGTCCCAGTGGTTTTCTTTGCCTGTGGTCCAGATTCTGCTGGGTACTGGCAGCTCCTGTGGTTGGGCCAGTTTGTGTACTTGCATTAGGCTTGATCAGTGATGTTGCTGACCCTCGCCCATAGTGGGTAAGTGTCCAGGTGGAAGAGGCTAACTCCCCAGGTGTTGATGGCTACCATTACTATCACCAATCCAATAACGTTGACTCCCAGGCCAGCTTTCACCTACAGGACACAAACCAGCACACCCTAGTCACTCTGACCAGCAGCAGCACAGATCCCCAAGTCCCCCTTCTGTTCCCGCAGCCTATGCCTTGTGGCCCAGATTAGTTCCCAGTGCTGTCTGGGGTGCTCTAGCATTGCCTTGTAGGGTGCACAGGACTGTGGTAGGGCGGGAAGGGGACAATTAGAGTCATGTCCACTTCATGCTTACAGCACTCTCACTAGGTTTCAAGTGGAAGCCTAGAAGGTATGTTAGTTACTTGGAACACCCACTCAATGGAATGTGAAGAGGTATTTCTGCAGCTCACTCTTAGGGAAATGTGCTAAACAAAACTAGCCAGATCTCTGTAAAGCAGAAACTTCTCAGAGCCCCTATGCGCTAATACAGGGAACTTGTAGCAGGGGCTATATTACATGAAGCCTTTGCTACTGTTACGTTTTTTTAAGGAACAGCTTGTGGAAATAGTGTACCTTGAGTTCACCTGGGGAAACAGTTCAGCTGCCTCTGCTCAGCTCTTCCTCAGGAAGGAGACACAGGTGTGCTAGCTGGAGTGGGGCCTTTGCTTCTTTCCTCTGAGGGAATTACACCTCAGTGACTGACCCTTTTCACTTCTGCCTTGACATTGACACTCACAGGCTGAAGTGGGGGGATGTGAGGGATGATGGGCTGGCAGAGCCAGATGGAAAAATGTGTCCTGTAAGGATAGCTGGCACCCTTCCAGTGAGTAACCAGGCATACAGCATGTAGCCAAAACAAGTCACTAGCTGGCATTAAGTTGGGAAAATTGCAAGGGGAAAATGGATACTGAGAAATTGTTTCAAGCAAATGGCTAGACATGTCCTCTCTCTCCTGCTGTCTGGTGGGGGCCCCCTGGGCATTTTGGCATGGAGGACAGCCCATTGTTTCCGCACAGGTGAAAGGGCAGGTTCTAGCAGGGCTAAATTAAGGAGTGTTAGAGTTGAAAGGGACCCCATGGAGCATCCAGCTGGAACCTCATCATTTAGCAGATGAGGAAACTGAAGTCAAGGTAGTGCCCAAGCTGGGGATAGAACCATTCCCAGACTGGCTCACTTCTTGTCACCTGGTACCTTTGAAAATTACTGCCTCTAATCATTTGATTCCAGTGTAGAAAGCCAGAGGTCAGTGGTGGGGGCACACAGCGGAAGAAGCGGGAGACAGGAGAGCTGGAGTAGAGCTCAGTGTGAGCGGACTGAGGGTTACTCAGTAAGATGGGAGGGGAGAGGGATGGCTGGGACACCCCATTCCAGGAAGTATCACGGATGACTTAGATGAGCAGTTTGAATAGTCAAAAGGACCTGAATAGGCTGGGTGTGGTGGCTCACACCTGTAATCCCAGCACTTTGGGAGGCCAAGGCAGGCGGATCACCTGAAGCCAGGAGTTCAAGACTGCCTGACCAACATGGTGAAACCCCATCTCTACTAAAAATACAAAACTTAGCTGGGCGTGGTGGCACACACCTGTAGTCCAAGTTACTCTGGAGGCTGAGGCATGAGAATCACTTGAACCCAGGAGGCAGAGGTTGCAGTGAGCCAACATTGTGCCACTGCATTCCAGCCTGGGTGACAGAGTGAGATTCTGTCCCCCCCCCCAAAAAAAAGGGAAAAAAAAGGACCTGAATATCTGCCACCAGCCTGAAACTTTTTCTTTCCTCTGTTGCTTTACAGGGCTGCAAGAACACGTTTGGCTCCCATGAAAAAAAAAAATTGTGAGACCATCAGTAATTTGTATCAGTGTTTTCCATCCTCTCCTCTACCCCCTCAGCCCTGGATATTAAGTAGAGCAGCATAGTGTACATAGTATAGTGTATAGGTAGAGGAGTAGAAGGTAGATAGACCCAATACTAAAGTCAGCAGCAAAATATCTCAAAGCCATCTTTTGTGAGCCCAGCTGAAAATGAAAATGAATGATGGATGCTTCATTTTCCATTGTTGCTTCAGGGGTTTCTTGCCTGGGGTGTGAGTTGAGCAGAAGAATCCTGTTTTCTCAAAATACCTTTCACCCTACGTTCATACACTTTCTCATTCTCATCTTCTGTGAATAAACCAGTAGCTTTCTCAATGAATGTCTCCACTGGCCTAATGAAGAAACGAAGGCAAAACTTTGCGCAGGCTCATGTCTTCTGGAACTGGGCAACAGCCTGTGTGTTCCAGCTTTCTCTACCTAGGTACCCACTTCTTTCCAGGGAAGGGCTGGGGAGAGCACATTCTTGCTATCCTTGGTGCTTATAGACCAACCAAAAACCTCTTTATAAGTGCTGTTCTTGCTACCACACTGGGTTAGTGTTGACAGGCCAGGGACACTGCTACAAAATAAGCTTTGAAAGAAGGCTGCAGAGCTGGTCATGCCTGTCCTCATGGTAGCTGGCCCTGGCAGGGAGAGGCACCCCAACTCACCATATCTTTGATCTGGCAGTGCCCATAGCTGAAGACGATGGCATTAGGGGGATTGCCCACAGGCAGCATCACTGCAAAGGAGATGCACATGGTGACTGGGATCAGGGTGTAGAGGGGGTTAATGTGCAGCGTTTCAGACTAGAAGAGAGAATTCACAGAAACATTTCACGAGATTAGGCTTGCATTTCCTGTGCTTAACGTAATGAGCATGCTTTAATGATGACTTGGTGCTGGCTAACCTTAGCAGGACACTATGTGGAGGGGTAGTTAGGTCCCTGCCCTCGGGGGCATGCAGTGCCCTTGGCAGCCTGAATAGGCTGATGCTGCTCACTTGCTCCACATGGAAATATGGCTTTGAGTTACTCCCTAGAAGGGATGTTTGATTTTTTTGGTGTTATTCTAAGGAAGTGGTTCCTAAACTTTATTCTTTAGCTAAGACTTCCTTTCCTTAAACCCAAATCTTATGAATAAGTTGCTTTGATTGAAGTGGGTATCCCTCAGTCTTAGGGTACAGAACTAAGGTGGTTTTTTTTTTCCTAGGGAAGATAATTGTTTTATATGGGATTTGAATCCATGGTCCTGCTCTCAATGTTGCCAAGTTTTAACTGCACTCTCTTGCTCACACAAGCAAGATGACGGAAGGGAGAAGTTGGGGTCATCTGAGCAATGAGCAGAGAGTGTGGGGCTGGGGTTAGAAAGAGCAGTAGGAGACTATGTTGCTGGGGTGGGGAGGGGCCTTCATCTCCTGAATTCTGCCTCCCAGAATGGGACAGATGAAGCATTGGGTCAGATGCATCACCTTTCAGGCTGCTTGGCCAGGCTAAGATCTGGCCATTGCTCCCCTCCCCTATTCCATTCACAACAAACTGGTCTGAGGCTGTGGAGCAAAGCTGACCTTGCTCCCAATCCTCAGAACTTCCCAGAGGACAGTGAATCTCAGTGGAGGCTGTGATGATTGTCTGAGTTGTGATCTCAGTCTTTGCAGCTGTGTTTTACCTACATTTTCTGTGGCTACCTCTTTGGCCCTCTCAGGTTTTATCTCAGGAGAGAAAGGTTGATGATGATTGCGGGGAATTGAAATGATAGGGTTTGAAGATTATTTTGTATGTTCTTTGGTTTCTACTCAGGGCTGCCCCTAAATGAATCCTACTCTTTTGGACAAGGATTTCTAGAACTCTTGCTGTGATTTATTAGTTTTATTATTTATTATCCTTTTATTTGCTAGTTGCTATTTGAAAAACTTCATTTTTCAAAATAGGAATTGAACACCAATCAGTGAAGGCTGTGGGCAGTAACCAGAGGAGAGGGTACAGCCACAGAAGCTGCCCTGAGCTAGGCCTGCCACTCCAGGCCCCTGGGACAGCCTGTTTGGACATCTGGGAGCCCCGCGCTACTCACCAGGCTGCACAGGATGGGCAGGAAGATGGTGATGGTTGCTGGGTTGCTCACAAACTCAGTGACAATGGACACAAGGATGCATGCCAGCAGGGTGACAGCCCATGGCGGGAGGCTGCTCAGGGACAACATCTGGTTCCCTATCCATGTAGAGAGGCCAGAGCTCTGTAGGAAGAGGTGTTACAGTAAGAAGAAAGGAGGAGAAACACATCCCAGCTAGAGTTCTTAGAATTCAGAAGGTCAGGGATGTTGGAAGGCTGGACCACCAGGGATCCTCTGATCTTTAGTTTGAATGAAGCCAGAGGTGTTCATGATTTTCATGATTTGATCATTTTTGTAGCTCAGAAAATTGGTTTTTATGATTGTACAACATTTGGTCTTTCGGTTTCATCATGGGGCATGAAGAGCCACCTACCTAATTGCCATGATCCTTCTTAGGACTTCGCCATGACAACTTGTCAGAGGTTGGAGATCTTTGCTCCTCAACTTCAATCTCATTACCCTTTCTCTAGCCTCTGACATCCTTACCCTGTGCATTGATTTGACAATGCCCTTCACAGAGGGCCAAATATAGCCCTTTATTCAGCTTTTGAAATCAGTTTATTTTGTTACCTAAAAAAGGGAAAAATGTATCAACATCTGTAGATAGTAGCCTTTCCTGTCTTTTTAGGGAGACGAACAGGCAGGGCTGAGCACTGGAGGTTTTACAGGAGTAATAAAGTAGAGAGGGATAAAAGTATATTTCCATTTAGTGGAGAAGGTGCCTCCTAAGTGCCATGGAGGCTGGTCATTCAGCCCCAACCTGTTTTAGGTTCAAATCCCATCGTGGCTGACATTAGTTCTACTATCAGGACTTTTTTTTTTTTTTTTTTTTAATTAAGATGAGAGTCTTGCTCTATTGCCCAGGGTCCAGGATGAGTGCAGCAGCATGATCACAGCTCACTGCAGTCTCAACCTCCCGGGTTCAAGCAATCCTCCCACCTCAGCCTTCCAAGTAGCTGGGACCACAGGCACATGCCAGCACGCCCTGCTCTTCTTATTTGTGGAGACAGAGTCTTTCCATGTTGCCCAGGCCTGTCTCAAACTCCTGAGCTCAAGCGATTCTCCCACATTGGTCTCCCAAAATGCTGGGATTATAGGCGTGAGCCACCTTACCTGGTCTGCCAGTGCTTTTTGAAGACACAGATATGAAGGCATATTGACCATCCTAAATTTATTCCACTAGCAACAGTTACACACATCCACTTAAATAAATGAACATTCTGCCTGGGTGAGGTAGCTCATACCTATAATCTCAGCACTTTGGGAGGCTGAGGAAGGTGGATCACTTGAGGTCAGGAGTTTGAGACCAGCCTGGCAAACATGGTGAAACACTGTCTCTACTAAAAATACAAAAATTAGCCAGGCGTGGTGGCAGGTGCCTGTAATCCCAGCTACTCAGGAGACTTGCTTGAACCCGGGAGGCAGAGGTTGCAGTGAGCCGAGATTGTGCCATTGCACTCCAGCCTGGGTGACAGAGTGAGATTCTGTCTCAAAAAAATAATAAATAAATAAATAAATACATATTCCCACTTGTAATGATTCATTTGGGTGGAAGATGTTCACCTGCAAATAGGGAGAGCTATTTCCGTCTCCTACAAAATGAAAGGTATCACTGAGTATTGTATTAAAAATTCCAGGTTGCCATATGCATCCTGCCTCCCTTCCTCTCTCTCTTCTATGTTGACAGGCTCTGCCTTTTCCCATGGTACTGTAGAAACTGCAAATATAATGACGATATGGAGAGCAGGGGCAGAAAGCAAGGTGAGACATTTATGAGTCCTCAAGCTCTTAAGTCCTGCTACACGTTTTACTATTAAAGACCTCCTTCCCTACACTGTCAGCATGTTACTTTTTCTCCTCTCTTCCAAATTCATCAAAAGCTCATTTCATCTCTGTAGTACCCTGGCTACCTCCTGACGAGCTCATAGACAACTGACAACCAAAGGCCTTCAGAATTCTCTCTGTTGTAGCCACTTCACCTTGTAGAACTTTTCTTCCTTTTCTTCCTCTCAACTGAGAGCTTACAAACCTAGTCTGTGCAGACTGCATCAATTAATGCTTGTTTCAGAGCCCCAAGGCCTCCAGGAACTCTTTAATTGTTCCCTCTGGTAACACATTAAACCTCACTCATTGGACAGAGGCAGGGGAGGAAGAGCAGTTAGTTGAGTGGAAATGATACATTATATAAAGAAATAGAGTTTTACATAACATGTTATCCAAATAGTACTGGTAAGTAAAGTGAAATAATTTTTTTTTTTTCTTTTTGAGACAGAGTTGCGTGCTGTCGCCCAAGCTGGAGTGCAGTGGCAGCATCTCAATCAGCTCACTGCAACCTCCGCCTCCTGGGTTCAAACAATTCTCGTGCCTCAGCCTCTCAGGCAGCTGGGATTACAGGCGTGCACCACCATCCCTGGCTAAATTTTATTTTATTTTTTGAGAGGAAGTCTCACTCTGTCGTCTGGGCGGGAGTGCAGTGGTGCGATCTCAGCTCACCGTAACCTCTGCCTCCCGGGTTCAAACGATTCTCCTGCCTCAGCCTCCCAAGTAGCTGGGGTTACAAGTGTCTGCCATCATGCCTGGCTAATTTTTGTATTTTTAGTAGAGACAGCGTTTCACCATGTTGGCCAGGCTGGCCTCAAACTCCTGGCCTTAAGTGATCCTCCTGCCTCAGCCTCCTTAAGTGCTGGGATTACAGGCGTGAGCCACCATGCCCGGCCTAGTAAAGTGAAATCATTTAGTGGCAATCATTTTTCCAGCAGAACGATTTTATACTATAATTTGAAATAAATTAGACTTCAAAGTTAGGAAAAAACACAATCAAAGGAAGTCTCAATTTTTTAAACTCTTGTTATGAAAACATTTTACAATGGATTTTCTTCGCTAATGTCAAAACTGAAATTATTTCAAACTCAGTAGGAATGACATATATGCTACCCAAATCATTACTAAAATTAGTAGAGGCAGTAGGCTTTACAGAAATAACTGTACTATCTCTAATATGTGCACAATTTTTTTTTTGGTGGCAGGGGATAGGGTCTCCCTCTCTCTCCCAGGCTGGAGTCCAGTGGTGGGATCTTGGGTCACTGCAGCTTTGAACTCCTGGGCTCAAGTGATCCTCTCACCTCAACCTCCTGAGTAGCTGGGACTACAGGTGCACACCACTACACTGGGCTAATTTTTGTTTTTGTAGAGATAGGGTCTTACTATGTTGCCCAGGCTAGTCTCAAACTCCTGGACACAAGCAATCCTCCCGCCATGGCCTCCCAAAGTGCTGGGATTATAGACGTGAGCCACTGTGCCCAGCCCAATTTTGGTTAAAAAAAAGTGAAACATTGCCAGGCCAATCTTGTCAAAGGCCAAAACTAACAACTGAAATTAAATAAAGATAAACATAAATATCCCGAACTTGGAATGAGAACTATTGATAGCATATATATAGGATGGGTTGAAAGTCTAGTAATGATTAACAGTTAAAAGAATGAAGCGTTCTAATTGACTGCAGTTGTAATATAATTGTTGACGAGTGCCAAGGATGCTTTATAAAAGCTGCCATAAAAATGCAGGGTGCTGCTTGAATCAGAGGTGAGAAACGGGGCTTGGGTAATATAACTACTCTGCTTGGCAGTAGACTGGCCACCCCGTGGACCATGTTTGAATAAGGCCAAGTGTAGTGAGTCCTGAGGAGAGAGACGCAGGTGGTATGGGTCACTACTTCTTGATTTGTTCATGTTAATAATTATTAGCTAGGAGAGGGTCCCAGAGAACAGAACTAGAGCCAACAGTGGACAGACAACATGCAGAAGACCTGAGCTGAAAATAAGGAACAACTATTCTTTGTTCCCTGCACAGGGAGTACCTTGTCACTGGAAGTGTCTGAGCCAGAGGTGCCATGGAGGGAAATCTCACCACGGGCAGGAGATAGGACTCATTGTTTTCTAAGGTTCTCCTTAGTGTAATATTCTGTGACCTTCTTATTAATAATGCAAAGAGTATTTTGGGCCATCAAAAGTGAATCAAGCCAGGCGCAGTGGCTCGTGCCTGTAATCCCAGTACTTTGGGAGGCCAAGGTGGGCAGATCACTTGAGGCCAGGAGTTCGAGACCAGCCTCACCAACATAGTGAAACTCTGTCTCTACTAAAGTACAAAAATTAAGCTGGGTGTGGTGGCGTGTGCTTGTGATCCCAGCTACTCGGGAGGCTGAGGCATGAGAATTGCTTGAACCTGGGAGGCAGGGGTTGCAGTGAGCTGAGATGGCGCCATTGCACTCCAGCCTAGGTGACAGATCAAGACTCTGTCTCAAAAAAAAAAAAAAAAAAAAAAAAAGGGAACCAAGTTTAGCATGGGGTAATGCATGTAGACAAGCTGGAGGGAGAAACAGTCTGAACCTTAACCTAATTCATTCTTAGGACTCTCTTCTATTTTAGGGAGGGCTAACACTTTAGGAAATTCAACCATCCCCTCACATCCCCATCCCACTTAAAAGATCTCATCCAAACTCCTCCCAATTAGAAAATTAAGAAGTATTTACATCAGCTTTAGCCTAGATTTTCCAAAGGGGCTCAGTCTATGTATTGTGGACAGACAGTTCACCATGTGTCACTTGGAATATCTCTGGTCCCTTACAGAGTTCTCCTATTACCACTCCTATTACCTATGTCCATCTCCTGTTACCATCTCCTATTGCCACTGTCAAATCCCAGAAGGAGATGGCTACAAACTCCAATAAACCTTTTACTTGTAGCAGCATGGGCCCCATAGATGAAGTATCAATGCCCATGTATCATGATTGTGTGGCACAGCTGATCTGTTCCTCTGTTCCCAGTAGTGCTAACTGAGAAGCTTAGGGCAGGAGGGGACATCCATGCTGCTCTATTGCTTCCCTTCCCAGGGACTCGGTGAACATTTACTTCTCAGCTCCATTGAGTCTTTCCTCCTATGCCCATAATGATTCATTAGGTAAAGACGCTGGAAAAGTATTTCACCCATAAGAACAGAATTCAAGCCAGGTGCAGTGGCTCACGCCTGTAATCCCAGCACTTTGGGAGGCTGAGGCAGGTAGATCACTTGAGGTCAGGAATTCGAGACCAGCCTGGCCAACATGGTGAAACCCTGTCTCTACTAAAAATACAAAAATTAGCCGGCATCATGGTGCACACCTGTAGTCCTAGCTACTTGGGAGGCTGAGGCAGGAGAATCACTTGAACCCAGAAGGCAGAGGTTGCAGTGAGCTGAGATCATGCCACTGCATTCCAGCCTGGGCGACAGAGCAAGACTGTCTCAAAAAAAAAAGAAAAAAAAGATCAGAATTCAAGAATTACCTTGCTACCAGAAGCCAGAGCATAGCCTCCCCCCACCAGAATGACAATCTCCCAGGGCATGGTCTTCTGGAAGTCCTTCCAAGTGATGATGGGTTCGGTCCCCAGTGAGTGCTCCCGGTTCTCTCCTGGATTAGAGAGAGATGTAAAGCCAGATAAACCCTAATAGGCGTGATTTGTGGAAATAAGAGCCTAATTGGTGAAGTGGATGATTTGGGATACTGCTATTTCGGGGGGTGGGAATCTGAAGGACCTTGGTAAATCTCTTTGGGAGTATTAGTCTGATTTGGGGATTCTTCAGCTAGAGCCACCCCCAGTTTCTTCCCTTGATCCTTCTCTCACCATCATTCTTTTTCCCAAAGCAGGGTTTCTTCGCTGGAATAAGGAAGAGGAGGAAGCCAAGGAAGACAGAGACTGTGGCATCAGTGCGGTAGCCTTTCCTAGTAAAGAGACAAGCATAGCTGAGGAGAAAGGTCAGGAATTTTCAGGAGTAACATGATGTTTCGGGGCAGTCTGTGCAAACACAGTGCCTCTTTTTAGGACTTAGTCTAGAGGTGAAATTAACCTTAGTTCTTGCCAGTTGCTGCCATGCTATCCACAGTGGATTTAATGGGCAGTGGTGAATGTCTGGAGGCAGGGCCTGGCTAGAGTAGATGTCTTGGTGTGAATTTGTGAGCCCGTTAATTGGGGCAAGTCCTAGAAGGAGTGATCAGGAGTGAAGATGGTTAGATGAGAATAGAAGAGGATGAGACCTCTTTCCTATGAAGGCCACACCTCCATGTGCCTCCCTTCTCAAGTGAGAAGTTGGTCTCTTTTCTTTACAGTTGGTACTTTATAGATGTTTTCTCCTTTAACTCTCATAACCACCTATGAGGTAACCAAGCTTCCAGGAGCTTATGTAATGAGACTACGTGCAGCACTGGATCCCAGCCCCAGACCGGGACTCCAAAGGGTGTTTTTCCTTCCTGATTTCACACTGCAGCCTCCCTAAAAAGAGTGGATTCCCCAGGGAATGAAATCTTCCTGGCTTCATATCTTCCCCTGAGAGTCTATGAAGGATGCCAGTAGTTGTTGCCTGAAGAATTGGGGTGAGGGAGTTGTTCTTAAGGAGGAAATTGTATCACTTACTTTTCAAAGAAAGAATCCCAGCCAGGGACAAAGCCAGGCTCCCGGGTAAACCACAGTACGGTCATCAGGATGAAGAAAAATCCAGTCACCATTTCAGGGTAGCTATAAAATAAAACAGAAAGACCCACTCAGGAACTGAGAAATTTCTCCTAGCATTTTCACTTTGCTTCTGGAAGCTTCTGTATTTAGAGTTTCAATACCTTAGACATAAAACACCCTCACTGCCTAACCACTATGAATGGCTGACAGTGAGATGAGGAGAAGACCGAGTGCCCCCAGAAAGCATGACATTAACCATGTTCCCTGGAGAAACTTCTGTGGAAAGGGCAAGAGAACACAGCACTGTACATTTATAAAATACTTTCAAATACAGCCTACAAGGAGAGTGCAGTGAAACAGGCACCCCCAAACACTGTGCTGGTGGGAAGAGGAATTGCTACAACCTTTCTGAGGCCATTTGATGATATACATCAGAAGTCTTAAAGTTGGTCATTCCCTGGCCGGGTGTGGTGGCTCACACCTGTAATCCCAGCACTTTGGGAAGCCGAGGCGGGCGGATCACGAGGTCAGGAGATGGAGACCGTCCTGGCTAACACAGTGAAACCCCTTCTCTACTAAAAATGCAAAAAATAGCCGGGCATGGTTGTGGGCGCCTGTAGTCCCAGTTACTTGGGAGGCTGAGGCAGGAGAATCACTTGAACCCCAGAGGCGAAGATTGCAGTGAGCCAAGATTGTGCCACTGCACTCTAGCCTGGGCGACAGAGCGAGACTCTAGCTCAAAAAAAAAAAAAAAAAAAAGTTGGTCATTCCCATCATCTAACCAGAAGTGCATACTGAGACATTCATTACCTATTAAAAAATGGAAGCATCCTGTATATCCAATGATATTTCATACACTGAATACATTTTGATACAACTCGATGTCAAAATGAGATGCATCCAGTGATAATCCTGTTTCCACAGCAGAGTTAAGGACGTGGAACATATTGTACACCGTTGAGTTGAGTATAGTGTTGAGTTGAGAAAGGCAAGGTATACAACGGTTTTGGTGTGGACTGAATTTTACCAAAAATACATAGAGTTTTGCACAAAAAAGCATGGAAAGAAGTGTTAACATTTGTTAACATGGGGTGCTAAGAATTCAGTCAATTTTAATTTTTTTCTTATACTGGCTTGTATTTTTGAAATGTTCTATGATGAACTTTTATAACTTAAAGCTTTAAATAAGACAGTGTCTACCTGGATTGTTTTATGCAAAGTTGTATGTGCCAATTGCCATAAAAGGAGAAATAGCACTAAATAGGAAGCTGGGTCCTTGTGGAGAAGCTGATAGAAGTGGCTGAGAGTTGGTTAGTGATTTCTTGGACCCTCTGTCTCCAAGTCTGTCTTTGATACTGCTTTCTGCCCTAAATATGGCACAGAGTCTCCCATCTCTGGGAGTGATAACTGGACCACTGTGGTGGCGTGTCTGAGCAATGAGAGGAGGCCTGGCTTTGGAAGGAATTCACATTTTCCAAGAGGGTGACTGTGCTGTTTTTCCCTTCTTCTGCCTCCGTCTGCCCCATGGTCAGTACTCCACCCCATGCCACGGCTATACCTTGGTCTCCAAATAGAGCAAAGGGAAAGGGTGGCCACCTGAAATCTGGGCCAGCTTGGCTTTGGCATTAAATAGCATCTTCTAAATGCCTGATTCAGAGTTGTGGAAAATTCTCCCAGTGTCAGGGACTGTCAAGAACAAGGCTACTCCTGTGCTCACTTTACCTGCTGTGTTTCTGCTGGAGGAGGAGAGAAGAGGAATGGCTGATTTTTACCTAATGTCTCCCAGCTTTTCATATTCTTCTTGGATCCTCTTCTCTGACAACTGTTCCCTTTTGGTCTTCTTCTTCTTGCTTAGAGAGCAGGTCTCTTTAAAACTGAGAGGGGAGAATGAGCAAATGATTAAAGAAAACATACTCCTGAGGCCCAGAGATCAAATATTAGGTAAATACTAAATCGCTCGCCTGCTGCAGTCACTTTTCTCCTCTTTCACGTGCTCTATCCCTCTATCCCCCACCTATTCATACGGCTTTTATCTGCCACATTATCCAGACCCTCATCAACCTTGTCCCCTAGACTATTGGGGATATCCATCTGGGTCTGTCTCTGGTATATTGGTGTGAAGTGATGTCTCAAGGACTCGTGCAAGTGTATTCGCGCAGGGTCGTTTCTACCTGCTTGTCTTTTATATAAGTAAAATAATTAGTGTAATGTGGTATATGTGTCTAGGTGTATAAACTACAACTTTTACTCCACTATGTGTCTGGATGTATAACTAACATTTTTGCTTCAGAGAAGCTTTGTCTCTAGCCAAACAAACACACAAACATCTGCATATATGGAACACACAGTGTTAGTTTTATATTGGCAATACTGGAGTTAAGAAGTATATAGACATCATTGGTTTGACAACAGTCTGAGTAAAAAGAAAAGTCAGAGAACATTTCTTGACCAATGGGAGCATACGGACTAATAGCAAAACATTATATTATCTTCCCTTATGTGTTTGAAACTGATCAAATTTGGAGTAGACTGACTTGTTATTTTGAGGCATATGAGCATATTTTATTCAGGCTACTAAGTATAAATCACCCATGCCTATAAAGTTAAACCTAATGCAAATTCTACTTAGAGTCATATTTTTTATTTCTTATTTCTTGGAGTAATTGGAAGTACTCTATATGCTTTGAGAGCAATAAAATGACATTAAATACTCTTCACGTTAGACTTTGTATAAACTGGACAGGCTCTCTAACTATTTAGTTGGAATTAAGAACATTTCATGTAGAGCTGAGAGTGAAGTACAGAGTTCACAAATGTTTAGAATGTCTAGAAGAGACAGCGCCTGACTCTCAGTCCAGACCACTGCATTCTCCTTGGGCATCGCTCTGTGGTTACCTGGCAGTCCCCCTTGCACAGAGCCATCCGGGGCCCATGCCATGGCCTTTGGATCAACAGGGGGGCCTCAGTGCTTTGCTGAAAGGGCCCTGGGACTCACTTGCAGCCTAGGAACAGCCAGTGCATCCAGAACCAGCTGACCACCAGCATGATGAGGGATATGGGGAAGCTGAAGAGGAACCAGGTGCCAAAGTTCACCACCTCTGCGGCTGGATACTGGCTGGAGGGTAAAGAACCAGGTCAGCAATTAGAAAAGAGAGGGTTTCCATATAGTATTTTGGGGTAGTATGCCAAATGCTCCCTAAAACATAGAGATAATGATAACGATATGGTAAAACATTGTCTACAGACTCATTTAGTTGACAGTTGCAATTGTACAGAGCCCAGACAAGTATCATGAAACTAGCTAAAAAAAGTAATCAAAACAACTAAAATTCTTATCATTAAAGTGTATTTACTTTGCACTCAAGAGAATGACTCAGGACGTATTTGCCCTTAAAGATTCTGCTAAGTTTATTCATCTGGTTTGCAAGAAAACAGAAAACGGAGCAGCTTGGTATATTTTGTTTCTAAAATCACCAGGAATGTAAGTTTTGACTGGGGGACACAGTTCTGGAGAATTTGAAGCTCTAGGGCTTAATGAAGTTTTTAGATATTACAGTGCCCACAAGAGAACCAGGACTTGCAATCTCCAAATCTTTATTAAATATCCACTGGTCTCAGGGTAGAGGGGATTTGTATAGCAAAGTGCTCATTCATCAGCCGGCAGAGCTGTGGCTCCCCAGCCCAAGTGTTGTGTCCTGTGGAGCCTGGATGGACCAGGCTGTGAGCCATGGCTTTTGCCTAGACAAGGCTCAGGCCTAAATGACCTATGCTGTGTTTTCCTTGGGTCTCTGTTTTTGGGGCTGGGTGTAAAAGTCCTCTAGGTGTGAGACATCCCTCTATCAGTGATCCCTTCTCCCAGATCTTTAACTTTGCTCTCATCTGGATCATCCCTACCAGCATTTAAATGTCTCCCATCTTGAAAACTCCTTCTTGACCCTACTTTCCTTTCCTTTCCTTTTTTTTTTTAATTATTTTTTTTTGAGACAGAGTCTTGCTCTGTCACTCAGGCTGGAGTGCAGTGGTATGATCTCAGCTCACTGCAACTTCTGCCTTCTGGGTTCAAGTGATTCTCCTGCCTCAGCCTCCCAAGTAGCTGGGATTACAGGAGCACACCACCACGCCCAGCTGATTTCTTTATTTTTAGTAGAGATGGGGTTTTGCCATGTTGGCCAGGCTGGTTTCGAACTCCTGACCTCAGGTGATCTGCCTGCCTTGGCCTCCCAAAATGTTGGGATTACGGGCATGAGCCACAGTGCCCGTCCTCTACTTTACTTTTATTATCATCCCACATCTCTCCTTCCCTTCACAGTCAGTTTTCTATTTTCTCACTCACCAGAATCCTCAACTCACCAGAATCTGGCTTCTCCCACCACTTGACCAAGGTCCTCTTGCCTACATCACCAGTAACCTCCACGTCACCAAATCTAATGGATACCTTTTCATCCTTACTTTGCATCATCATTCATTGACATTAAATATTGTAGGCACTTCCTTTTTCTTGAAATACTTTCCTCCCTTGGGTAGAGTGGCACCAGATTTCTCTTTCCTCTCTGCTGTCTGATACTGTTTCCTTCTGTCCGTTAAATATGTGAGCTTAATATTTATGTCCTCTGTTCTCCTTACTCTGTATATTCTAGGTAATTTCCTCCACTCCTGTAGCTTCCCTTACTAGGAGGCAAAATGAATATGTGGCCCCTTTACCCAAAGGTTATGAATATCCAGGCAGGGACAGCAGAACATTAAACCAAGCGTGACGCCTATCTGGGCATGGTGGCCCGTGTGCCTGTACAGGTGGCATGCCCATGGCCCCAGCCCTGCAGGCCACTCACTTCAAATCTATGCCTTCAGCCTAAACATTAATATTTCCCTTGAGATTCACAGGTCTGTTTTCACCTGGACATCTCGCCTCTATGCCACTTTTTCCAAGACCCCATTCCTCCTCTTTCCCCTCTATTCCTTCACCTGCTGAGGGCAGGAGCCTGAGAGGCAGACACAGCCTTTCCCTGTCTCAGGCCCTGTCTAACCTTCCTGAGACCTAGCAAGTGACCTCTGAGTTTCCCTTAAACCTGACTGTTCCTCCTCCCCACTGTGCTGTCAGCCAAGCCACCGGCTGCCCTGGACAACTTTGCAGCAGTGTCCTGAATTGCCTTCCTGCTGTCTGCTTTCTCCTTTCCAATCTGTTTACCTTTTTTTTTTTTTGTCTTTTTCATCCAGAATGAGTTTTCAAAACTATAAATCTGACCACCTCACTAACTGCTTAAAATTCTTTAAAAGCATCTCAAAGCCTTTCAGATGTGGTCCAAGTTCCTCAGTGGGTCTTGCCAAGCCCTGGAGATCTGCCCGTCCAGCTCCCTGGCCTCCTCTTACCCTCTGTCGTTTTCTTTTATGTGCTCTGCTGTCCTGCCTCGGAGCCTTCCTACGCACTGTTTTCTTTGTCTGGATAATCTCCCTTCATCTAGTTTACTCCCGTCCTTCAGGTTTCCACATGGTCGCCTCTTCAGGGAGGCATTTCCTCCCTGCAGATGGGCGAGCTCCCTGAGCAGGGCTCTCCCTGCAGAGTCTTAGACTTCTCCAGTCTCACTTAGCTATAATGACTTGATTTTCCCCTTTTTTTCCTTTTTAAAATTTTTATTTATTTATCTATCTATCTATTTATTTTTTGAGATGGAGTCTCGCTCTGTCACCCAGGCTGGAGTGCAGTGGTGCGATCTCAGCTCACTGCAACCTCTGTCTGCTGGGCTCAAGCGATTCTCCTGCCTCAGCCTCCTAAGTAGCTGGGATTACAGGCGCCTGCCACCATGCCTGGTTAACTTCTGTATTTTTAGTAGAGATGGGGTTTCACCATGTTGGCCAGGCTGGTCTCAACTCCTGACCTCAAGTGATCCGCCCGTCTTGACCTCCCAGAATGCTGGGATTACAGGTGTGAGCTACTGCGCTGGGACTTTTTTTTTTTTGAGATGGAGTCTTGCTCTGTTGCCCAGTCTGGAGTGCAGCAGCACGATCTTGGCTCACTACAACCTCTGCCTCCTGGGTTCAAGTGATTCTCCTACCTCAGCCTCCTGAGTAGCTGGGATTACAGGTGTACGCCACCACACCTGGATCATTTTTGTATTTTTAGTAGAGACGGGGTTTCACCATGTTGGTCAGGCTAGTCTAGAGATCCTGACCTCGTGATTCCCCTGCCTCAGCCTCCCAAAGTGCTAGGATTACAGATATGAGCCACTGTGCTCAGCCTGTTTTTCCCTCTTTCTACAGAAACTCTTCCATTCTCATTTTCTACCATATCTCTAGCACCTAGTCCAGTTCCTGACACACAGTGGTGGTTAGTAAATATTTGTTGACCAAGTGAATCACTTACTTGTTGAAGTGTTCCAGGAAGATAAGGCTGGTGGAGGTGCCGATAATGGTGGTCAGGCCGCCAATGGTAGCAGAGTAGGATATGCTCAGGGAGAGGCACTTGCAGATCATCTGGTCATGGTGGGACCTGTACTTTCTGTTCAGCTTCTGCTTCCTGGGGCTGGGGGTCAGGACTTGTGGCTTTTCCTAACAAAGGAAAATCAGCGAATCTCTCCATCCCAGCTTGGGCTCTCTGGCCGAAGCATGAGAGGTAGGCGGCACCGTGGTACAGCGGAAAGGGTTTGAGCTTGGGTGTCAGAAAGACAAATCACAGTTTCTACCATTTATCAACTTGCGCATGCATCAGAGCTACAGTTTCTTCTCTGTAAAATGGTGGAAACCGTATTTTCTCTGCTGAATTGTTGTGAAGAGTAAATGAAGTAATATATGTAAAGTGCTTAAAACACTTCCCGGCATTTAATGAATGGTAGGCTATTATGATTTTTGTGATTAATGTTATTATTGACAGCATGGCTTTTTATTTGAACTCCAGTAAAACTGGTGTCGCTCCACATTGTATTTGAATAACAAACAGATGTTATTCCTGTAGAGTTAGAATGACAGGATTTGGCCTTCCCCTCGGGCCCTTTCTAATCCTACCAAGACCCATCAAGCTACCTCTGAATCTCTCCCAAGTCTGGCCATTCAAGTCCATCCAGCCCTGATGGAGAAATGACTAAAAAATACCCCTGGATTACATAAAAACCCTAGTCTTCATTGGGAAGAGGGTTGAAGTGTGATTCTTTCCTCCCGCCCTTCCTCACTCTTTTCTCCTTGCCTGACTTTTCCTCTCTCCTTTTTTCTTCCCCCTTGCAGATAAACTTCAGCTTAGTTGTGGTCCTCTCTGGCCCTGCTTGGTCCAGATGATGGCCTTTCAGGGTCAGAGAGGTTGCTGAACTCTGGTCTCAAGTGTTGCCTGAAGAAGCAAGTCCCTTCTGTTCCCTTCACACCTGGCCACCTTCATTGATTCTTCATGAGACTAGGAAAGTCCTGGTGCAATTGTCAGCAAGTCAGGTCATGGAAGAACCAATGGGGAAGTGCCACCTTGCCACATCTCTAAAGCCCTTTCCCACTGCCCCGTCTTCCTCGTGGGGCCGAAGTATGGCTGGGCCCTTCCAGACCTCTAAAAGATCCATTGATTATCAGAGCTGGAAGAGACCTCAAAGATTCCTTGGTCCAGTGGTTTTCCACAATCCTTTCTTCTAGTGAAATTTTACACAGAATAGTATAAGTGTAGCAATTGGATACATCTTTTTTTTTTTTTTTTTTTTTTTTTTTTTTTTTTTTTTTTTGAGATAGGGTCTCACTCTGTTGCCCAGGCTAGAGTGCAGTGGTGCCATCATAGTTCACTGCAGCCCTGACCTCCTGGGCTCAAGTGATCCTCCTGCCTCAGCCTCCTGAGTAGCTGGGACTACAGGCATGCACCACCATGCCAGCTAATGTTTTTGCTTTTATTTTTAGTAGAGACGAGGTCTGGCTGTGTTTCCCAGGCTGGTCTTGAATTCCTGAGCTCAAGGGATCCTCCTGCCTTGGCCTCCCAAAGTGCTGAGCCACCGCACCTGGCTGGCATGCATCCAATTTTGTAATTGGAAGTATATGGATGGGTTAATTCCATGTGGTCAAGGAGGCTTGGATTTGAATCAGAATGCTCCCCTACCTAGTTCCTTGGCCTTGGGTTATGATTTCATCTTTGCCTTGTTTGCAAAAATGTAGCTCAAAATCGCTACCTCATTGAGCCAAGACCAGAGAAAAAAATGCTGAGTGCAATGATCGGTACATAATAAGCATTTAATAAATGGCAGTTATTTATGATGATGGACATTAAACAAGTGAGACTGTTTTGATGAACCCAGACATTTGAAATCAAGGGTCATAAGTGACAGTTGGTATTTTATAGAAGCCTTAACATTTATTCATTTGACTTCTGCATTTTATTTCAGAGGAATTGTGCCAGGAAGATCATTATTAGTTCAGAAAATCAGTTGCCTTACAATCTTAGGATACTCAAATAAAATATTTGCAGTGTCCCTGAAGCATTTTTGAAGACTAGTTTGAGGACCTCTGATCTACACCAACCCCCAGCTTTTTTTTTTTTTTTTTTTTTTGGAGACGGAGTCTCGCTCTGTCGCCCAGGCTGGAGTGCAGTGACAGGATCTTGGCTCACCGCAAGCTCCGCCTCCCGGGTTTACGCCATTCTCCTGCCTCAGCCTCCCGAGTAGTTGGGACTACAGGCGCCTGCCACCTCGCCCGGCTAGTTTTTTTGTATTTTTTAGTAGAGACGGGGTTTCACGGTTAGCCAGGATGGTCTCGATCTCCTGACCTCGTGATCCGCCCGTCTCGGCCTCCCAAAGTGCTGGGATTACAGGCTTGAGCCACCGCGCCCGGCCAACCCCCAGCTTTTATAGTTGAAGACTCTGGGGCTCAGGCAGTGGACTGTCTTGCTACAGTCAAGTGAGCTTGATGTCTCATCTCCGTGGTGCACACAGGCCAGACATGTATGTGGGGAATGAGTGCCTGGTGACAGCTCACTAGCCTGACTCTATTACGACTTCAAGGCCAGTGCCCTTGGGAAGCAGCTCACAGCGTTTCATGTAGGAAACAGGGCCAGAAGGGGCTGTTCTATTACCTGGGATGAGTGTTGCTTCTTGCCCTCGTGTTGGTTTGCAGTTTTGATGGGGTTGGTGCTCGAAGGCACACCATTCAGGTTCTGTTGGGACAAAGGCCATCTCACTGTTAGGAAGAGGAAGTGGTGAGTCAGGTGCCTCGAGAAGGACCACCTAATCATCCCAGGGCCACCCCATGCCTCAGCACTGTAGGAACCAGACAGAAGCCAGGGGGAACATGCACACCAGGGCATCTCAGCCAGGCCTGCCCCGCTCAGCCTGGTGTCAAGCTCTCCATTTGAAGAGGCTTTGAAACTAGGCAGAACATGGCTCTGCCCCTAGAGGAGAGGCAGCCTTTCTGGGACTTTATTAGCTAATGAAGAACCCTTCATATAAAAGATGAAAAAAAAAAAAAAAGGAAAAACAAATCATCACAACCAAGTCCACAGTTTTTTTGTTTGTTTTAGAGACAGGGTCTCACTGTGTTGTCCATGCTGGGGTCAAACTCCTGGGCCACAGCGATCCTCCCACCTCAGCCTCCCCAGTAGCTAGAACTACATGGGCACACCTTTGTACCCAGCTGAAGTCCAATGTTTTATTGGCCTTTTACACTTCTCATGAAAAGATGTATAACCAGACTTGGGGGAGTGAAGTAAGTTCGAGTAACTGTGTGCAGGTAAATTCTGCTTTCCCCTGTAAATGTGTTCTTTTTATTTTTATTTATTTTTATTTTTTGAGATGGGGGTCTCGCTGCATTGCCCAGGCTAAAGTGCAGGGTCACGATCTGGGCTAACTGCAACCTCTGCCTCCCGGGTTCAAGTGATTCTCCTGCCTTAGCCTCCCAAGTAGCTGGGATTACAGGTGCCTGTCACCAATCCCAGCTAATTTTTATATTTTTAGTAGAGGTGGGGTTTCACCATGTTGGCCAGGCTGGTCTTGAACTCCTGGCCTCAAGTGATCCTCCTGCCGTGACCTCCCAAAGTGCTGGGATTACAGGCATGAGCCACCATGCCCAGCCAATGTGTCCTTTTTAATAATAACATTTTGTCAGTGGAATCCTCAGTGAAAGGAACTCTAAGGTGGATCTGTGGCTGTTGAAAATCTGGTTCTGAATCTTGGGTTTCCATGAAGAAGTGCTGAGGGATTTTCAAGTGATTCCAAAGCACAGAAAAACCCCAAGGTCATACCTCATTGTGCATCAGAGTGGTGAGGTCTGCGGTGGACCTGCTGGAACCAAGCAGAGGACACAGGAGCTACATCAGTGAGGCTGACTCCTGGGAGGGGAGGTCCCCCTGCATCAGGCGTTTGGTGTAAGGGACTTAAACTCCCTGGACTCCAGTTTTCTAGCCTCCAAAGAAGACTAATCTCTCCCTTGCCTTCTGAGATGCTGTAAGGATTAGTGGGGCTGGGGCCGGCTTCCTTCTGAGGGCAGGGGCAGCACTTTCCTTTGATATTAACGATCGTCCTAACAGCAGACGTGGAGTGGTTATTAGATAGAGTACATATATATGGGCTTTAACCCCCAGACATTGTTAATCCTCATCACAGATCTAAGGTACTGGCATTCATACCTCCATTTACACCAGTACTTAGCACAGGGATGCTAAGTGGTGGAGAAGGGTAGGAGTCCAGGAGTCTGTCTCTCTGGAGAGCCTATGCCCCCGACCATGCTCTTACTGGCTGACTCTGGGAAGACCACTATCTAGAAAGGGGAACTTGTGATATGCGTATCTGAGGTGACAGAAGCAAGGAGGGCCTGGATTTTACCCAAGGAAAGTCGAAGGAGAGGGAGAGGGTGGGGGAGGGGAAGAACTTCTGATCAGCCAGTACACTTCAGGGGGTGAGTCTGTCCCACCCCTGCTGGTCCCTTTGCCTTGAGGACAGAAGATGAGAACTTAGCCATCAGTGTAACTGACACACTGAGTGATCAGTGAATGTTTCCAGTTCGTCTTAGTTGCAAGGACAGTGGGTGCCACCAGCTCAGCCACTGTGAGGACGGAGAGCGTATTGGGCACACACACGCGGGATGTGGGTCCTGCGGCCACAGCCCCTCTCCAGGCTCTGTCAGGGAAGGATAAGAAACTGACAGGTGTGCAGAGGGAAGTGTTCTTTGGAGCGAGTTCTTTGCCTGGGAGGAAAATGTGCTGTGATGTTTCCCCTTCCTTCTTCCCAAACTGGGTGAGGAGGGCAGGCAAGGACCCTCAGGTAGCATGGGAGGCAGTGGCCGCAAGAATGCTGTCTGCATGCCCAGCAAACAACCCAGTTCCCACCAGCACAAAAGATGCTTAGAGTTCTAGGGACAACTCAGGCTTTTCTTTTGGAGGACACATTTTTGTGTGGAAAAGAGCAAAGGCAAGAAGCCAGCAGGGTAATGCCAGAGAGGCCACAGGGAGGAGAAAAGGCCACAGTGAGGATGACCCTTTCCTGGGTCATCTGGGAAAGGCCTGCCCAGAGGCAGAGGCAGAGGCAGCCCCAGCACAGGGGCTGTGGGGGAGCGAACCGCCAGAGCACAGGCCCAGGAGGGTGACAGAGCAAGGCCCTGCCATCAGGCCTGAGACCCTGCAGAGGATGCCACCAGGCGATGCTTCAAAGCCCCTGAAGGCAGTTGCCCCACAGACAAAAGAGCCAGGGACTGAAATCTCAGAGACGGCCCTGACCCTAGACCTCAATAGTCCCCGTCCAGACCCTTCTCACCCCTTTATCTTTCCTGTACTCTATAGCTGCTGTCGTAAGCCTGGAAAGGTCAGAAGCAGCCGAGTGAGGATGGGGTTAGAGGAGGAGGAGAAGAGGGAGGTGGAGGAAGAGAGAAAGAAGCTCAATTCCCTCCCCCCACTTATTTTCACCTTCTTTCTTCTGCAGGCCTAGGGTGAGGGGTGGGTAGGTGTGGGAGAAGCTTTGGATGAGAAGTTGAAGTTTTGATATGAATCTGGACTAGTCTCCCAAATATCTGAACATGAGATTGTTATAATACCTGAAAGGAACCAGGAGAGCTACGGGATTTGCCTGAGATATCATCAAGGGTGATGTCATCAAGAAATCCAATATGCTATGATTGAAGACAGTGGTGGTGAAAAATAAAGCAATTTCCTGATGGCACCCTTCTGCATCTGTCCCACTGCGAATGCTGATTTCACCTAATGTGTGTGCTCCTTTTTTACAAGGGCAAATGACAGAGCTGAGCTGTATTACAAATCCAGCTTTTAAATGTGGACCATTCATTGTGGCATGCCTGTGGGCCACATTTTGAAACAGAATCTCCAAATGGAATCAGCTGTTAATGGAGCTTCCTCCCAGGAATGTCTGAGACTGTTTCTCCTTTTCCAGCTCTGCTTCCCATCATCACATGGCCCTCTCACCTCCTGTCCCCTCATCCCCTACCTGTCACCTAAGTTTTCTTTGCCATATCTAACAAGACCAAATCTACTAAGACCTTATCTAATATCTAGAAAACATTTCATGATTCTCCAAGAATCTGCAGTGACATCAATATGTGAATGGTTTTCCATGAACAAATTAAACATATTCTTTTCCTAAAAGGGACATGAATTTAGATGAGATTCTGCATGGTGGCTGTGTGGACAGTTCATATATCCATGGAGATTCAGTGTGGCCTTTTTACTTCTTCCTCATCACTGCAACACTGTGGTGAAGGAAGTGACCCTCCAGGTCCTGACAGGTGGCTCCTAGGTGTGGAGAGGAAATGGGGGAGGTGGGGGAGTGGCAAGGTGGTGAGCTTGGACCGTACATCTCAAAGAGCTGTTTGTGGGTCCAGGTCCCATCTTTTCTGACCTCCCCTATGGATTCTGAGAGGCTCTGTCTGGGAAGAGGGCAGTCATACTCACTCTTCATTGACAAAGACGAGTTCCAGAGAAGGTTGGCTGTTCTTTATATCCAGACCTACGAGTAGCGAAGAAAAGCAGTATGTGAGAGGTGGAGGCTGGGGCTGACCCTGTGGGTTGGAGCATAGCTCAAGGGCTTAGGGCGGGGGTGGGGCATATGGAGTGGGTGACATTTCTCCTTCCCTTTGCTCTGTGAGTAGAGTGGGGCTCATGGATGCAGACTGACCCCAGGGTTTTGTAGTGATCCTTGAGCATTTGGGGGCAAAGAGCAGTGTGTACCCTTGAACATTTGGGGGAAAAGAGTCCATAAGTGAAGGAGGAAGGAAGAGCCAGAACAGGGAGTTCAGGGAAGCTTTAGAGTCCCTGAAGGGAACAGAGTCCCTGAAGGGAACCTTCCCTGAAGGGAAGCTTCAGAGGAGCCAGGCAGGAGGACCCCAGGGGAGGTTGGAGGAGCAAAGGAGGGATGAACTCCAGCAAACTGTACTGATGGGTTCGGCCTCTTCGGTGTTGGAGTTGCCTGCCACAAGCTGCTCGTCCTCAGCACTGACCAGCTCCTGCAGCACGGCCTCCACGATGGGCATCACCATGGCGGTGGTGGAGGTGTTGGACAGCCACATGGACAGCAACGTGGTACAGCACATGAAGCAGAGCAGCAGCCTGGAAGGCAGGGAGGGTTGGGGCAGAGTGTCCACAGAACACACATCCCTGCGGCCCCACAGCGGGCCTGCTGCCAACCTGCTGGGGCTGGTCTAGACAGATGTGGCTGGAAAGGCAGGCATTTGTCCTGCAGGGTGCCATTCAGCTCTGTACTCCCAGTGCTTGGCACAGCATAAATATTAAAGCAATACTTGTTGAATGAATGAATTACGCTTCATGGACTAGCGGCCTTAGCCAGAAAAAAGTCCTTAGTGAAGCTCTGGTAGTAGTGCCACAGCGTGTAGACTCACCATTGCTTTTCTGTCTCCGCAGACATTGGCTGGAGCTTGGCGGTGATGTGTGTTTGTGTGTGGAAGGGAATACTTTGTTTGCCCTTGCAGTCAGTCATTCTGTAGTGCCACAGTACTCCTTGCTTTGCTGCCAAGTCACCATAGTTATCAGTGACCCAATAGAGATGAGTGTTTGGAGCTCACAGTTCCGCCCACTACCTGTCAACGTGCTGAAGGGATAGCCCCCAAAGTCACAGAAGTGTCCCGTGTCACTGTTTGTGTGCACTTTTCCAGCTGACATGGTAAAGCGTCAACACTTGGAGAAAAACGCTAACAAGGATAACCTTCCAATTATTTCTCTTTGGCTTTGAGAACATTGTGCAATATGTGCCCGTACAGACATGTCCTAGTTTCCATAAGATAAGCCAATATAAAGACTACCGTGTTTATTATTTCAGGTGGAATTACTGACTTTGCACAATTTGGGGACAGTGCGTTTATCATGTGGACTCCATCAGCTGACAGGGACATGACTTCGCCGATTCTGTACCCACACAGGTAACTGCCTCGGGGGGTGGCAACTTGCTGACTGATGTAAATAGGGAGGAGTAGAAATACAAGAGGATAAAAATTCTTGTCTGGGCCCGGTGGCTCATGCCTGTAATCCCAGCACTTTGGGAGGCCGAGGAGGGTGGATCACGAGGTCAGGAGATCGAGACCATCCTGGCTAACACGATGAAACCCCGTCTCTACTAAAAAATACAAAAAATTAGCTGGGTGTGGTGGCGGACACCTGTAGTCCCAGTTACTTGGGAGGCTGAGGCAGGAGAATGGCATGAACCCGGGAGGCGGAGCTTGCAGTAAGCCGAGATCGCGCCACTGCACTCCAGCCTGGGCGACAGAGCAAGTTTCTGTCTCAACAAGGAAAAAAAAAAAAAAATTGAAGAAGAAAAAAAAATTATTGCAGAGAGTACACAGAGATTCTAAAGAGCCACAGAGTCTCCATATGATGTGATGAAATGCCACCGTGTGCCTGGGAGGTTGAGTGTGGGGACAAGATTATTACTGAGCTAGGGGGTGGATTAAGCTGTAGTTAGCAGACCTGTTTGACAATCTGGGAGACAGGAACATGTTTTTAAGCATAACCTATAGTCATCTAAATGACTCGTGTTGAGAACCAATACTATATTATTTATTTATATTCACATTGACTTCCATAGGAGTCAGGGCAGCTTACATAAAATATAGCAAGTAAGTTGTAAACTAGGAGAAGGTGAGCAGGATATTCCAAAAGGGAAGACACAGGCAGTGGAATCCAAATGGAGCATCAATGAAGCTAACACAAAACTCAACCCTGACACCGTAACACATTCCCCAAGGGTGGGACCCCGTCCTGCATCACAGTTAAATGCAGTGTCTCTAACTGGGTCTGTGGTCTGAACTGATGACAGAAACTCAGGGTGGATGGGAGGAAACATTCACGTCTCTTTCAGTGACAAAGGAGAAGACAGGCACTTCCGCTCCAGCCTGTTCCCTGATACACAGGAATCAGGTTGAGAAACAATTTCTATTGGTCCATCCTGTTTTACCTAATGGGCCCCTATATGTTGTAAGCTGCTCCCCTTGTGGCCTAGGTCAATGGGTAAGTTCTTTGGATAATGATAGCAAGGTCACAGGTTCAAATTTCTACTCCATGGCCTTCTCCCTGGATGGGTTCTATGGCTCTGATGTCAGCCCATCCCTGTTGGTGAAAAAACAGGCTGAAGTGGACATCTGCAGTGACCTGAGACCACTGTCCTGGTGGCACACTGGGAGCTAGAAGGATGCACTATAGCCTGGCATCCCAAATAAGACTTACATGCCCGGCTTGGCTCCCGCCATCAAGACCATGCGCAGAGCGATGCGCTTATGCAGGTTCCACTTCTCCACGGCAGCCGCCACGCAGATGACCCCCACCAGCAGCAGCGTGGTGTTCTTGAAGTACTCCGCCGCCACCTGTAGGGAGGCCAGGCAGGTCAGCCACCCTCCTGGACCAAGGACCCAGGGCCCAGCACCAGCTGGGAGAATGGGCCATACCCAATAAAACCTGTTCTCAATCAAAGAAGCTGGCGAAGAGGAAGCAGGGAGGTGACGATTATCAAAATAGCCGACCATCCTAGAGTCATATCTACTGAGCGTTCACTGTGGGCAGGCACTGAGCTGAGCACTTTACAAAGATTATTTCATTCAGTCTGGCCAGTAACTCTATAGGATAGATATTCTTCTCCATTTTGGAAAACATAAAACCACTGTATTTAAATATGATGTGAATATGATTTTAAAGAATAAACACATATAGTTTTATATTGATCTTTTAAAATAACCCTAGTTTCTCCCCAAACCTAATTTTTAATGTTTTTAGAATACATTATAAAATTATTTTCATTTCATTTCTATTAGAAAATTAATACATGCTCAGTATGGAAAACTTCAAAATATAGAAAAAGTTACAGACAACATTACCCTTAATCATGCTACTGTTAATACTTATAGTTTCTTCCATTTTTCCTATATCTATATAGTCACATAAATGGATTTATACAGTATGTATACTTTTATATCTTACCTTTTTTTCATTTAACATAATATCCTCATCATTTTTTTCAGAGTCTCACTTATTTTTTATTTTTTATTTTTTTGAGACGGAGTCTTGCTCTGTTGTCCAGGCTAGAGTGCAGTGGCGTGATCTCGGCTCACTGCAACCTCCACCTCCTCCTGCCTACGCCATTCTCCTGCCTCAGCCTCCCGAGTAGCTGGGACTACAGGCGCCCACCACCATGCCCAGCTAATTTTTTTTGGTATTTTTTGTAGAGATGGGGTTTCATTGTGTTAACCAGGATGGTCTCAATCTCCTCACCTCGTGATCTGCCCCCCTTGACCTCCCAAAGTGCTGGGATTACAGGCGGGAGCCACTACACCCAGCCTTCATTTTAAAAATTTAAATAATTCCCAATAATTCTCAAGTTCCAATGAATTCCAAAAATGAAAATAGTACAAGGAATACCTATACATTCTTTTTTTTTTTCCTGAACCATTTAAGGGTAAGTTACATACATTTTGACTGGTCCTTTTCCCCTATATACTTCAGTGTATATTTTCCTTTCTTTTTTTAAAAAAAAAATTGAGATAGGGTCTCACTCTCTCACCCAGGCTGGAGTGCAGTGGCATGATCACGGCTCACTGCAGCCTTGACCTCCCAGGCTCAGGGTATATTTTCTAAGAATAGGGATTTTCTCTTCCTTAGTAGCCACAATACCAATTATAAACTCCTCTCTACTTTTTAATTTAATGATGGGGAAGTTGAGACACAGGATAGTTAAAAAGATGTTTCACATGTTTGAGGTTCATGGACCAAATCTTTGTTGATTCTCTCACTTGGAACGTTCTCTCTTTCCATCTCTGCCTGTACATTCCAATCAGATTTTGAAGCCCAGTTCAGGCCTGGCACCCTCCAGAAAAACCTTTCTTGTGGCCCTAGCCTCTGACTCCAGAACATTCCTCCTGGGCACCATTAATTCCACACACCACAGAGCACTTGGAGCAATGCTTGACTGATTGCTTTCTGCTTGTACTGTTGTCTGTTTATTTTTGTATGTGTACCTCTCTTGTCTCTCAACTCAATTTTCTGGCTGTGAATGGTTCCCTTCTATACATCTTAACACCCAGTAGAATAATATGCAAAAGTAGAGGCTCAATAAATATTTGTCACATACATGAGAATTGCTTCCAACTGGAGGAACCATGACAGAAATTGAGAGAAAAAGATATAGAAAAGATTAACTTCTAATTGAAAAACCCTCTTGGAGTGAGAAAACAAGAACATTTTTAACTGCAGCAAAAATAAAAATTCAACAGGAAAGGAAATATATAGTAAAATACATAGCATTTGAAATAATATGTATATAATCATACTAATTTTGATTACTGAATTAACAAAAATTGTGATATGAGTATATTGGGAGGATGGTCATGGAAGGCAGAGTGGGGGATGTAAAAGAAAAAATCTTCCTGGGAGGTGGAGCTTGCAGTGAGCCGAGTTCGCGCCACTGCACTCTAGCCTGGGCAACAGAGCGAGACTCTGTCTCAAAAAAAAAAAAAAGAAAAAATCTTCATCTGCTATAACAAGAAGTCAACTGATAAATGCTTAAAGTGAGAACTCAAGGACTAATATAAGACTATCATATAGGAATGGAGCTTAATGACAGAAGAAGCTGTTAACAAAGTTACAAGTTATTGACTCTGAGGGTGGGGTGGGACTTGCTAGGGGGAGAAGTGGAAGGGATGAGAAAGAGACTGCTGACTTTTCATTGTAAGCGTTCAGTATTAAAGTATTTGATTTTTAAACTTTGTGCACGAAACACTTTGATAACATCAAAACCAAAATAAAGGCAGGCTGCTCCATCTCTCTTTCTTTTGCACCGTGGACATTTCATTGCCTCTGGTTGATGAGGGTTGTGTAGGAGAAGGGACATCTGCTCTCGCTGTGATCATTTCCTGGGAGGAAGAGCCCCTGCTTCTGGTTAACCTAGTTCTTGTCTCCAAGCCCATTCCTCAGCGGACTACTGTCACGAATGGCCCCTGGGGGCAGGGAAGGCCCACTGCTCTGGACAGCTTGTGACTCCATGGCAGAGTCCACGCTAAGAGGGCGGTGATCATGGTGAGGGGTAGGGTAGGGTAGCGTTGGGGGATGGGGTGTGGTGGGGGGAAGCAGCCCCCTGGTGGGGAGTGGGAGGCGCTGCAGGATTGTCCTAGGGAAGCGGCTGAACTTGGGGGTCAAGGGCCTTTCTCACTGCCTGATTACTTTCCCAGGCTTCCAGGAGTTGGCCTTGTGGCGCAACCGGAGCTTTATTTTCTTGTCTACCGAGGAGAGAAACCCACAGAAGATGCAGGACTGTTGTGGGGGATGGTCTTTCCACTAGCCCCATGACACAGCCCTGCGAAGCTTTTTAAGTCAGTGCAACTGGGGTTACTTTCCCCAGGGACTGACTGACAACAGCTACGTTTTCTGCCTCTTTAGCATATCCCATTCTAGAACACCGGTTTGGCTGTGATGGCCTTTTAGGAGACTCAGTGCCTAAATGATGGGTAGGCTACTTTCTCTGGGTTCTCCTTGGAGGCAGAGGAAAGGAACCAAGAATATGGAGAGTCTTCTAGTGTCGGCATTTTGCATGTTGCATTCACTTTCTAATTTGGACTCCACAACAGTCCTATGAAGCAGCACTATCCATATCTCAGTTTACTGATGAGGAAACTGAGGGTTTAAGGAGCATCTCTCAGGTCACAGTGTAAGGGCAGAGGCAGGATATCAATCCAGGGCCATCTGAATCCGGACCCTCCTAGACAGCCTGCCACACCGTGAGCCGACTGGAAACCCCCCATCTGATTCAACTCTAAGGGGATTTTCTTGGTCTCCCAGACAGCATGAGCTGGCACACATTGCTTGTTGTTTGTTTGTTTGTTTGTTTTTGTTTTCTTGAGACAGAGAGTTGTTCTGTGGCCCAGGCTGGAGTACAGTGGCGCAATCTCGGCTCACTGCAACCTCTGCCTCCTGAGTTCAATTCTCCTGCCTCAGCCTCCCAAGTAGCCGGAGCTACAGGTGCTTAGAAAAACTAAGGAAATCACCTCAGTGAAACCACTACACTTGGCTAAATTTTTTGGATTTTTTTTTTTTTTTCAGTAGGCACGAGCTTTAACCACGTTGGCCAGGCTGGTCTTAAACTCCTGACCTCAAGTGATCTGCTCATCTGAGTCTCTCCCAAAGTGCTGGGATCACAGGCATGAACCACTGCACCCAGCCCACTGGTACACATTTTTAATCTTCATTTATAATCACAGTCCTGACATTGGCCTTGAATGCCCCGGCCAGAGCCAGTCTGAGCTCCAGGCCCAGCTTCAGTGGGATATTGGCTCTGTGCTGGGTGTTTGGTGGGCTCAGCTTTGTTCTCATGTCCTTCCTGCTCCCTCGTAAGTGATACCATGTGCTTGGGAGACACGGCCTGGGGCTCAGGATACAGTTTGTGATTACAGAGGTAACATCCCTGAGTGGGGAAGAGGGAGGACTCTGGAGTCAGCCAGGACTCTACTGTGTGACCCCTAAACAAGTTATTCAGCCTCTCTGGGCTTCATGTTCTCATCTAAAAAACAACAACAACAACAAAAAGGAAGGTTTTGTGAGTCCCTACCTCATAAGGTTATTAAATGACACGGGCAAACCAGCTGGCATGGCCTGCCACATTGATGGCCAGGATCCCTGGTGACTCTTCCTGCTGTGAAGTACTCCATCTAAAGGCTGACCTGGTTTGAGGCCATTAGCACACAGAGTGGGCTCATCCATGCACAGAGCAAAGCCACAGGGCTTTTTCATTTTCAGAAATTAAAATTCTGTTCAGTGGTATTGTTTGTTAGTTTTCTACCCCCTTGATTTTTCTTTCACAATAACACCTGGGTTATTCAGAACCTCCCAGGGAACACCAGACTTCCAGGATTCTCGAGGATGACTGTAATTGTTTTCTAGAGTGTGTTGCAGATTTCCTGCCTTTATCAACAGAGCCCGTGCATTCTCCCCGGCTTCTTGTGAGACACGTGCCAACTCTCCCCATCATAGCCTCAGCCCAGGGAGCCCCTTATCGCTCTTGCCCTTGACCAGCTGTCCAGGCTGCTGGTCCTTCTCTGGTCCCTGGGTCTGCATTTTGCTGGTTTCCCGTCTCATTCTTAGGCGGCTGCAGTTTCCCGATGTGAGGATGCTTGCCATTAGCATTCCTTTCCCCGTTTTCTAATTTCCCAGACTCATATCCTGTGAGCTGGGAAGCCAGATAACGAAGCTTGTTAGAGTTATTTGTAAAGAGAAGTTAGATTCTAAATGGCTGTTCCTCCCCAGGAGTAAAGTGCATGGATTTTAGGACATTTGCTTGGTGGTTTGATTGCTTTTTCTGCTTTTCTGCTCTGTGGTTTTTCTCAGTATGCCACATCACTGAACTTGGAAAGCAGAGGTGTTTCTGGACTGTGTTATAGGAAAGATGGTCTCAAGGAGGTCATCCTGACAAGGAATAGCTATAGCAATCTTGGGCTGTGAAGTTCAGACGAGCTACCTGCTATTGGACAAGCTAATGAACCTCTGTACCTCTGTCACCAATTCTTTAAAGGGCCAATAGTGATGCTACATAGTTAATCTGCTGTGACATGGGCTTTACATGTAAGATAATGCAGGTGGGCTCTTATTTTTTTTAATTGTGTTTTTTTAATTTTATATATTTTTTGAGACAGAGTCTCACTGTGTCACTTAGGCTGGAGTGCAGTAACATGATCTTGGCTAACTGCAACCTCAGCCTCTCAGATTTAAGCGATTCTCCTGCCTCAGCCTCCCCAGTAGCTGGGACTCCAGGCACCCACCCACCACCACGTCCAGCTAATTTTGTATTTTTAGTAGAGACGGGGTTTTGCCATGTTGGTCAGGCTGGTCTTGAACTCCTGCCCTGAAGTGATCCGGCCGCCTTGGCCTCCCAAAGTACTGGGATTACAGGTGTGAGCCACCATGCCCAGCCTCATCTGAACAATTTTGCAGTGAAATTCTCTGAACCCTGGGAGCAGATACCTGGCCTGGCTCCCACTCAGTGCTAGGCTAAGCCCTGCTAGGGCTGAAGCCCCCCAGGACTCCATTCCAGTTAGTGTCCAAGCAGCGCAGCCAAGCCAGCAGTGTCTCCTCTCCACCTTCCCTGGGGGCAGGAATGCTGTTTCTGCTGGGTAAGCCCCCAGCAGGGGCTCAGACACCCTTCTCATCACCTGATTTGCATTCCTGGTTCCATCTGTTTTATATATTGAGTCTTCTAAGATTTGGTTTAAAGAAAAGGTTTCGTTGCTTAAAAAAACATTCTTTGCAAATCCTGCCCTAGAGAAGTCTAAAGTAGAGAGACCCAGATGGGTGCTGGCATGACCCAGAAGCTGGCCCAACTCCTGCATGACTGGAGACACTGATTCATACCCATTACCAACCCTACCCCAGTTTCTTCTTTGGGACTGTATGAACTACCCAGATGGGGAAGCTGAGGCAGGGGGCTGGGCTCTGAACCACGAGCCAAGGGGCTGCTGGTCAGGTGGTGGCTCAGAGGGAGCTGCTCCTCCCCACAGAAACATTAGCTTGGTCTCGAAAGACTGCAAGGTCTGTAGGCTCCCACTGAAAACCCAGTGTGGAGCTCAGCCCTGGGTTGCATCTGGGTGGCTCAGGGTGAGGGCAGCCTGGGGTTCAGGCAGGTGGCCAGCTGGATGTCCAGCCCACATGCCCACGGGCCCGCATGCGGAGGGCCGGTCAGCCTCCATGGCAGGAAAGGTGGGAAAGGCAGAGCTGAGAGTGCTTTATGAAATGCCCCCAGGCTTAAACAGAGAAAGTCAGGGTAAGGAGTCAGAGGGCAGGAATCTGGCGGGTCAGAAAGATCAGGACCCAGCAGGGAAGCGGATTCATGACAGCCGACTCCAGTGGCACTGGGCGGCAGAGGCTGCAGGCTATCCCAGCGGTCACAGCCTGTACTCCTCTCCTGCCCCTGCAGGAGCTGGAAGCTGAGTGAGACCGGCCCGAGGCCTGCAGCACAGGGCCAGCGACCGCAGTCTGGGCCCAGGTGAGAGTGTGTGTGACAGTGTGTATGTGAAAATGTGTGTGTGTATATGTGTGTCTGTGTGTGTATTTGTGTACATGTGAGTGTGTATGAGTGTGAATGTATGTGTGAGGGTATTTGTGTGTGTGAATGTGTGTGTATATGTATGTATGAATGTGTGTGTGTATAAGTGTATGTGTATGTGTGTATATGAGTTTATATGTGTATGCATGTGAATGTGTGTATCAATATGTGTATGCATGTGAATGTGTGTATGAATATGTGTGTATGTGTGTGAGTGTGTGTGTATATGTGTATATATGGGTATGTATGTGTGTATGAGTGTGTGAGTGTATGTGTGTATGAGTGTATGTGTGCATGAGTGTGTATGTGAGTGTGTGTATGTGTGTGTATGTGAGTATATATGTGATCATGTGTATGAGTGTGTGTGTATGAGTGTATGTGTGCATGAGTGTGTATGTGAGCATGTGTATGTGTATGTATGTGTATGTGAGTGTATGTGTGAGCATGTGTATGAGTGTGAGTGTGTGAGTGTATGCATATGTGAGCTTATGTATGTGTATGAGTGTGCCTGTGAGTGTGAGTGTATGTATATGTGAACGTGTGTAGGAGTGTATGTGTATGAGTGTGTGTGAGTGTGTGTATGTATGTGTGAACGTGTGTGTATGAGTGTGAGCGTGTGAGTGAGCGTGTGTGTATGAGTGTGTCTGTGTAATAGTGTGTATGAGTGGGTGAGTGTGTATGAGTGTGTATGAGTGTGAGCGTGTGTGTGTATGAGTGTGTCTGTGAATGTGTGTGAATGTGTATTAGTGTGTATGAGTGGGTGAGTGTGTATGAGTGGGTGAGTGTGTATGAGTGTGTATGTGAGTGTGTGTGCACGCTGGGGAAAGGATAGAGATAAAGAGCACATGCAATTACTCCCTGAAGTGTACCCTAACCCTGGGCCTCCTGGAAAGCTGTGTGTTCCCAATCCCCAACATCCAACCCATGCTTTCTACTCCACCAGAGAGCCCTGCAGTGCCCACCTCTATGCCATTCTCCTACAGACAGTAAATCTTAGCTAACTTGATTGACACAGGTATCATGCCCAGGCTATAAACTTTGGGAGCAATGCATTAGAAGGGGCTTGGAGGACTTCAGAGGCAGATATAATGACAGTGAGTGAGAGTCACAGTGGAGCCAAAACAAAAACAAACGAACACAAACCTAAAATGTAGGACTAAGCCCTGTGCGTCAGCAAAGGAAGTATCAGCTGGATGCTCACAAGATCATAGAGGGACCTTAGAGTCCAACCCATCTCCCAGGGCACAAAGTCTATGTCTAGTGTATCTGGCATGGTCATTTGGCTCAGACTTCTAGGGACGGGAACACAAAGACCACACGTGGCAACTCATTTCAGAGTTTTCCTTTATACAGAACGGGGAATTCCTTGATGGCACTCTGACTCTGGTTCTGGTGTGATGCTTTGGGCTTGGAGTGTGGAGCCATGGAAGCCTGGACTCATGGAAGCCTGGACTTATGTCCCCTTAAGTCTTCTCTTCATTCCTCCTGTGACTCAGGTTCCAGCTTTTTGACATCCTGGCCACCCACCTCTGGATGAGCTCCTTATCCAGAATTTGATGCACTGGACACATCATTTATTAATTTTTAAAATTAAAAAAATTTTTTTTTGAGATGGAGTCTCACTCTGTCATCCAGGCTGGAGTGCAGTGATGTGATCTCGGTTCACTGCAACCTCCGCCTCCCGGGTTCAAGAGATTCTCTTGCCTCAGCCTCCTGAGTAGCTGGAACTACAGGCATGTACCACCACGCCCTGCTAATTTTTTATTTTATTTTTAGTAGAGACAGGTTTTCACCATGCTGGCCAGGCTGGTCTCGAACTTCTGACCTCAGGTGATCTGCCCGCCTTGGCCTCCCAAAGTACTGGGATTACAGGCGTGAGCCACCGTGCCTAGCCCACAATTTATTAATTCAACGGAAGATTTTGGTCACATTGCCTAGGGGTTAAGAGCTCAAGTTCTGGAATCATACAATCTTGGATTCAAGTCCTGGCTCCACCACTTAGTAGCTGCATAATCTCGGGTAAGTAAGTTACTTAACCTCTGAACTTCAGTTTCCTCCTCTTTAAAATGAAGATAAAAATAATAGTTCCTTCACAGAGGATTAAGTTACATAGTGTGTGTAAATGACCTCCCACGGTGCCTGGCGTATGGTAAACACGCGGAATTTGGCAGCCACGTTGGACTGATGGTGACTCATGCTGAGCCTGTACTTAGCTGAAAGCCAAGGGTCTTTTTCGCATGAACTGCTGGCATTTATCCTTATTAGACTTCATTTTGTCAGTTTCAGTCCATTGTCTCTTCCTGTCCACGTCTCATTCTGCCACTGTACATTAGCACCGTACATTAGCCAGCTAGCGCATCCAACTTAGCCATCTGCAAATCTGATAATGTGCCTTTTATAGTTTCAACTGCAATCTCACCCCAGTCTGATGCCAACATGTTATTCAAGATTCTTTAGGTTCAGCTGTTCACCCAACCCTCAAGTTACTCAACTGTGCTTTCTCACGGAGCCCACTCTGGCTCCTCCGAGTGAGAAATTCTTTCTTTCCCCCTGGAAATTTTGAAGGCTCCAAGGAAAAAGTTAAATTAGAGTTAATAACTTCTGTTTAAAAGACCAAGGAAATTATAAAACCCATTAGAAGGACTGCAATCAAAAATTGGTCAACATGAAGTTTGGGCAGTTGGCAGTGTAAATTTTATTTATCTAGAACATCCCCTCTTGAGGAGTGGTATAAATCCTCCACAATGCCAGAAATCGAGGCGTTCCTGCATAGGGCGTTCTGTATTTTTCCACATGGTTTATACTTTCTCTCTATTGAAATAGAAACTTCTCCAGGTCAGGAGCCCTTCTGCCATTTTGTATCTCTTATCGGCACCTGAGTCTGAGCTTCACACACAGCTCCTCATACCCACTGGCTGACAAATCGTCACTGTAAAAATGGACCATTGATATGTACTTGTGATGGTTAACTTTGCATGTCAACCTGGGTGGACTACGGGGTACCCAGGTTAAGCGTCGCTTCTGGGTATTCCTGGATGAGATTGGCATTTGAATCAGTGGACTGCCCTCCACCATGTGGACAGACGTCATCCAATCTGTCGAGGGCCTAACTAGAACAAAGGGTGGAGGAGGTGGGAATTTGCCTCCTTTTTCCAGTCTCACTACCTGGGCTGGTGCATCTCTCATCTCCTTTCCTGGGACTGGGATCTACACCACTGGCTTCGCTGGTTCTTAGGCCTTTGGACTCACACAGAGTGACAGCACCAGCTCTCCTGGGTCTCCTGCTTGCAGGTGGCAGCTCATGGGATGTCTTAGCCTCCATAATTAATCAAGTGAGCCAATTCCCCCCCCCACACACGCGCACACGCACACACACACACACACACACACACACGCTAGTCTCCTCTTGGTTCTGTTTCTCTGGAGAAACTGCAGAACATATCTAGCTTCAGACAGTGAGAGCTCAGATATGAGACTCAAGAGGGGAGAGATGACATTTTGTTTATTTTTGTTACCCTCAGGGTACCTGTATCATCCCATGTTGCACCTGGTAAATCTAGAACTCAGAAAATATTTTTTTCTAAATGTTGAATGAATAACATGAGGGAACACAGCCACAGTCCCAGAGTCACACTGATCCTATTCATGTGCCTTCCTTCCCTCACTGAAGATGACATTACTGACACATTGTCAAGAAACACTGCAATCAAGAGCCGTCAATAGAAGTCTGATGCAAGGATGGCGCTGGGCTATAGATAGGCCATAGACATTGTACATCCCAGAGAGCAAGAATCTTGGTGGGGAGAGCACATGTCTATGAAAAGTTTACATCTGGTGTATCTGATGCACCATTTAAAAGATAAAGACATCAAATAGACTCAAAGAGAAGGGATCAATACTTTCAGAATTTGGTCATTGGAAGGGCTTCACCAAAGAGAGTAATTGAGTAGGGCTTTAAAGGTCAAAGGAATGGGAGAGAACTTTCCAAAGTGGAAGAATAACCCAAGTCGCAGTAAGAGGATGGTCAAGAAGTAGGTGGGTTTGGGGAATGACAAGGATTTGGGGGTTCCTAAAGAGCACCAGCCCAGCTTCCCTCTATGAGCCATGGCACATTTCTGGTGTCACAGTGGTGCACAGGTAAGGTTGTGGAATAGATGTTTTTTCTGCAAAGTTAACTGGCTCAGAAAGGGCTATAACCTATGTGCTCTGCCTTACTGGCATTTCCCTCTAATCTGAGCTAAGAAGTTCAGCTAAACAGACTATATTTGGACTAAGCTGCTCCCTGTAGCCCAACTACTAAATATCATCACCAGCCAAAGCCATGTCATCAGGCAGGTGGATTAGGATTTTTCACCTCAAATGATAAGACATGCTTTCTGGCTCCTTCAGCCCCCAGCAATAGTGACACACAGTCCCTCCCTGGACCGTCTTCCTTTACTTCTCACAGAGTCCTGTTACCCTCCCAAGCGACTGCCTCTGCAGACTCTCCTTATGGACAAAGGGGCGTCCCTCGGATAACTGTTGCCTGGCAACATCTCTACTGTGCCCTTGGAGAAATAGAGACATTGCTTGAAAGCTAAGGCATGCTGTTGGCTTTTGGGCTGCCTATAGTGAAATACAAAGATTAGGTTTCTCAATTAATAGTTTTCTCACTTTAAAATGTTATTTAGGATTCAGTTCTTTCTAAACGTCATTTTTTTCCTCTACCCTCTACTTTCAACCCCTGCCCTTGCTGGTTTTAATTTCACAATTTTAAAGAGAAGCCTGGAGAACAAGCTTGTAGAGCTTTCATAAGAAAAGTCACATTTTAGGTTGCTTTTATCTTTAGGCAGATACGAAACCCCATATTACCTATTCTTTTTTCACAAAAGAAGGGGGGCAATTAGAACAACTGCCTGGTGATTCTGGTCACAGATTAGCTTTTACATGGGTCCCCAGGATATTGGGGTTGTACCCATCTCCAGGAATGAAAGCACTGCTGAGAGCTTTGGGGATTCTATTCTTTTTGGTGAGCCTGAGGCTATGGCTATGCAATGCCCACCATATATATATATATATGTGTGTGTGTGTGTGTGTGTGTGTGTAGATAGGTAGCCACACCCACACATATATATGTGTGTATAGATAGATAGATAGATACAAAGAAGAAGGAAAGAGAGAGAGAGGAAAGAGAGAGAGAGAGACAGGGGAAGGTGGGGGGGGGGGAAGAGAGAGAAAGAAAGAAAAGAAACTAAAAGCAAACAAAAAAATAGTCAGTTAAATCTATCCAGTAGAAAGACAAAGTGTTCATTTGCAGTCAAGTACAACTATTGGAGAATTGCCTAATTCTATTTTTGGAAAGTTCTGTTGTCTATTAAAGCATCCATAGGCCCAGCTCTGTTCTTCCTCATATCACAGAAGCGAAAAGACTCACAGTTCTTAGTAATAACTCCATGTGTTCACAGTGCCATGAAGCCACATACCACTTTATGGAGTCTTTTGCTTATGGTGTAGTGATCAAGTGTATACACTTTGAAATCTAATAGCTACAGGTTTGAATCTAATTCTGCTACTTTCAGCTTTGTGATTTGGGGTGAGTTTCTTAATTCTCTGAGCTTATGTGTAAAATGGAGATACTAGCATGTGCCTTGTAGAGCCCTTGGGAGTATTACATAACAAATGTAGCACTTCTGATAGAGTGCCTGGCGCTTAGTAGGCATTCAAACATGAGCTTCCTTTCGTCTTCCTTCTGTGCCTCTGCCCATAACCTTACCCCCATCTCTATGATTCAGGCTTTTTCATCAGAAACCCTAAGCAGAGATCAGGTGTGAATAATCAGACAGTTCGGATGGAACCAGGTGTTACTGAACGAGATCATCATTCATTTTGCTCCCGGGTTCTGGCTGTTTTGTTTTGTTTTGTTTCTTTTTCCCTACTCATGGCAGGCTTAAACATTTGCTCTGAAATTTTGCCACAACCTGGGCTTCCCGCTGACAATTTCTGTTTGAGCTTTTGAGAATGCCACAGATACTGAATGGAGAGGGCTCACTCTAGGGAAGGCGCAAAGAAAGAACATGCAGTAACCTTAAGTCGGAGGAGAAGAAACAGAAATGTTGTTTTTTGGAGGGGTGGATGAAAACATTGTCAGGGCTCAGGGAAACATGGTAAGTCTCTCTGTAACAAACATTCATTGAGCACCTACTGGATACAGGCTCAGCTTTCTAATGAGATGCCCCCAAAATGGGAGGTCGGATTCCTGCCTTTGTGTGCTTATCATCTAAACAGACATCCAGAGACTGAAAAGGTCAACAGCAGCTGAGTTTTCGGCATCAATCACACAGCTCCTAAAAGGTTTCAGACGGAGGGAGCAACTGGGTGTGTTTAATCAAGTAAGGCTTCCTGAAAGAGGCAAGTTTTGAGCCAGTTTGAAGGAGATGAGGATTATGGGTGGAAGGAGAGGAATTCAGGGTCTAGAACTGCAGATGCCAAGGCTCAGTGTTAAGCGGTCATTCCAGTGGGTGACAAGGCCCCCTCATCCTCAAGTGCTGGGTGAATCTCCCTTCATTGGAGGCTCTCTTTCAGGGGCCCTGCGGGGACCCAGGCAGGGGGTGGGGCTACAAGTGGTCTAACCTCATTGGATCGGAGGACTCCGAAGAATGGGTAGAGGAAGGCCGGCACCAGGGCTGCAGCTCCCAGAGGCACTGCCTCCGACACCCAGTACACAGCAGTCACGATCAGCACGTAAGCACACGAGGCCTCCTGCGAGGGAAGGAAAGGGGCAGTCATTCACCGGAATAGCAGGAATAGTCACTGCCACTGAGCGTCCGGATGCAACCCTGACATCTGAAGCAGCAGGTACTCGCACTCTAATGCAGGTACCAGCATACAGCCCTGGAACCAAAGCCGGACTGGCAGGCGAGCATAGGGAATACATGGTGAGTCCATCCTTTGGTGGGTGACATTATGGCTGCTCCTTGGGGGACCGATGCCTGGCCTTTGGTTTGCACTGGTGTGTAGCCAGGCAGCTCTGAGGGTTCTGGAAACTGCCAAGGTGGGGATTGAACTTAACTGAAGTGACCAGACCCATGATTACAAAACCATACAAGTGGAGTTCAAAGCTTTAACTTGAACTGGGATGTAACTGGTGTTAAGTTGACTGGGTGGTAGAAGTCCTTGGGGTAGTTGGAGATAGGAATCACTGCGTGCGGTTGGGACTGGGGCTCGTACTTGTAATCCCAGCACTTTGGGAGGCCAAGGTGGGAGGATCACTTGAGCCCAGGAGTTTGAGACCAGCCTGGGCAATATACAGCAAGACCCCATCTCTAAAACATAAAAGATAAATTAGCCAGGTGGGTGGCACAGGCCTATAGTCCCAGCTACTTGGGAGGCTGAGGCCGGAGGATCACTTGAGCCCAGGGGCTTTAGGCTGCATGCAGTGAGCTATGGTCACATGCCACTGCACTCCAGCCTGGGACTACAGGACTACAGAGTGTGATGCTGTCTCCGGGAAAAAAAGAAAGAAAAAAAAAAAGGACAGTTAGTTCACATGTAAGCTCTGAGATCAGCCATCCTGAATTTGACTCATGTGCCTAAGATAAGAAGATATGTGGCATTGGTGTGTGCCTGACTGAAGAGAAGCGGATCAGTAAGAAGTGAGATTTACAAACAATCCAAAAGGTGATATCTGGACTGTGCTCTTGCAGCCCTGGGTGTCTTGGGTGTGTCTCAAGAATATCCCAGGGAGATGAGCAAGGCTTGGAATCTGGACCCCCTCTCCAGCCTCATCCCAAATGGAGTAGCTTTGTTCTCGTTTGATTCATATATAAACATTACATGTGAAATTTCATTTGAAAAAAAAAAAGGCTTTACTGCTTTAAAAATGAATAAACAAAGTTAAATCCCCCTGTTTTAGACTATTTGCTGAAACAACTTGATTCAGTAGTAAATTTTAATCAATTAAATTGTTAGGCAAGAACTGGTTGACCATTCCCCCTTCAATTTTGGATCTGAGGTTCTATCATGTTTTGCATCTAGAGACTGATCCTTCACCCAAAGGTCTCTGTAAGAGTTAATAAGGAGCTCCCTTCCCTGGGAGAGAGAAGGGAGGACTGAGGAGGAAGGCAGCGATCCTGAGCGTGGGACTCTCATTTTGGATGAAGAAGCATCAGCTCCTAACTCAGTGTTTCTCAACCTTGGCACTACTGACATTTAGGGCCACACAGTTTCTTGTTGCAGGGGGCTGTCCTGTGCACTGTATAGGAGCAGCATCCCTGGTCTCTACCCACTAAAGACCAATAGCACTTCCTCCATTGTGACAACCAAAAAACCATCTCTAGACATTGCCAAATGTCCCTTGGGGAGGTAAAATGATCCCTGATTGAGAGCCACTGCCCTAACCAGCGTCTGGTTCTCATTGCTCTTGGACTCCATTCTACCTGCTTGACCCCATGAAAACATCCATCTACAAAGACTAAAGACAGCCTTCTATCTGGAAGGGGAGGCCTGGAAATTCACCAACATTTTCCATAGCCCACTCACTTTGCTGGCTGGACAACCCAGGGGTGCACAGGGTAATGAAGTACAACATTCTTATCAAAAGCCAGCCCTCCAGCAGCTTATCCTCTAGTCATGCTGATGGCCCTGAATTGCGCTGATGAAGGCTGTTACGACAGGTTACTGGCTTGCTCTAGGGAGAGGCTACAGTTCAAGGGCCTTGTTAATGGGAACATCACCAAGCTCCATGACTCAGAAGACCATTTATAGAAAATCCAAGTTGGCTGTGGGCGCCTCAATTTTTACAGAGTTCTAAACTACCAGGACTCGTGTCTGACTTGCCCTGAGGCTGGCTGCTGATCAAGGAACCTGACAAATCTTGCTGTTTATCGCCCCTTGAGTTCAGAACACGCGTCCTCAAACTCTTGCATAAAAGTTACAAAAGGTCGCTGTATCAGTGAGGGGCAGCAGGAGTGATTAAATCAGCTGGGCTGGCAAGGACCTTTGCCCTCCTGATATTCGTGGATTACGGGATTGGGGTTTGAGAAATGGGAACTGGGCCCAGTGACTGTTGACTGTAGTTCCCCACTGAGATGTTCTCTGGGGCCAAAAGATCAGAGGGAAGATAAAACTTTTGGAAGTGCTGATAAGACAACAGAACCAATGGTGGAAAAAAAAAAGGCTCCACTTGGAAATGAATTCAATTTAGAGAAATACCCTGTTTGCTATAGAAATAAAACTACCTAAAGGAGTTCAAGCCCACGTGTTCTCGTCTCTTTTCTGGGAAAGAGACAGAGTGGCAGATCTTAATTCCAGTTGAAGAGAAAGAGGTGAGAGACAAAATGTCTGCCCCTCACTGGAGACCCCTTATTTCTTCCTGGAACCCTTAGTCTTTCTTGATCTGGTCATTACAGGGTTACAAGTTATAAGTTAAGGGGAAGGAGGTAGGGAGAGAAGGTGGGGAGAAAGGGAAAGGAGAAAGAGGAAAGGAGCCTGTAATCCCAGCACTTTGGGAGGCTGAGGTGGGTGGATCACTTGAGGTCAGGAGTTCGAGACCAGCCTGGGCAACATGGGGAAACCCCGTCTCTACTAAAAATATAAAAAAATTAGCCAGATGTGGTGGCACATGCCTATAATCCTAGCTACTCAGGAGGCTGAGGCAGGAGAATGCCTTGAACCGAGGAGGCAGAGGTTCCAGTGAGCCAAGATTGCGCCACTGCACTCTAGAGCCTAGGTGACAGAGTGAGACTCTGTCTTGAAAAAAAAAAAAAAAAAGAAGAGGAGAGAGAGAGAGAAAGAAAGAGAGAGGACTTTCCCTCTGCCAGGCACCTTTAATTTTGAATTAGGAGAATTTGGGTAAAATAAGGCAAACATTTTGGTTGTAAATATTATTAGACATGCGACTAGGTTACTGGAAGAAGTAAGTCATCAGGCCACCTTCACCCAGCGGTATTAAGGACAGGATTGATTACTATCATTTTTTACCTGGATTTTCCTTAGAGTAGAAGAATGGACAAGAGACACCTTTAGAGAGTCTTTCCATATAGTTTCCACTTATTTCACCCATGGAATCTCCATAAACTTCGTTTTTCCCCTTCTAAACCTTCCCAGAATTCAGGAGGTAAGCTTGTATTCAGACAACCAAAAATACTGCAAAGTTTGCTTACAAGGAGTCCCATGTCCCCGGCGCCTATCCCACATCTAGCAGGTGGCTCAATTCACGTGGGCTGAACTGCACTGGACTTCTCTGCTGGCTGTCAGGTCTCGCTCATCTGGAGAGAATATTCTGCAACCCCCAGGCTCTTTACCAACACCACTGGTTCCTTGTAAACAGGTGTGTGGGGGTTGGGGATTGGTGAGTATTCAGACAATGTCTTCAAGGGACAGTGCTATCTACTATTTTTTGGTTTCTGTTTACAAGTAAAGGAAAGTTTGAAAGTGGCATTTCCCTATGTAGGACGTTTCCTAGTCAGCTACTAACTTAGGCATGGAACTGCTCGTTTTCCACGCAATTTGACCACTCCAGTGATATCCCACTCCAACTTCACGGGAAGGAGTTGAAGTCTGTTATCTGTTACCATCAACGACTGGGGGCGCCTTTTAAAAAAATTTAGCTTGGGTGGTTGAGATGCAACTTTTATCCCACTGAGGGCATTGAGGAAGGGCTTAGTTATGGATGCCCTCTCTTGTACCCTCTTTTTCTATAACCTGATGAATAGTGTCTGGACCTCTAGTTTTAGAGAGCTGGGCAAGAAAAAGGGGGAAGGTCATTTTGACTCCTCCTAAAATGTAGCTGAGGCTTGTCGCTTAGAAGAACCATCAAAACTGCAGGCCAGGAGCTCCTGCCCAGGTACTGCATCACTGCTCTCAACTCCAGCCCAGAGCAAGCACATCCTTTTGGAATTTTAAGGGTTCAATATCAGAATCTAAAACTTTGATGCAGGCCAGGCATGGTAGCTCACACCTGTAATCTCAACATTGTGGGAGGATCACTTCAGACCACGAGTTTGAGACCAGCCTGGGCAACATGGTGAAACCTCCATTTCTACAAAAAAAAATTTTTTTTTAAATTTTTTAATTAGCTGCATGTGGTGGTGCTTGCTTGCCTGTAGTCCCAGCTACTCCGGAGGCTAAGGCACGAGGATTGTTTAACCCCAGGAGCTCTGCAGTGAGCTATGATTGTGCCACCGCACCCCAGACTGGGTGACAGAGTGAGACTCTGCGTCTACAAAAAAAAAGTTTGATGAAAGGGGTGACAGATGGATGAAAGACACTCTACCTGCTGGGCACCTAGTCTGTGCCTTCTGTGGGCTGTGGCCAAGGTCCCCAAAGATGGGGCTGACTCAACCAGGAGATATGAGAGGTTCCTGATACTGCTTGGGAGAGGAGGTTAATATGTCTCTTGGTAACAGTCCCTTATATCAACCTGACATTGAGAAAAAACAAAAACAAGAAAAGACACAAAAAGAAAAAAAAATCAGACCCATTTGGACAAAGCAGAAAATTGACTAGGGAACAGTCCAGGAAAAATGTCAGCAGCAATCACTGTCTGCTAATCCCAGCCCAGTTTTAATTGGCATCTCCCTGGCACTCTGGAGTATTTATTCTATGAAAGATTTAAGCCAGTTTGGTTTTGAGAAGAGCCATCCTAATCCCCTCTGTGTAACTTTTTAACTTAATGTTGGTTACCAAGTTACTTAAGGAGCAGAGTAGAAGAATTACTCTCCCTCCTACAAACGTGATTAACCTGTTTTAGCTTACTTTTCCTAAAGTCTCCAGGGCAGTGCTTTAGGAAAGGACAAGCCAAAGACAGGAGGAAGAGAACAGCAGAGGGAAGGGAAGGGAAGCAGGTGACCACGGGGAGGGTGTGACAGTCAAGCTGGATGCGGAGCCAGAGCTCAGGTTCCTCTGTTCACACAAACCAGGTGAAGAATGAGCTCGCGGGGTAGAGTTTGAGGGCTCTCATCTCTTTTTTATCGTGTCACTTTTTATCTGTCCTTCAAGGGCACAGAGAAGAAAACACAGAAGACACAAATAATTCAAGGCCACATGCATGGGACCGGGGCAGGCTGCCAAGCTCTTCTTTCGTTCCTTCTCTAATCATTCATTCCCTGAAGCTGATAGAAGACTTCAGGATTAGAGCTTCAACTGTGGTCATCGAAGCCCACCAGGATGCAACCACAGATCCCAGACTGGCCCCACGGTTCTCTTCCTCCCCCAGCCTTCTCCTCAGTGCCACTATTGGGAGCTCTTTCTGTGTCTCCAGGGGTTCTCAGATAACCAGGGTCCCAGGTGAATTCCCGACAAACACAGATGCACCATGTCGTTTGCCTGGGTGTCGCTGGCCCTGGCTGCTGGGGCGGACTGGCCTGCTGCTTGGTGCAACACCCATCAGTCACTTCTGCCAAGGCCCCTACTCTGTCCTGACCCCTGGTGGAGGCCATGGGGTTGGGGCACTGGGACTGGGATAGGAGATGAACATGACAGCTTTTAGGAAGAAGGTATCTTGGTTTCCTCCAGAAAAACCCTTCCATTTCTTTAAACCCACCACAAGCCACTTTGAGGGACTGCCTGAGCACCCCATGTTCCCCATCGACCTCCCCTCTTTGCCCTCCCACTGACTCCCCGACCCCCGGCGGGCGCAGGTCGGTACTCACGCTGCTGGGGTGGAGGACGGGCAGAGGCAGCAGCAGGAGTGGGACGCAGACGACCAGCAGCAGCTTCCGGGCTCGGAGCAGGCCCTGCAGCAGGCCCATCGCGCCTCTGTCCTCCCCAGCTCGTCCTCGGACCCCGCTCTGCCGGCGAAGGGCTTCCTCCCTGGGCACTGCTCTCTATCCAGAAAGACTTCTTAAACCTTTCTTGGCTTCCAAGAGTCCTCGTCGTCTTGGGGGCAGAACTGGAGGGCAGTTATACCCTCGCTGTTTCTGCAAGAGGCTGGGCTCCCGGCCTCCTGCTTTAGGTGGGATTGATGAGCATCGTTTTGTGACCCGCAAAAAGGAACTGGGAAAGGATGATAAACGGGGGCATAGTGGGCCTTCTCTCGGCTTGATTAGTAATAGAGTAACTTCATTCTAGGTGTCAGCAAAAACCCTCTTAATCCATTAAGCCACACCTTTGCTGCTGCTGCTCGGCCTTGAAGAAATCATTTAAAAGCTTAAAAACATTAAAAACGCTCAGAGCATGTTGTGCTCTCCATCAGTTTTCCTCCCTCTGATGACCTATTTTGGGGAGTCCTTGTTTCATCTCCTACCTGGGCTCCCTGTTGGTAAGAATCTAGTAGCCCCTTTCCTTAAAACAAGCACCTGAGCTTGTCAGAGTTGCAGGCGGACTTCAGGTGGGGCTGCTGGTCGCTCCCAGGACCTGGTACCTTAACGCTGTTCACATGTCTTTCCCTCAGATTGGTTCCCTACTTATAATTTGCCTTGAGCCTGGGCCTCCAAAGCAGAAAAGAAAAGTCCCCACAACATTCCTTTTTATCAAAGGACAAAAACTTACTGGAGGCCCACCTTTAACTTTCATCCACCAATGGGAAGCTGGGACAGAGGCAGTAGCTCCGCCCACTCCTCAAAGCCAATCAGCAAATTGAAAAGAAAGAGTTAATTTCTCTCCCCGAGGCCGCTCTTGATTGGTCACAGCGGGGGCTTGCTGATTCCGCAGAACCTAGGCAGCCTGCTAAGCTTATTTTTCAGTTTCTCCAACTTCCTACGGCTGGAGTGATGACCATCATCGTAAACATAATCTCACGTACCCAAGCACAGCTTTATTGTTTCGGATCATAGGACACAGAGCTTTCGCTGGGAGGGCCACCTGCTGATCTAGACCTTAGGAAGGGAATGTGCCTGGTGGCAGGGAGAAAATGCAACATTCCTTCTGGAGAATTTGCCTTAGAGTGTACAAAGTTAAGCCTTTCAGACTTCCCTGCTGGCAAAGATCATTTGCCTCAGCACCAGGGGGGGATATAAAGGGTCTAGGCCAGCAGAGGGTATGAGCCCGTGAGAAAGACTCCAGATCTTTTGGGAAGTATAGCTGCCTCCCTGGCAAAGTCTAGATGCCAGTCTCATGCCCACATGTCAGTGGACTCTGGCTAAAGTAGGTGCTCAAATGCTTCTCTCTGAGGCTCTCCAAAAAGGAAACCAAAGCCCTTCTTTGGCTGGTACAAAAGGAGGGGGTGGGAGGGCAGGGAAGAAGTTGATGAGTTCAGGGACAAGGTCTTAGCTGCAGTTGAACTCTGGAATTTCTCCTGCTTACAGCTTGGAAGAAGTTGTTGGCTTCTTTTCTCACAACGGACATGTGGATTTGGGGCAAGGAATAAAAGCAAAAGCAAAAGCTCAAACATTCTGTAAGTAGTGGTTCCTGGCAACATGACCTTACCTTGATCTGGGAGATGCTGAGCAGAGTCAAAGGGTTATAAAACCCACGTTGTCTTGAATTCACAGAACACAGGAATGGCGTTCCAAGATCTGCACCTATACTACTTGGAAATGATCCCCAGGGTAAAGTGACCAGGGAAGTCACCCAAAAAACAAATTCTTCTTGACTTTTAAGGCAGGTGCAACTGTGGACAGCCCAGGTCCCCTTTGAAATTATCTTGCCATCGTAGGATGGGCTAGGATGACTCAACTCTTTAAATGCATGTTAAAGACTGGCTACTGTATTTACTACATTCTGACCTCATGTTTTTTGGTTATGATTTTGAAACTCAGAATGAACAATACCACGTGTGATGTTTTGGTCGCAAACATTAAAGACACCAGATAATTATAAGCAGCTGTGGAAGTCAACATCCACTGTTAAACCCATGAACCATTTCAAATTCCTCAGTGAGATACTCTGAGATAACAAAGATTCCAGTGAGCAACTCAATCATGACATTTTTATTATACCATAGACGAATATTTGTTAAATAAAAATAGGTACAGCAAGTGATACAATAACACCAGTAGTTCTCCTTCAGAACTCTACCCATTTTTCAGAGGAAGGAAACACTTTTCCAGAATACAATGCTCAAGAAATGTAAGCCAGATCCCACTTGTATGAGGTATCTTAAGTAGTCAGACTCTCAAAATCAGAAAGCAGAATAATGGCGCCAAGAGCTGGGGCAGGCAGGGGGAAGCGGGAAAGGGGAGTTGTTCAATGCGTATAGAGCTTCAGAATTACAAGATGAGAAAGTTCTGGGGGTCTGTCGCACAGCAGCATGCATGGAGTTAACACTGCCATACTATATGCTTAAAAATGGTTAAGATGGTAAATTTTATGTGATATGTTTTTTACCACAATAAAAAAAAATAAGATATTGAAATGGATTAGGAAAGTAAGGGGTGTTGTACAAAGTAATTTAACAAGCATTTAATTTTAGACTGTTGGACCTGCAGAAATACTTTGATTTGTTAGATTCAAGGTGAGGTGACAGAGCAATGAAGGTTTCAGCAGTTAAATGTTTGTTGATGTCTCTTGAGTGACGCTGACACTGGAGATAGCTGTGAGGATGCCAACGATGGAGGAAACGTAGAAAGGTTTTAGATCGTGGGCCGGGCATGATGGCTTACGCCTGTAATCCCAGCACTTTGGGAGGCTGAGGCAGGCAGACCACTTGAGGTCAGGAGTTTGAGACCAGTCTGGCCAACATGGTGAAACCCCATCTCTGCTAAAAATACAAAAAAAATTAGCAGGGCATGGTGATGTACACCTATGGTCCTGGCTACTTGGGAGGTTGAGGTGGGAGAATCGCTTGAACCCTGTAGGCAGAGGCGCCACTGCCCTCTAGCCTGGGGACAGACAGAGACTGTCTCAAAAAACAAACAAACAAAAACAAAACAAAAAAACCCACAAAGTTTTTAGATCCTAAAATTTGTCAGCAGAAATGGTTACATAAGTCATGGGCAAGTTTCCACTATAAACATCACACTCCCATATTATTCTAATAGTAACTATAACCAAATGTGACCCCTTCATGACTATAGTTGTGTAGAGTGTGGCACTAATGAGGCAAAATAGGAGACCCTGTTTGTCTGTCTAGTCTACATTTCTACTGTTCCTTGGGCAAAGAATAGGGTTTTCTGGCTGCTGGTGGTGATCATAGTATTCGATTCTGCATGTCAATGAAGTCATTGTTATAAAACTGTGGGTAAACAATTATCTGCATTCAGATTAAAATAGTTTTTAGGATTCTAGTTACTGAAAACGAGTCTTCATCTGTCTTTAAAAAGGTCATGTCCTTCTTTTTTCTATTTTTTTTCAGTCATTGATTGCCACAGAAATTCAGGCCCCAATTTGTGTTTAATTTTTTTGTTGCTGGGTGAATGTTCCTGGGAACCATCCTCCCATTCATGGATTTCTTAACTACTGGGAGCAGCCATCTACATAACATGGTGGTCAGGGACTACAAGGGTGGGCCTTTCTATCTGATGATTCTGAGTACAAGAAAGTTTTCAGATCCATTGTCAAGGGAGTGGAGCCTCAGGGCGGGACACTGACTATCAGGGTATTGCACAGTGTCTAGGGACTGAGGCCATTGCTCATCCACTCCCCACCTGACATCGAGGAAAAGTACAAACAGTGAAGGTAGGCTACCATGTTTATCTGGGCGATCCCAACACTGTCTGTACACTGACTTTTGCTTTATTTAAACAATGATACCCAGAGAAGACTGACAGACAGTGAGTGTTAGAGTGTGGGTCAGCAGAGATAGAGCAAAGGTCAAGCAGAAGAGTCTTGGAGATGCATCAAAAAACAGACACAAAGATACATGGAACTGGGCCCAAATATAGAGCAGCAGAGATACCAACTAAAATAAAACAAAGAAAGAAAGAGACAAGCAGAGTGACCGTGTCAGAGAGAACATGCACATTTAGAAAGAGAAAGATGGAACAAAAAAAGCATGTATCAGAATCTGCATTTGGAGGAGGTGAAACAGCGGTATGGTCAAGGAATGAGAAAGAGAGACTGAGACTTACCAATCTTCTGAGCCTGAGAATATCAGGATGCAAACTGTGTTTTTCTCTGATGATGGATACCTTCTTCCTGCATCCCAGCATTTCTCTAAAAAGATCATGCAGGTAGCACTGCTAAGCAAAGCTTATTTGCTCAAAGATTTTGAAGGAGTCCAGACCTCATCATTACCAAATGACAATTGTTAAATACCCATTTCAGAATCAAATTTAGCCCAATAAATCCTCACTCATTCAAAGATCAGACTTATTGCAGCTTTAGCTTGCAGAACACAGCTGTAAACTTAGGAGAAGCCAGAAAGATCTCTGAGCTAATGAGGAATCCTTATTAGGACCCAGACACTCGACCCCTAGCAGAGGCCTTCATCTATTAACTCTTATTTAACATAGAATTATAACAAGCCTGGCTATCTTAGTGTGTAGGCGATGGCCAGCTAAGAAAGAACAGACTGTGAAGGGCAAGTTGTATTGGCAACAAAGAAAAATATGCTGTAATAGTCTGACAGTGAGGGAGACAGCAGAAAAACTCAGAACTGAACACAGAATGAGGAGTCTGGGACCTCTCAGCGTCGATACAAACAGTTGAGCAGACTTCTTAGGTCCAGGTGCTCTCCTTATAGCATCTCACAGTTAAACAATTGTAGCAACTTCATAGGTAGGAGTCTTAGAGATTATCTTATCCAACTCCTTCATTAGAATATTTAAATGATGATATGGCTGGGTGCAATGGCTTGCACCTATAATCCCAACACTTTGGGAGCCTGAGGCAGGTGGATCACTTGAGGCCAGAAGTTCGAGACTAGCCTGGCCAACATGGCAAAAAACTGTCTCTACTAAAAATACAAAAATTAGCCAGGTGTGGTGGTGCACGCCTATAGTCCCAGCTACTCGGGAGGCTGAGGCAGAAGAATCACTTGAACCCAGGAGGCAGATGTTGCAGTGAGCCGAGATAATGCCACTGCACTCCAGCCAGGACGACAGAGCGAGACTCCATCTCTCTCATATCACACACACACACACACACACAAGAATGTTTAAATGATGATCTTACACTAAACAACAGCTTAAGGTGATATGTACGTATAGTTTAAATAGATATCGAGTCAATATCTCTAAAAGGAAAGTTTTGGCATTTGAAAGGGTAGAATTCTGTCTTCTGAAAATCATTTTTATTTGGAGCATTTAGTGCTCTGATGATGCTAAATTATTTTCACATGAAGACAGACAGGCACAGGCCTTCATGCCACCTTGTTCGTTGGGAGACTCTTTCTGCATTAGCTTGGTTTTTCTGTTCAAAGACAAGGTGTGACTGGATCAGGCTGTTGGCCCCTTCCTGTTTCTCTTCTGCGTTAAGCCAGCTTTCAAAAAAGAAGAGTTCAGACAGAAAGGTCATAAAATTACTGATTTTCTAATGGATTCTTCTTGGCAGCTTTTGGAAAAGTCAAGAAGTATATCCTTGGCAAATAATATATTTATTTGGGTATAGCTCTAGTTTCTTTATATTTACTATAGAACCTCTGGAAAAATGTTCATTCATCCCAGCACCCTAGTCCCTTAGGACCGAGGAATCTGTCCCCCATCTTCCTGCCATGATGTCTCCTTTAGCTCATTCCTCACTCTTTTTTTAATTTTTTTTTTCTTGAGACAGAGTCTCACTTTGTTCCCCAGGCTGGAGTGCAGTGGCACGATCTCAGCTCACTGCAACCTCTACCTCCTCGGTTCGAATGATTCTCCTGCCTCAGCCTACTGAGTAGCCAGGATTACAGGCATGCGCCACTGTGTCTGGCTGACTTTTGTGATTTTAGTAGAGATGGGTTTTCACTGTGTTGCCCAGATTGGTCTTGAACTCCTGACCTCAAATAATCCTCCCATCTCAGCCTCCCGAAGTGCTGGGATTACAGGCATGAGCTGCTGTGCCTGGCCTGTCCTCACTTGTGAGTGTGTGTGGCGGGTGCTCTGGGTTGAAGCATATTGGACTTCTGCCTGCCACAGGCAACCCATTCTGCCCATGGAGGCATCTTGAATTACCACTCCAGCCCTTCCAGGTCACATGATGGCATGAATCAGATGTGTCTTCCAGGAAACTACAAGGAGAAAAGAGCATCGGGGTTACTCTGTTTGATCTCTGCTGCTCTGTGTCAGCGGTACGTGTTTTGTTGCTGGTCTCTGTAAATGGAGTAGAGAATGAAGACTTTCTGGATTACTGTGCTGATCCCTGCTCCGAGGTCCTGGTGTGGGCCAGTCTCTCAGGGAGGTACTCCCGGCTGTGAGGAGCGCATCAAGTCATGCCTCAGGGCCTGGAAGAGGCTAACGAGGGACTGCGCCCAGATGTCCTTCTGATAGCCGTGGGACAGGGCTGTGCGGTAGGCCACATAGGCTAGGGTCAGCACTGTCCTTTCAAAGTCTTCTTTCTTGAGGATGCCAGGGTGGCTGGAGAGGCTGGCGCTGAGCCGGCGGATGTCTGGGATGCTCTTGGGGATGACATTGTTGCAGACGGTGCGGAAGTCCGAGGCCTTCCGCAAGGAGGCCAGCTCCTCGTCCTTGATGGAGATCTGCAGGTCAGGGCTGATCTCAAGTTCGGCCAGCAGGAACTGGTGAGAAAAGTGAATGTGCAAAAATATGAAGTGGGGCATTGATGAGGACACAGTTGTATTCATTATCACGCACCTTCCCTTAGGGAGGCAGCTGCCAGAAGAGCTTTGGAACCCAAGAGACCTGAGTTCCAGTTCTGACTTTCTCACTTGCTGTGTGACCTTGGACAAGTTACTTAACTTCTCCGAGGCTCACTTTCCTTCTCTGTGTAAATAATTAGTAACAGCATCTACTTCACTGGGGTATTGTGAGAGGTAAATAAGACAAATATGGACAGAGCTAATACAGTACCTGGTTCAAAACCAGTATTTAAGGGACTAATTATAGTTTCCAGTGTCCTGGGTAAATTCCTTCTTCCCTTTCTTTCTCCCACCCAACAAAGATCATCTAAAGCATCAACTATTTCGGATAAGTTTAAGGCAGAAGCTGGGAGACTTTCTGCATTAGCTTGGTTTTTCTGTTCAAAGACAAGGTGTGACTGGATCGGGCTGTTGGTCCCTTCCTGTTTCTCTTCTGTGTTAAACCAGCTTTCAAAAAAGAGTTCAGACATAAAGGTCATAAAATTACTGATTTCTTTTTTTTTTTTTGAGATGGAGTCTCACTCTGTCACTCAGGCTGGAATGCAGTGGCACGATCTCAGCTCACTGCAACCTCCACCTCCTGGGTTCAAGCGATTCTCCTGTCTCAGCTTCCCAGGTAGCCGGGATCACAGGCGCCCACCACCATGCCCAGCTAGTTTTTCGTATTTTTAGTAGAGATGGGGTTTCACCATGTTGGTCCGGCTGGTCTCGAAAACTCCTGACCTCAGATGATCCCCCAGCCTCGACCTCCCAAAGTGCTGGGATGACAGGCATGAGCCACTACGCGGAGCCAAATGACTGATGTTCTAACTGATTCTTCTTGGCAGCTTTTGGAAAAGTCAAGAAGTACATCCTTGGCAAACAATCTATTTATTTGGGTATAGCTCTAGTTTCTTTATATTTACTATAAGACCTCTGGAAAAATGTTCAGAGTTTGAAGGATGCAGAGGATTGTGTTAGGAATCAATTGGGATACAGAGATTTGCCCTTGTCTCTCACCTGCCCACTAAGCGTAGGAGCTGGGTCTGCCATGCACTTCCCTGCGTAGTGCCAGGCTCACAGTAGGGACGGAATGACTCCAAATCCTAACTCTTCTCTCTGTCTCTGTCTTCCCCTGCCCTAATTTATCCTCCATGACACTGTCTATGAGCTTTCTGAAATATAGATCTCTTTGTATGACTCCCATGTTCAAGACTAGGCAAAGACTCTGCATTTCCCAGTCTGGTTCCCAAGGCAGAATTTGAAATCTCTCCCCTGACTTAACTACATGGCTACAGCAAGTTATCTCTTATTTTATTTTATTTTTTTTAAGATGGAGTCTCGCTTTGTCACCCAGGCTAGAGTGTAGTGGCATGATCTAAGATCACTGCAACCTCCACCTGCCAGGTTCAAGTGATTCTCCTGCCTCAGCCTCCCAAGTAGCTGGGATTACAGGTGCACGCCACCACACCTGGCTAATTTTTGTATTTTTGGTAGACATGGGGTTTCACCATGGTGGCCAGGCTGGTCTCGAACTCCTGACCTCAGTTGATCCACCTGCTTCGGCCTCCCAAAGTGCTGGGATTACAAGCATGAGCCACCACACCTGGCCCAGCTGTCTCTTTCTTAACCAGACAGTCCTAGTGCATGGAGTCAGAGGATGTCACAGCTGGAAGGGAATTTTGGACAGCATAGTTGAATTCTCTCATTTAACAGATGAGGAGAGTCAGGCCCAGAGAGAAACTATGGCTTATGCAAGGTGGCACAGCAGACGGGTGACAGAGCCAGGACTAAAGCTCAGATCTCGAGCCTGGAATCATAACACTGAGACAATCTGGGCGGTCTTGGGAAACTGACCCTGTGGTTTGGAGGAGGAGTGGGGTCTCAGTGATGCAAGGTGAGAGGTAGTGGAAGACAGCCGGTAGGGTGGTCCGTGGCTTCCAGAAACCCAGCTGGGCTGGCAACTCATCCAGACAGCACTGCTGTCACAGCATGCAGGGCCTTGGAGACATGGCTGCACCCAGACAACGGCTTGGCATTTCCTGGCAAGTCCTGCCTCAGGGCCTTTGCTTGGGAATTTTGCCACATTCTTCTGCCTGGGCACCAGGATTGATGCCTATGGGTCAAATCTAATTTTAATTTAAACTGAACTGAACTCCTAACGCCATCATTCTCTGTTATAGCATGTGGGAAAGACAGGAGGCATGAGGAATACTTTATGAATGAGCAAGATTCTGTGACCTCTACAAATTAGGCTATTCCCTACCACAGCAGGGGTCACTCATGGTCAGGGGCTCAGGTCACTTCTCCTTTTCCAAAAAAGAGAGAGAGAGTGCAGTGCCTTTTGGGTGACGTGGATTGAGCACGTTCCCCTCTGCCTACCTCGAAGAGCAGCTCCACCTCCTCCAGGGAGGTCTGCAGGACTGGGTTCAAAGGCAGTGATGAGGACCTCTTTGGCCGGTGGGCAGCAGGGAAGAGCACGGCTGAAAGAAAGAAAACAGTGAGTTCCTGGCTGCTGTGTGTGCCCAGACCTTTTCCCTCTGATCCACCTGCAGGGTAGTCAGGGAGTCTTAAAAATGGACTGACTTGGCCAGGCTTGGTGGCTCATGCCTGTAATCCCAGCACTTTGGGAGGCCGAGGCGGGTGGAACACCTGAGGTCAGGAGTTCGAGACCAGCCTGGTCAACATGGTGCAACCCTGTCTCTACTAAAATTACAAAAAAATAGCCAGATGCGGTGGCAGGTGCCTGTAATTGCAGCTACTTGGAAGGCTGGGGCAGGAGAATTGTTTTAACATGGGGGGTGGAGGATGTAGTGAGCCGAGACTGCGCCATTGTACTCCAGCCTGGGCAACAGAGCGAGACTCCACGTAAAAAAAAAAAAAAGGACTGACTTGACAGTGATGGTGGACACAGAGTGAGGAGAGAGGTGACACACCCCCCTGGTGTGGCCCAGAAAGCTCTCAGGCATGTCAGACCAGTGGCTGAAAAACTGGCTGCTCATCAGAACCATCTGAGAAAACGAGAAAAGAAAAGGAAAGAGAAAAAGGAAGAACCATCTGAGAAAGTTTTGTAAAATCTATATGCCTAGGGATACACATGCCTTAGGGAATTTATATTAAACCAAAGCAAAATAAAGCAAAGCAGAAATGATGAGCAAACAAAAAGCTCCAAAGTCAATAAGTGAGTTCGCTGAAAACACTGTTCCCTGATAGCACTGCACACATCTTAGCATGTTATCACTATGAAGTGCTGGTTTATGCCCTTTTAAATCAGAAGATCAGGCTTCTGGCTACCTCAGGCTCATCCAAAATACAGCTGCCAAGAATCTGAACACAGGTGACAAAATAAAGGAAGAGAGTGCACAAGACCCTGGCCCTTGGATCTAGGGCATCATTGTGGGGTCAAGCTCAGAGCTTTCCCCAAGGGCTGACTGATTTCTTTTTTTTGTTTGTTTGAGATGGAGTCTTGTTCTGTCACCCAGGCTGGAGTGCAGTGGCACAATCTCGACTCACTGCAACCTCTACCTCCTGGGTTCAAGTGATTCTCCTGCCTTAGCCTCCCAAGTAGCTAGGATTACAGGTGCGTGCCACCATGCCCGGCTAATTGTTGCATTTTTAGTAGAGACAGAATTTCACCATGTTGACCGGGCTAGTCTTGAACTCCTGACCTCAAGTGATCTGCCTGCCTCAGCCTCCCAAAGTGCAGGGATTATAAGCATGAGCTACTGCGCCCAGCCAAGGCTGGCTGATTTAGGAATACATTTAGTATAAAGTCAGTGACTTGACAGTGCTGTTCCCCAGTGGTTGCATGCAGAAGTGGTAACTGGAGGAAGATGAATGACCACTAGAGGTGCACAGGACAGCAAGAATTAGGCACTGGCTGGGGTCAAGTGAGGGAGAAGACAGAACATCAGAGGGTACAGGAAAGATCATTATAAATTGCAGTTCTCCAGGACCAGGTCAGGCTAGGAGCAAATAGCCCTGGTCACCTCCACGGCCCCTCTGGGGAGCAGGCACTGTGCAGAAATGATCGGCAAGCCCTCCGCCAGCTGATAAAAAAGGTACAGCTTCTTTAAGACACTTGATTGTGATCTACCAGAAAACTGGGGAAATAACGGTAAAAATCGAGACTATAAGGTGTTGGCACCCCCTGAAGTTGTACAGGCATATTTTGCTTAATCATACATGGCAGCTCTGCTAGTTGATAATAGTGCCCTTAAGCCACTGAGAAAAGGTCAAATTATGTTCAGTGTACGCAGTTAAAGAAGGCAGGCTGGGCACGGTGGCTCACGCCTATAATCCCAGTACTTTGAGAGGCCGAGGTGGGCAGATCACATGAGACAGGAGTTTGAGACCATCCTGATCAACATGGTGAAACCCCATCTCTACTAAAAATACAAAAATTAGCTGGACATGGTGGTGTGTGCCTGTAATCCCAGCTACTTGGGAGGCTGAGGCAGGAGAATTGCTTGAACCCGGGAGGTGGAGCTTGCAGTGAACCGAGATTGTGCCACACTGCATTCCAGCCTGGCGACAGAGTGAGACTCTATCTCAAAAAAAAAAAAAAAAAAAAAAAAGGAAAAAAAAAAGGCAGAGAAGGATGGAAATCATTTTAGAAGGATTTCCATCAGAAGTGATAAAAAAAAAAAAAAAAAGGAAACATCTTTAACTTAGAGGAACTTTTCTGTAAAGCTCACTGGTGGGGATCTCCCATGTCCCAGAAAAGCCTGATGGATGTATCATAGTATTGCTGTAAATTACTTTCTTAGTAACTCATTTATGATCGATACCACAAGTTCCTCAAGGACTGGGATCCATATAGTTTAATATTTCTGTACCCGTGGCAGAGCCTGGCAGGCATCTGGACTGTGTGCCAGGCATAGCTGTTGATGACCAAATCCCTGCACTAATGGTCGCCTCGGCCAGCAGAGTGACCAGCTCTGTTTTGCCAGACCATGCTCGGGGAAGAAGCCATCAGCTCCATGGCAGTATTCACTAGCCCGGCATTTCAGCAGAGTTTATACTCTGCCAAAAAAGAGCCAGTTTCCCACAGAATCATAGATTTCATGGCTTGAGGAAGCCTTTGCCCCTGTTCATCCACTGCCAGTGCCTGTAGTGTCAGGTGGAACGCAGGAGAGTGAGGTGTCTGTGACGCCACTAGTTCACACTGTTAGAGTCACCAAAGTGGTTTCTTGAACCTGGCTCCAGAGTTCTGATTTAACTGAATCAGAGTGCAATGAACACATTATGATTTCGTAAAGCTTCCTAAGTGCTTCTAATGACAGCCAAGGTTGAGAACCACTGTCCTAGTGAGTGAGCTTGACCTGAAATTGTGTGGAAGACGCTGACCCTAGGCTGTGTGGCCGCTCTCTGGTTAGACTGGTGCTTCTGAGCCTTGACTAGACATTCGATTCATCTGGGCACTTTTAGAAACCCGAATACCCAAGACCACACCCCAGGCCAATCTGTGGGCATCTCTGGGAGTGAAACGTAGGCACTGGGACTTTTTCCAGCTCCCAGGCTCCAGTAGGCAGCCAGATCTGTGTTATCCACATCACAGGCCGATGGTGTCCTTCTACCATAAAACAATTCAGAGTTCTTGCCTATCTGATGGGGCCTTACAAGGCCAACTGAAGAGACCAAGGTCATCACGTTCTTGGAGGTGAGGAGTGCAGGCACAGAGAGGGCATGGGCTTTGTCTCTGCTTTCTCCTTGGTATGAGATGAGTTGGTCTTAGGTCAAGGTGTGCCTGTTTCTTTCTTCATGCTCTTCTTTTCTTCCCGCCAGGAAGAAAGGGGGTGGATGAAACCCCCTTCTTAGGATAGGATCTAAGAGCCACTTTACTTCTTTAATTCTGCTAGAATTTATCTCTTATTGCCAAATTAAAGGTATTGTTCCCTTAAAAAAAACACACAAACAAAACAAAACAAAAAAAAAAACCCCTCAGTCCCAGCAGATGAAGGCGATAGGGAGGGAATGTCAGGGCGTGGAGCCCTTTCTTTTCCCTGTAATCACAGCCAGCCTGTGGCTGCCTGCCTGGAAGTTATTCATGATCTTAGACCTGGACTTTCTTCACTCAATTGTTGCCCTGCGAACAGCAACATGCCTTTAACATGCTCACCCCAGGTGGACCCCTAGTTCTCAAACAGCCAAGAAGAAAATACTTCCTGATTCAAAGCTGAGCTTGATAATGGAAACTCTGTCATTTCCAATAGCTCTTGGTATCCTACTGAATAATAACATAGTTTGGTGGAGACTTAGAAATAGCTTCAGCCTTCAGGCAAGGGGAATGGCTATTGCTTTACGATGTAAGTTTGTACCAGGCGCGGCAGCTCACACTTGTAATCTCAGGACTTTGGGAAGCTGAGGCGGGTGGATAACTTGAACCCAGGAATTTGAGACCAGCCTGGGCAACAAAGTGAGACCCGTCTCTACTAAAAATAAAAAAAATTAGCTGGGCATGGTGGCACATGCTTGTGGTCCCAGCTACTTGGGAGACTGAGGCAGGAGGATCAATTGGGCCTGGGAGGTCAAGGCTGCAGTGAGCTGTGATTAGCTACTGTATGCCAGCCTGGGTGACAGAATGAGACCCTGTCTCAAAAAAAAAAAAGAAAAAAAAAAAAAAAGAAAAAGAAAAAGCCAAGCAAATGGGAGAAAGCATTTCCAATGAATGTAACTGATAAGGATCAATATCTAGAAGCTAAGAAAGAGGTCCTACCAATCCATTTAAAAAGCAAAAAATCAGAATGTATGTGTGGGAAGTACAGGAATCTTAAAGATGGGTCTCTCTCCCTCCCTTCCTCACCCCCACCCCTGTGCTGGTCCACCAGCCCTAGCAGTGCTGCCCCTTGCATTTCTATGGCTGCTTTGACCTTCTGCATTGGGCAGGGGTAGGGAAGGTTGTGCCCCTTAGGCTGCTGGAGTGCAGCCAGCTCTAGGGCAGACATCTCAGTGGTTCAGCAGCCGCCCAGATCTGACTCCCTGTGTGAGGCAAGACCTAGAGGGAATCTCCACTGGAGAGGCTGGAGGTGGTGGGTGAGAAATAGCTCTATCTGATCAATGTCAAAACACAGAGGTCAAATTTCACAATGTACAGTCACTCCAAGATGTTCTTGTCCATAATGACAAAGGCTGGACCCCACCAGAAATGCTGATGGCTGAAACAAGGGCTGGCAAACTCCAAGATGTATATGTGCAAAGCTGGAAACTAGACTTGCTCCTACATTTTAGAAAATCCTGTTTCCGCCGGAAGACTTTCCTGGGAACCCCACTGTACAGGGTTGTTTTCCTTCTCTATCTCTATCTTTCTTTATCCAGGCCACATGTTTTGCATCTTGCTGCACACCACCCTGAAAAGTTTCATCAGGGTTGCCAGGCCCTGGGAGGGAGCGAATGGGCTGTGTGCAGCCTCTGCCTCACCTCTCTGTGTGTGTAATGCAGTGCTCTAGGTGCAGTCTCAGGATACGTTTTGGAATGATTTAAGAAAACATAAACCAGGTAGTGATAAAACCAAACCAAAACAACAGCCGTGGAGACTCTTCAGGGCTTTGCTGGTTTTTCTTCCTTTTCCTTCTGCTCCATCCCTCAAACTTACGGAGGTCGCTTAAAGTTCAGCTCCCTGCTCCCTGCTCCCTGTGAGTAAAGTGCTCTGGGCAGCCCAGCCTTCGCAAGGCTGATGGGAGGGAGGCCTGAGTGCTCCTCCCTGGATGCCCATTAGCAATGGCATCCCCTCTAAGAGTGGGATGGGGAGATCAGAGACTGGCAGGAGGATCCCACGCCTCCCAGGTGCTGCCTGAGCACTGAACCTCAGACAAGAAGGTTGGTGTGACATGTATGTTAGAAGCACGGACTTTGTGCATCTTTTGCTTGTGTACAATTGGGCCCATTTGTTTACTTTCTTCTCCATTCAATGCTCCCCGCCCAGTCCACTGTCCAGGCGTTTCTTCAGGATGTGAATGTGTCCATGAGGGCCACTCAGTGTGTCTGTCCTAAGGGCCCTGAGATTCAATGGTCAACTTGCGTGGAAGTTGGCTGCCCAGGCTGGCCATGGGGTGGGGAAACCAAGCGCTGCTCAGTTCCTCCTCGATTCCCTGCCCAAATGAGCATCTAGGACACATGGGACCAACCAGCATAGAACAAGTGACTCACTTGCTAAAGGTCATGCCACATGGACTGAGTTAGTCCGGGAGCTGGATCCAGAGTTCATGATTCATGTGTTATAGCGTGTTCTGTCTACGTCTTCTGCTGAGAGATACCTCTGGAGCTTAGACTAAAGCTCTTAACATGTGGAGCTCAGATATAATAATGCAATAGCTCAGGGGCACCCACTGTGTGCCTTGTGCTGTCCATAGGTACCTCGTGAGGTAAATATGAACTTTCCATTTTATAGATGAAGAAACTTGGAGGTTAAGAAAATTGCCCTAGGCCATCCAACTTATGTGAGGTAGGGCTGGGATTAAAATCCAGATCTCCAAGGCTGCAAAACCCAATCTCACTGATAAGTGAACAATTCTCTTTTTTGTAGGTACCTCTGCCCAGAGACTGGGCATTCTTCAGTTCTGAATAATGCCAGAAAGGATAAATGGTAGTTAGTGATGAATGAAGGAATGCCTATGCATTTGGTAGAAAATGTATTCTTAAATGGATCACACATATTTTTCAAAACTCTGACTTTGACTTGTAATAATGTGATATGCAAGGTAAAAGGACTACTTTTAGGATCACTCTCCTGCTTTGATTCTCCTTTTCTCCCTCATTGTTCCTCTTTTTTTTTTGGAGACAAGAGTCTTGCTCTGTTGCCCATGCTGGAGGGCAGTGGTACAATCTTGGCTCCCAGGTTTAAGCGATTCTTGTGCCTCAGCCTCCTGAGTAGTTGGAACTACAGGTGCCACCATGCCCGGCTAATTTTTTTTTTTTTTCTCCAGTGGAGACGGGTTGTTTATCATGCTGGCCAGGCTGGTCTCGAACTCCTGACCTTAAGTGATCCTCCTGCCTCAACCTCCCAAAGTGCTGGGATTACAGGTGTGAGTCACCGCGCCTGGCCCTTTATTGTTCCTTTGCAATCGCTTGGCAAAAGCACAATCCAGCTCTACCCATTCCACACCTGCCCCTGTGCACCTGAATGTGGCTGGAGAAAAAAGCTCTTTGTGATGACTCTATTTAAAATTACAACCCTCTGGACTCTCTAGCCTCTGTCCCTACTTTATTATCATCCAACAAATCACATATTTTAAAATATAAATATATTTGTTGCCTGTTTCCTCTCACTAGAGGGTATGGGATTTTGTCTATTTTGTTCACTGTTGTACTCCCAGTGCCTAGCATCATGCCCCTTCCTGTTCATCAAAAGAATAAATAATCCCATAGGAACACATTACCTGCCCTGTTCACTAAGCTCTATTCTTTTCAAATAGAGTGCCTTACAAAATCTTTCCTTTTCTAATAGGGTGAATCTAGAGTTTATTTGTGATTCTCGGTCTTGGCTAATGATCAGAAAGTAGATGTTGACTTCTGTCTCCACCACACCCTCCCCTTATCCCTGAGGAGTCCCTGTTTGGGCCCGGAAGAAGCTATTTTTTCATTGATCTCAGTGAGTGCTGTCCCCTACCTCCTCCACACCTTAGCCCTTCAAAACTTTCTTGCCTAGACAAACAGCCAGAGGCACTCCAGTGGAGTAGCCTGCCTTTGTTGGGCAGCCCGACCTTCTCTTTGACTTTCTGTAATCTGGGTTAAAAGTCTCTTTCTTCTTTCCTCCCATCCCTCCGATATGTTCAGTAGCACAGTATTCAGGCTAATCATGCTTTCCCCGGAACTGTGTGTAGTATTTGTGGCAAATAGCTTGTTGGAAAGGATTCAAGCTGCAGACCATCTCAAGCCAAACTACAACTGTATTTTTAATGAATCAGTTGAAGCAACTCGATGGAAAGGACAGTGGGTGTGGAAAGAAAAAGCTCTCGTTTGTAAAAGATCTTTTGCCAGATCTGATGGATGTCATTTACTTTTTGGCTCCTGGACCAGCCCTCTGTAAACACAATGCTATTCTGAGCAAGCCAGGGTCTCGTCCCTGTGCGTGGGGATCCTCTGGGAGAGCTCCTGAGAGGGCTCTGGCAGCCAGCTCCTCTTGGCTGGAAAGCTCCACCATGTAGGGGGAGCTTGGGGTTGCCGGGAGCAGGTGAGTGGCCCATGGGGATGGAGAAATATGCAGAGCGGACGAATGAGCACGGGGCACTCTGACAGCAGATGGACCTCGGGGATCAACTTCAACCCTGCCCTTGCAGCTGGGGGAACTGGGGCACTTCACTTCTTGCCTCACTCTCCAGTTTTCTTACCTGTAAATGGCCAGGATAGCACCTGCCTCATGGAGTTACTGTGGAGTGAGAAGATGGCTCTGCATGGGGCACCTGGGCAGTTAATACTTAAAACAATTTTCTTTTTGGACACAGGGTCTTGCTCTGTCATCCAGGCTGGAGTGAAGTGGCTCAATCATAGCTCTCTGCATCCTTGACCTCCTGGGCCTAAGTGATCCTACCACCTTCATTTCCTGGCATTAAGTGATCCTACCACCTTAACTTTCTCAGTAGCTGGGACTACAGGCATATGCTGCTACACCCAGCTAATTTGTTTTAATTTTAATTTTTTAAGACATAGGTTGGGGGGGGTCCCACTATGTTTCCAGGATGGTCTCGAACTCTTGGCCTCTCAGCCCCCTGAGTCACTGGAATTACAGGTGTGCACCACCATGCCCGGCAGTCAGTGAGTACTTACTGAGTACTGACCACAGGCCTTTCCCTCATGGAACATTCATGACTGAGGACACACACAATCCTAAAATGGACACCTGAAAATGACATAATTTCCATCAAAAAAATGGAAGGGCTGCTCTATTAAACTACTTAAAAAATAATTTGTGTGTATTCAACAAAAGCATAGATATTCATATTCCTTAATAGATGCATATTTGTTTCTCAAGTATGGCTAGTCCTCCCCCTTCCAGTAGTGCCCTGGCAGGACCTGGTATGTGCTGGGACGTGGGCCACCTGTGTGTGTGTTTGTGTGTGTGTGTGTGTGTGTGTGTGTGTGTGTGTGTGTAGATGTGGCTTTCCTGGCTTGGCCACAGGTGAGTCATTTGGTCTTCATCAAGCTGGTGGGGCTGGAATGGGTGATCCTGGATCCTGGCATGGAAAGCTGCCTCCCAGGGTGGAATCCTAGAGAGCGCTTAGGGAAAGGCTGGGAGGATGGTAGGAAAAAGACAGTCCTAACAGCAGGGTGCATATTGCCTGTGGGTTTACGTCTACATTTCTACGTGTTGGAGCAGGAGGGTAGGAGGATGGACATGGGGTAGCGGTGGGGCGGGGTCTGAAGGGCAGGGGGTGGAAGAGGAAAATCTCAGGAAGACATTGCCCTAAGACTTTCCAAAGGGAGTACTTTGAATTGAGGCTGGAGGTAGGGTGCGGGGAAGGATGAAGGTGAAAGAATAATACATTTGGAAAAACTGTTATTCATTTGGGTGTGACTCCTATTCCGTCTTAAAAAAAAGATGGCAAGAACTGTGTATTTCTTTTATAATTAGAAGAAAATGTTAAAAATGAAAAAATAAAAATCAGCTACATGGAAGACATTTGATGATGGTTGGAGGGACTCCATATCGTTTGTTGACTCTGAGCGCTGACTTGAGCCATTAATCTAGCACGTCACATCTGCTGCCTCATAGTGGCCTCGATATCAGATGGGCTGGCTTTGAGTCAGTGGATCGTGAACTCACTGTGGAAAGACCTTCCCCGTTGTGGAAGGACATGGTCCAGAGAAGCTGCTCCCAGAATGTTGCTAGATTCCCCTGTTAAGAGCCTCAAACTTCCTTTAATGAAAAATTTTTATTTTTCAAAAATGGGCAGGCAATAGCTAATATTTATATTGTGCTTTGTCATTTACAAAGCATTTTCAGCTATATTTTTGAATATGACCCTCACAGTAACACCATGAGGGTGAGTTTTATTGATGTGATGGATGTTAATGTCACCTGTTAGTCAACTAAAGCTCAGAGAGGTTAAGAGACTTGTCTGAGATCACACTGCCAAATAGAGGTGGAATTTAAATCAGGTCCCTTGCAGAATAGCTCATGATGTGGCTGTTATGTTTATAAGCCATATTGCAAATCAGATGATCCCTTTTGGCTTTGTAACAGCCTGTGCATTAGGAAGAGTGGGCATTATTATCCCGTTTAATAAACAAATCTCCAGTGTGACAAAGAGGGGAGCGACAGAACCCAGCTCCAAGATCTCTTTGCTCTTTACTTCCAAGTGCTACCTCAAAGTTTGTGCACATTACTAACAGGGAGGTGTGACAACAGAGTGACTATAGTCAATAATAATTTAATTGTACATTTAAAAAGAACTAAAAGAGAGCCGGGCACTGTGGCTCACACCTATAATACCAGCACTTTGGGAGGCTGAGGTGGGCGGATCACTTGAGGTCAGGAGTTTGAGACCAGCCTGGCCAACATGGTGAAACCCCATCTCTGCTAAAAATACAAAAATTAGCCACGTGTGGTGGTGGGTGCCTGTAATCTCAGCTACTCCGGAGGCTGAGGCAGGAGAATTGCTTGAACCTGGGAGACAGAGGTTGCAGTGAACTGAGATTGCACCACTGCACTCCAGCCTGAGACTCCATCTCAAAAATAAATAAATAAGTAAAGAAATAACAAATAAAAATAATAAAAGAGTATCATTGGATTGTTTGTAACACGAAGGATAAATGCTTGAGGGGATGGATACCCCATCTTCCATGATGTGATTATTATAAACTGCATGCCTGTATCAAAACATCTAATAGACCTCAGAAATATAAACAACTACTATGTACCCACATAAATTAAACATTAAACATTAAAAAAGGAAAAGGGAGGGGTGTACATGTGCATGTGCGTGTGTATGCAATGTTGTTATGGGAAAAATGAAGAATGCTGTATTATTTGTTTCTGGGCAATGATCACTTCACAGCTCAGCTCAAAAGACTTATATCCCTGTTAGAGATTAAGTCTCTAATATCAGGTTGAACCGTGAGGAAATAAAACCCAGCATAAGTCCAGTAGCTTTTGTTTCCCTCCCATTTCAGATCCTTCTCTCGCGCTGCTCTATCCCCACTCTGGCCACTCCTTCCTTCCCTGACACGGTCCTTGAGAAGCAAGCAGGAGGTGCATCCATGCCACCATGCCAGTTGCCTTCCAATTTTGCATCTCTAGAAACACCTACTGGCCTCACTTGAAGGAGCCCATTCTTGTTGCAGTTTTTTCTGGGAGAGTGAACTCAGTTGACTTTAGGCAGTGGAAAGATTTCCATTCATATTGGTGAAGAGTGGGCAGTGCTGTGGGTACCTCCTTTCCTAACAGTGATAAACTCGGGCTCGAGGTGCTCCCGGTGTCTACCAAGCAGAGCCAGTCCCAGGGAAATGGAGAAAAGATGCCATCCAGCTAGGAGGAACTACATCCTGAGAGGGAGGAAGTCAGTGATGACAGAACAGCCTTTTCTGGGGCCCCTTCCTTTGTGAGGAGGTGGTGGGGCCGGTGGGTGCGGCGGAGGCTGAAAGGTTGCTCTCCTCACCTGCCCACCTCTGGCTGCAGAGATGCATCCCCTCCTGGTGAGGAGGCAACGTCCTGTAGATCTTCTGCTCTCGTTCCCCCAGGGAGCAGGCCTTTGGCATCCCAGCCCCCATCACTCCATCATTTTAGCAGCAGACCTCAGCACCTGCTCTCCAGACGGTCTGGCCCAACTGCTGCAGGTGGTGGGGGCAGTCGAGGAAATGAGTTCTCTCTGGGATACCAGAAAGGGATGCTCTCTGGGTTCTCCACCTCGACCTAGTTCCCCCAGGGGCTTTGATTTTTTTCCAGTGTCATTTCCCCATCACCCTCTAAGAAGGGGGAACATGTCAAGAAGCATCAAGCAATTGACAGAGATTAGATAAAAGGAGAGTGCGGGGCTTCTAAGGTACTTCCCTCCAAATTTTGAATTGCATTTAAAAAAGAATAATGAGCATCAAACAAACAAATGAATAAAAAGCAACTCACCCTTGCTCCACCTGTGGCACATAGAAGCCTGAGCATTGTAATACAACAGCAGAAGCAGCAACATCTTCCAATGCATCTTGTCCTTCAAAAGGTGACAAATCGACCCTCAAGCCCAATGGAACCCCAGTAGCTGCAGGTATGCCCACGCTGTTCTTCCCAACGAGATGATGGAGTGCTTCCCTCCCTTCCTTTTGCAGACGTGCAGAAATGCCTACTCTGCCTCAGAAGGCTGGAGGCTGAAGGCTGCGTCCTGGGTGGGACAGGAGTCAGTACCTCTCTTCATTTGACTCTCTCTGGGATTGGGGGACTGGGCTTCCACAGAGAGACTCTGTTTTTGAGCACATCTGGAGTGACTCACGGGGCATGTGATCTCCTTGGCAGTGGGGCGGATAAATATAATTTCTGTACTTGAGTTCCATGTGTTGGATGCACCCACTGGAATTTTTTCTTTAACAAACAGACCCGCGGAACTTGTTAGAGAGCCCGGCGAAGACTTGGCTGCTCTCCCCTTCCACACATACGATACCAGAGCCAGGGGCGAGGGCTGGAGGCAGAGTTGGGAGCCTGCCTGGCAGACACCAGGGCTGGTTGAGCCTAAGTTGCCTTCAGGACAGCAAAATCGTTGTGGTGCCTGGACTGAGTGTCACTGTTGCCCAGCCCTCGAGCTAGACTAGGACATTGGCGCCTGCCTAGAGCCTGTGTCTGGTCTTCCCAGGTTCTGGGTGGGTGGGGAGTTGGCAGGTTGTGACCCAGCTGAAGTGGAGAGGTGACATGGTGAATTGCTATTGTCCGTGCGAACGTGTATAGGTAATGATCCAGGAGCCCACAGGTGACCCCCAATTCGCATTGGTGATGCTCCCATTTCTGGGCTGTGCCTAGACCTGGGACCAGGCCACTTTGATTTTTGCAAGCAAAATGGGAATGTTTTTCCATAATCATTGTAATATACTGCCATGAACACCTTAATTCTTTCCCATACCACTTTCTCAACTTCTCTGGAATGATAGGGAACACTAAAGCTTGAAGGAAACTTAAAGATTATGCCATCCTGTGGGTTTTCCAGTTTGTGGAGGTGGTGCCCAGGGTGAATGGGCTCCTGGAGAGGGCTCCTCGAAGCTCTACGCTGCTGCAAAAGCTCCTCTTTAATCTGTTATAAGAAGTTGTTTGCGAGCCAGGCATGGTGGTTCACGCCTGTAATCCCAACACTTTGGGAGGCTGAAGTGGGGGAATTGCTTGAGGCCAGAAGTTCAAGACCAACCTAGGGAAAATAGACCCTGTCTCTACAAAAAATTAACAAAATTAGCTGGGTGTGGTGGCATGTGCCTGTAGTCCTAGTTACTCAGGTGGCTGAGGCAGAGGGATTGTTTAGGCCCAGGAGTTCAAGGCTGCAGTGAGCTATGATCATAACGCTCTATTCCAGCCTGGGTGACAGAGTAGAACTTTTCTCTTAAAAAAATTTAGAAAAACCTTTTTTTTTTTCTTTTTTTTTTGGGAAAAAATTACTGGACTACAACATTTGAAAACCAGTCCTCTCACTAATATTAATAATAGCTATTAGGTGCTAAATTTGTTTCAGGCAGCGTGCTAGGTGTACTCCTTGTATTAACTGATTTAATGCATCCACTGAACTAGGAGGTTAGGGCACTAGCCAGCAGCACCCTCCAACAGAAATATAGTGTGAATCACAAACGTCACTTAACATTTTCTACAACTCATATTAAAAAAAGTAAAAAGAGGCTGGGCGTGGAGGCTCACGCCTGTAATCCCAGCACTTTGGGAGGCCGAGATGGGCGATTCACCTGAGGTCAGGAGTTCGTGACCAGCCTGGCCAACATGGTGAAACCTCGTCTCTCCTAAAAATACAAAAATTAGCTGGGCATGGTGGTGCACACCTGTAATCCCAGCTACTTGGGAGGCTGAGGCAGGAGAGTCTCTTGAGCCTGGGAGGTGAATGTTGTGGTGAGGTGAGATCATGCCACTGCACTCTAGCCTGGGTGACAAGAGTGAAACTCCATCTCAAAAAAATAAAAATAAAAAAAAAGAAAAAAATTAAGAAGAAACAAGTACAATGAATACTAATAATACCTTTCATTTAATTCAATATATCCAAGATACTATCATTTCTACAAGTAAGTGATACAGTATTAGCAAGATATTTTATATATTTTTTTACATGAGGTCTTTGAAATCTAATGTGTATTTCACACTTACAGCACTTCTCAAGTCACACCAGCCCTGTTTCAAGTACGTGATAGCTCCATGCAGCCAGTGGCTTCTGTATCGGGCAGTGAGGAGCTAGAAGGTGAGAGGGCAGGCTCTGGGGCAAGATGCCTGTCTTTGTATCCCAACTGTGCCCCTGACTAGCTGTGTGATATTGGCGGAGTTCCCGAATCTCTCTTGGGCTTGATTTTCTCCATCTATAGAATGGGGATAACAATAATTTCTTCTTCATAGGGTTGTTTCAAGGAATCAATACATTAATATGTATAAATGTTGGGAATAATATCTGGTACATAGTAAGCGTTGAATACATGTGAGCTCTATACACACGAAGAAACAGGCTCGGAGGGGTTTAGTAATTTGTCCCAGGTCATCCAGCTCGTAGAGCTGGGATTTTTAACCTAGGTCTATGTGATTTCATAGCCCGCATGCAAAACCACTCCCCTCACCTGCCTTAAAGCCTTATGTTTTGGGAACTCCTTATTGGAGTGCTGGTAAACCAGTTCTGGAGGGGTGGGGAGAAACCTTGATTTGTAGTGCCTGCCACTACAAATACTCTGGTGAAAATACTCATGGCTGATTTCAAACTACTGATAATTTAACAAGTGGCTTGCAAAATTTCTGAAATATTAACAATGGCTCTCAGGAAGTCCGTAAGAGCTGGCTCCAGCACACAATGGCCTCTACTCACCAGATTAGTCTTACTGGCTCTAACTATCTTTGCTTCTGGTGTAATGTTTTCTTTTTGTACTTTGTAAATCTGCAAGGATTGCCCAAAGGACCTAGCACGGGGTAGCAAGCACCCTGCAGTTGCCCACTGAAAACTTGTTGATTGACGCTGAAGCCAAGGAGATTCAGGCCTCCCTGGTCTCCTGCCGACACTCTTGTGAGTGAGGAAGATGGATGTGGCTTGTGAGGCCATGGGGAATCCAGGAACAGAAATCACGCTCTTGACCTCCAGTCCCAGACTTTTCGAATCTGTAGGCTCAAATCTCCAAACTGTCACCTCCTAATTACTGAACTGGGGTGAGGATTAGCCTTTGGATTTGGGCTGGAAATGAATGTGTTTGTAAATAATTTCATTTCCTAAGATGATGAGCCAGGCCTTCTCTCTCACCACTACACCTTGGCACCAGGAGACGAACATTTACAGCTTCTCAAGGGGCCTGATTGAAGTCTTGGGAAGGCCTGGCCTAGTATACAGTACTGATTTTTTTCTCTCCCCATGTTTTTCTTGCTCCCGCTGCAATCCTGAGTGCACTGGTTGAGACTGGTAAGGAAATGGATAACACTGCCTTTTGTAGCAGAGCACTAAAATCATGACAGTGGAGCTTCCGAGAGCTAATGACTATGTAAGGAATACTTTATGGCTTTGGGGGGAGATGTTCTACTGAAGACAATAGTTGTCCAATACATCTTCACTCTGAACTCCCACTATGCCTACCTGTATTTCTCAGTCAATTTTCCAGCTTAGGTACCTCTACCATTTACTGAGTTCTGATTACACATCTCATTTTATCTCATTCAGTTTTCACAGGAATTCTATTCGGTAGATACTAAAATAGAGTCCGTTTAACATATGGCAACCTGAAGCTTAGAAAGGATAAGTAACGAGGGTCACACAGCTACTGTATGGTAGACACTCCCATATGCTGCCTAGCAGGGGCTGAGATGAAGATCAGAAAACCAGGCCGGGCACGGTGGCTCACACCTGTAACCCCAGCACTTTGGGAGGCCAGGGCAAGTGGATCATCTGAGGTCAGGAGTTCGAGACCAGCCTGGACAACATGGTGCAACCCTGTCTCTACTAAAAATACAAAAACTTAGCTGGGCGTGGTTGGCAGGCACCTGTAACCCCAGCTACTTGAGAGGCTGAGGCAAGCAAATCGCTTGAACCCAGGAGGTGGAGGTTGCAGTGAGCCAAGATCGTGCCATTGCACTCCAGCCTGGCAACAAGAGCAAAACTCCTCTCAGAAACAAACAAATAAACAAAAAACCATCACCACAACAAAGAACAAACAAACAAACAAACAAAACCCAAGAAAAACCAATAAAGTGGCTCTGGCTCCTAGACATGGGAAGTGCAATGCATTGGAGGGAATTCTGGTCTGGGCCCTTCTCATGGTAATGTGGGAGAAGAGTCTGCTCTCTCTGGGGCTCTAACACAAAATGGCTCAGTCAATACCCCTTCGTTTGTCCTTTACTCGTTCATTCATGCATTCATTCATCTGGGTTTTGAAAATCTCGTCTGTGCCAGCAGTGGATATACACCACATCAAATAAGATATATCCCCTGCTGTCAAGAATCTTCATAACAATGGGGGAAATAGACTCCTCTGCAGATATCCAGAACACATGATGTTGTATTTAATGCTGGAGGATTCTCATGTAGAAAATGAGCGGGAGAGAGGTGTCAGGGAAGGCTTCTTGGAGGGGTTGAAATCTGAATTAAGTGTTTAGAAATGCATTGGATTTCACTAGGTTGTGGGAGAAGGAATGATGAGGGAGTAGGCAGCCTGAAAAACAGCACTGAGGGGAGAGACAACCCGATGTAGGTGCAGAACCTCATGCCGTTTGGCCTTGCTGGAAGATCAGGTAGGATCCAGGAAGCAGTGGGAGGCTGGCTGGTGGGCTGGGAGGGGAGGGCCTGGTGGAGTCATGGGCTAACATGTGCACTGCACCCTACTGGTCACTGGGAGTCCTGGAGAGTCCCAGCAGGTGGGTGGGGGGGCTCGGCTTTATGGTTGGCTGTGCCGTGGAGGGTGGATTTGACAGGGCAGAGACCAGTCAAGAAGATGCCAAGCTCCAGGGACAGATGATAAAGACCTGAATCAGGGCAGGAACCAGTGGTAAGGAGAGAAGAAATGGATTTGAGAAAGATTGAGGACATAAAATCAGAAATGTGCAGATGTCTGAGAGGAGGAGATGGAGTGGGAGAGAGGGAGCAGACAAGAAGTTCTGGCCAGAGGTGGTGGCTCAAGCCTACGATCCTAGCACTTTGGGAGGCCAAGGCGGGAGGATCGCTTGAGCCCAGGAGTTTGAGACCAGCTTGGGCAATATAGTGAGACCTCTTCTCTACAAAACATAAAAAAAATTAGCAGGGTGTGGTGGCATATGCCTGTGGTTCTAGCTACTTGGGAGGCTGAGTGGAGAGGATCGCTTGAGTCTGGGAGATGGAGGCTGCAGTGAGCTGTGTTCCCACCACTGCATTCAAGCCTGAGAGACAGAGTGAGACTGTCTCCAAAAAAAGAAAAAAAAATTGAGAAGTGTCCCCAGTCTAGATGGAGAGCTCAGGAGAGGGGCTTACAGTTTCTGTGGAGAAAGCTTGAGAGTGAGGCAAGTGCTGGGCATTGCTATGACTTGGTTTCTACAGAGGCTTGCTTCCTCCTTACCCTTGGAGATAAGCGGCTGTTCTTTCCCTGACCGCCTGGGGAATGGATCTTTCTCTGTAATTGGAGGGCTCTCTTCTGCACTGGGTTCTCTGCTGTGGCCTGCAGCTCTGGGGATGGCAAACAACAGAAATTCTTTTGGAGAGAAGAGTCACTTGTGGATTGGAGTATTTCCGTCATTGGAGGGACATACAGACACAGGGACAGAACTCTTCTGGGTTTTCTCCCTCAGCTAACAGGACATCTAAGATCCCCTCTTTGGTTGACTTCATTCATGGGTAAATGAATGTTTCCAAACTAGAAACAAGATGAGCCTGGAGTTCTGTCTCCATCATGCTCCTGTTCATTCATTTGCAGTCTTGCGGCACTGTTCTGTTTCCCTCACGAGGAGAGGAAAAGGAGTCCTGGGTTTTTAACAATTAGGACGCTTGTGTCTAGCTTCAAGCCCTCCCCTCTGGCTGAGTCCCAGGTTCTGAGTCCTGTGAAGCCTCCCTCTTGGTCTGTGCAGCCAGCACCTTTGGCTTGATTCTATTTTAAGGCTGTAAGTGAGGTAATTGGGTATGACAACACAAACACAGCTGTAATTATGGTGCCAGCCTCCAAAGCAGAAAAGTCATCCGGCCCTCAAGGGTTGCCAGCACAAATGTCTCGGTGATACGTGCACGCCTCTGCCGGGCCAGGCCGGAACATCCACCTGCAATGTGGAGTCCACTGTGTATAGCAGGTTCTGTGCCAGATCAAAGAATCATTGGGGCAATTCAGTTCCTCTGTCTATGTAAGGCTTGAATATCGAGTTATTGCTGCAGCCCCGCTAGCCAGACCAGTGATTCAGGAAAGTAAATGCTGGATCACCAATGGACGGACCAATTGAGCAAAGTGGGCCAGGTCTTTCCTCTGATGCAAACACCAACTGCCCTGGTGGAGCCTCTGAAGGCGTGTTTAGGTGTCCCTAAAGCATCTGCAGTGCAATCAGTTCAGCTTCTGGGCTTTGCATAGACCGAATGCCTGTGTAATGTCCACTCCAAATGCAAGTGCTTTGTCTAGGGGAGGACAGGGAGATAAAAATTGCAGTTTTATTTGACCTGTCCCAAAGCCTTGGATCTTTGTATTTTCAGTTTAAAAATAACTGAGTTACACCCTTTGCTGACAGGTGCTTCTTTTTTTTTTTTTTTTTTTTTTTGGCGGGGAGGGGTTTGAGGGAAGTTGCTAAAACAGGGACACAGTATGGGTAGAGATTTAGATGGAACACATTCGAGATGGTCCCACCCACCTCTCAGGGTTTAAACTTTACTAATGATGCTACCAATTTCTTCCTCAAAATTACCCTGTTCTCTTCAGATAACAAACATCCACTGGTGTCTACCATGCACAAACCACAGCAGGACAAACATAGGTGGTGGCAGTGCCCTCAGAGATTACAGTTTTTTCCTTCATTAGCAAAAGGAACTGTGATCAGTTTCTATAGAGGCCAAACTAGAAGGGCGTGCCAGGGCAGATGTGGAGACTTCCTTATTTGCTAAAGAAGGCAGACAGCAGACCTGGAGAAAAGACGCAAAATGATTTCTTTGAGAAGTCTCTTTGGGTGTGAAAAGCTCTGAGGAGAAGGTGGTGTGATGTACACGGGGAGTCCCAGAGCATTCTGGGAGGGGAGGGCAGGGCATTCACTTCATCAGTCAGGACCTACAAGCTTCTACCACTTTAACGAATAACCCCGAGGTTCCAAGAGCTTACAGCAAGTATCAGTAGAGGTTTATTTCTCATGCATGCAACGTATTCATCCTGGGTTGGCTATGGCTTTCCTCCATGTTGTCCTCATTCTGGGACTTGGGCTAATGCAGCAGCTTCTATATGAAGCACTGCTTGGTCATGATGACAGAGGGAAAAAGGGTCAAGTAAACCACGCTCTGGCTCTCATAATTTTTGCTCAGAAGTGACACACATTCCACATTTCCATCTCCCCTGCCCCCAACCTATTTTAATGGCTAAAGTAAGTCACAGGGCTGTTTCTGAGTCCAGCAGGGCAGGGATGTATACTTCTTCCACCGCATGGAAAGAGGGCATCATTGTGAACAGGAACACAATCTCCTAGAGGCATGTACACCCTCCCCTGAGATTCGGAACTAGGGAGATCTGTTGTGAATGGGCATCAGGCTGGCTCCAACTGTGGCCAGTGGCACAGACAGGCAACTGGATTCCCAGAATGAAGTTACTGGGAGGTTTGAGGTGGGTAGACTGATGGATAGATGGACAGGGGGAGCTGATAAATCCACCTGACTGAGGCAGGAGAGAAGGGAAAAATGGTTCCGGATCCATGAGGTACTTGCTCAACCCCATCCTGATCCAGGTCTCTTGGGGTCTGCTCACCCAGGGGAGTAGCTGAAAGAGTCCTTGTGGAAAGGAGCTTGGATCTTTAGCATAGTTGCTTGACTACTAGCCCTGGAGGGTCACTACTGTGGTTTCCAGGGAGTATTGCCTATCTTGACTACATGCCCAGCTACCAGCCTGCTACTGTTGTTGGCAGAGCTGGATAGGACTGAGTAAGTTTTGATCCCTCTCTGACTTCTCATTTCCTTTGCATTTTTTCTTCCCATTTCCTACCTATCTTACCTACTTACTTACCAAAGGTAAGTATCTTTGGATATATAAAAGCAAAGGAGTTGGAATGTTGTAAAATATAGAATTAAATAAAAATATAGGATGTCCAGCTGCTACTAGCTTTTGAAGGCTCGAATCTTGCATCTGGGACCTGCCTGAAGTATGCTCTTTACACTGCAAACTATAAAGAGGGACATCTCTGTTACATGAACATGGATAAGTCAGAGTTCCTCAAAAAATTAAGACCTTGAAGTCTAGAAGTATAATTTGGAAAAAACCCTCAAAATCATAGCAATATTTGCTCAAATGTTAAACAGGAGAGACAAATAAACCCTCTGTGTTAATTCACTGAGATGTTGGGGATGTTTGTTGCAGCACCCAGCCTGCCCTGACTAATACACTGTGTCTGTGTGTGGTGGGAGTTGGGTCAGAGAGGTGGAGTTGGTGGGGCAGAGGAACGGGAGGTGATTCCAGAAGGAATTTTCCAGAATGGAAAGTTCCCTGGGGTGGGCATCTTGGCTGCTGTCTGGCTGGATTACATAGAAGGAGAGGACATCATGCAGCCTTTAGTGAAGGAGTGGTTGGTGTCTCTGCAAGTTAATCCCACCTTCTTGCCTCAACTCGTGCCAAATGGGATTTGATGAATGGATGTGAACATATGCTGCGATTTGCAGTAAGAGGCTGGTGGGCTTGTGCCCAGAGCCAGTGGGTGCCTGGACTAGAGACTCAGGGGAAATAGTCAGGGAGGAGTTGGAAGCTCCTGTTCCTGCTCCCGGCTGGCTTCGGGAAGACGGGCTAGTTATGCAGAGAATTTCCTGTCTTTGCAGTTCTTCTTGCCAATAACCACAGCTTAGCAAATTCACCTCCTGGCCACTTTTGGTGAATTTTAAAAAAATATCTCAGAATCTCTTTTTAGGTTTGCCTTTAAAATTTAAATCTAGTCTCAGACTGGGTCATTTCGGAATCAGATTTTGGGTAAATAACTGACAACTGGCTTATTTTCATCCACGACGAAAATGGAAGAAACTCCTTTTCTTTTCCTCTTAATTTAGAAATGCCGGGGAAAGAATTTGTTCTTGAAAGAACAAGAGGTGGGTGGAGGGCGGGGAGAGGTTAGAAAAAAATACCCTGGTTTTCAGATGACGCCTCCAGAGCCCTGGCTGGCCGGGGCTGATTGGGGTGGGTGAGGCTGTCAGGAGCTGGTTCTACACGGTGTTGCCATTTTAAGAAAAGGGCGAGACCAGCTTAGGGAAAGGAAGGGAAAGGAGTCAAGTATAATGACAGACAAGCACCACCCCTGCCTGTTGTGAGGATGAGAGATTGGCAGCTCAGGGACTATCACTGATCGTTAGGATCCCAGGGAGGAATTTCATTCCCTACCTTGGTAAAGCTAAGTGGGTGGGATGAAGGAGGTTCGGGTCTTGATGTGAAGGAGCTGGGGAAAATAATGGTGCATTAGGCCTGCTGGAGTGCAGATAAGGTCTTCCTGGGGTATATGTGGGGTAAGGTGAGGAACAAATAGTACTTAAAGGCGGGATACAGGAATCTGAATGGCTTGAGTATAAAGGCTGTTTAGTTGTAACAGCTACATCTGTGTGTCCTCTCCCCACTCCCCCACCCCCTTTTCTTTATTCTGTGAACTCATAAAGAGCCTTGGAGATTGGCAGACAGGAGACTAAGTAGGAAGAGGGATAGAAGAGGAGGGGAGAGCAGAAGAGAGATCAGGGCTGAGCCAAGAGGGATAAGAGAAGACAGAAAGGGAATGGGATGGAATCTGTGTGCCTCACCGCCCTGCCCATAATATTTTTTTGTTGCAGTCTTAGGTGTGATGAGGGTAGGACTTCAGTGTTTGGATGGTATACATCATTGGCTGAAAAGTGAAATAACAGGCACTAGAACTTAGAGAAATCACTGTTAGATTTATTCTGAGCCACACTTGAAGATGGAAGCCCAGGAACACAGACTCAGTCTAGACTAAGAATGTGTCCCTAAGTAGGTTACAGGAGGCACAGTATAGATACATTTCCTAATGGGGGATAGGCATGTCACAGAAGGTGGGAGAAAGGAGGGAAGCAGTAGTTGAATTCTTGTGATTCTGATTGGTACTCGGTGACACTGTCCATTTCAGATAAGGTAAATATATGGTGGAGTGTGTAGGAGAAAGGTTAGGTGCCTTAGGGTCTGGTGGAGGGCAACTCTTTGCATCCTGTCTTTGTTCTACAGCTGATAAACAGGTTTATAACCACTACCTGTCAGTGAAGTGTGTAACAAACTCCAGTTACACATCAAGAAGTCAACTTTAGTTTATAGGCCTAGGTTTTATTACCTACATGTCTGACTACAGCCATCGTGGGCCATTGTGCAAATTTTCTTCTGAATTTTCCTTTTTTAGACACCATGCAAGATGTTAGGTACTACAATAGTGGTAATTCCGACTTTGGGGAGTTCAGTCCTTGTGGCTGAATGAATATGTGTTGAATAAATCTTAAGGAAAAGGTTTTTTTTTAAAAAAAAATAAATATATCATTTTAAATGATTGTTTCCAATCTTTTATTTTCATGTCCAGGAAGAGTATAAAAGAGCCTTTGTCTGGGTTAAATAGAAGCTGGATGGTGTGATGCAGTGTGCACTGCAGTTCAGCTCACCAGGTGTGGAATAGACTCATTAGAGTTAGCATTAGATGAACTGAAAATCTGAATACAATGGGTGGCAGGAATTCACTGCAGGATCTGAAAATTCTGAGAAATGCTTTGGAGGCCTGGTGAATAGTCCATTGTGAGCTTCATTCTTTCCCACCTATCTCAAGAAAGAAACCACTGTTGTTTTCCACGGAGGAAAAAGAGGATTGAAATGCAGTAGCTATATTTATTTATATTCCACCATTTCTTCCGGTCACTCCCAAGTTGCTTCCAGTGCGCAGAACAGGAGAACGTCTTTCATTTGGAAATAGGTGCCATCTGGTGAAGTGATAGGAGTATGTTTTTTTTGCTTGAATAAGTTCTCTAGTCTTTGTCGGTGAATTTGTAGATGCAGGGGTTGTTTCTACATGGAAATAACCACTCTCTGTATTATACAGTTCAGAGAAAATGTTAGAATTCATGCAAGTAGGTGCTTAACAGCAGCTCTTAGAGAAGACGTTGGATTAGAGGACTTCATGTCTGAAAGGATCTTTGAGGTCATCTAATAAACACTTCTTTCTATCTCAACTTCTGGGAGCTTGGGAGGATGACTTTTATTAGAGTTTGTTTGAAGGGGAATTAAAATAGGCACATGTTTTGAGACAAATTAACACAAAATTATCCCTATCCAATTCATATCTTTAGGATAAATATATTATAATAACCAAAACTGAAAATAACCCAAATATCCATCAGCAGAAGAATGGATAAAAAGAATGTGGTATATTTATACAGTGAAATACTACACAGCAATCAAAAAGGACAAATTACTGACACAACGTGAATGAACCCCAAGTACGTTATATTGAAGAAAACAATATTAGGTTGATAATAAGAAGTTCAAGAACAGGCAAAACTAATCTATGGTGACAGAAGTAGAAAAAAACCTGGTTATTTCTTGAAGTGGCTATCGACTGAAACAGGGTTCGAGGACACTTTCTAGAATGATGGGAACATTTTATATCTTCATCTGGGAACATGATTCTTGGGTATATATGTATATAAAAGTTATTAAGCAGTGTACTTAAGATTTGCACATTTTACTTAATACAAATCTTATCAACCCTGCTGCCTCCAGAAAAAAACCCCAAATCCCAAGCAATGAAAACATCTACAGTGGGAAATATTTGTCTGATTTGGAACTTTTATTGTTGATAAGTTCAGTGAAGCAAATTTGATAGAAGTTCCCCTTGACTAGCAGTTTAAATAACTTGGGCATGTTACTTAATGTCTCTGGGTTGTGGTTTTTTTTTTCTTTTCTTTCCTTCTTCTTTTTTTTTCTTTTTAACAGCAGTTCATTTGTTCATCACACACAGGATCTTCTACCTCAGGGGGCACTGGTCCAGTAGGGGAGAGGACACAAAGATACTCCATTTGCAGTCCTTGATGCATTTCTGCCAAGACAGAAAGCCCAGTAACACCAAACTCAGTGTTGCTGCCGAGACCAGCCCTGCCCTCGTCTCCAGCCCTGCCACAGTCTCCCTTTTTCTGCCTTTCTGGTTACAGCAGCACCGCCGCAGCCTCTGAAGAGGCCTCTATTCAGGCCCAGGCAGGAGTGCCTCCCGTCCTGTGCGGACCTGGCTTCCACTGGTCTCTGTAGCTGCTCTTGTCCTCCAGCCGGCTGGCTCAGAAAAGCTCTTTCTGTTTGGTGACTAAGCCTGAAGCCACGGCGGGGGAAAGAGAGAGAGAGAATGAGAATTTGAGGGCACCAGATCCCCACCCAGTCCCCAGAGCCTAAAATATGTGGCTAAGAATCGAAGTTTTTTGTCCTCAGGGAGAGAAATGACGAAGGTCCTCCCTAAGGCAGTCCCAAAGACATATAAAGAGACACTACCCCTCCCCAGCCCAGCCCACCAGCCTACACCACAGGAACAGCACAGTGTCTCCCCACCCTGTCCTTGCCACGGGCCCTCCAAAGGGAGAAAAGTGGCATTTGTGGTTTGGACCTAGTCACAGGAACAGCATCCGGGTAATTTTCCATGTCTTCATTGACTCAAAGGTTTCCTCCGGACACAGGGAGGCAGAGCAGTTAAGTAGTTCCTGTTTACTGATGAGAAAACTCCAAAGACTCAGGGTCCTCGGGCAGGGCAGAGGTCGCGCTTGCCCTTCCTGAGTGAGACTCCAGATCAACACACGAAACTAGTTTATCTCCTTGACCTGGAGTGGAGTAAACAGCCTTTGGTTAAGGCATCTCTTCTCAGAAGCAGGGTTCAGTGAAAGCATAAATATTGGCCCAAGAAAACGATAGCTTCTTAGGCTAGATTGGATTTAGAGATCAGAGACTCTAACTCTATTTTATAGATGAGGAAACTTAAGTCAAGTGAGGTGAAGTAACTTGCTTAGGGGCAAAAGCCGATCAATGACACAACTATGAAAAGAACAAAAGTGATCAAGTCAGCCCAAATTCCAGAGATGACCAGATAGAGCTGACTACATCATATTTCATCCCACTAGACGAGGGTTCTCAACTTCAGCACTGTCGACTTCTGGGGCTAGATAATTCCTTGTTGCGGGGGACCGTCCTATGCACTGCAGGATGTTTAATAGCATCCCTGGCTTCTACCCACTAGAAGCCAGTAGCATCCCTCACCCCAGCTGTGTCAATCAAAAATGTCTGCAGACACTGCTAAACGTCCCGGGGCGGGGGTGGGGGGCACAAAATTGGTCCTGGTTGAGAGTTGCTGCGACAGAGAGCCCACTCTTTTAGTTCAACACTGAAAGATACATTGAGATGCATTATTATTTGTGGATCTGTCTCATGCATCAGTCTGCAGTTCTTTGAGGGTCCAGACAGGGTTTTATTGACCTTCATGTTTCCTGTGTCTTGCATAGTACCTGACATGTGAGAGATGCAATTGATGGGTTTGCATGAATGAACGAAAGGACAGACTCACTGGGAGACCCTGGGATGTAAACTTTCTTTTTTTCTTTGAGACAGAGTCTGGCTCTGTCGCCCGGGCTGGAGTGCAGTGGCCGGATCTCAGCTCACTGCAAGCTCCGCCTCCCGGGTTTACGCCATTCTCCTGCCTCAGCTTCCCGAGTAGCTGGGACTACAGGCGCCCGCCACCTCGTCCGGCTAGATTTTTGTATTTTTTAGTAGAGACGGGGTTTCCCCGTGTTAGCCAGGATGGTCCCGATCTCCTGACCTCGTGATCCGCCCATCTCGGCCTCCCAAAGTGCTGGGATTACAGGCTTGAGCCACTGCGCCCGGCCGGGATGTAAACTTTCACTCACTATTATCCAGTATTGTATAAGCACATTGGCCGGGGGTAGCCTGGCAGGAGATGCGGCAGTATGACTCGACTCATATGGCCTTCTATATGGGGGACAGGAAGGACTGCTGTTTATCTACTTTGTCATCCACTGTCATGGCACCACAGAAGGCATCTTTTTGAGCTGTATTCCCTGGGGTCCAGGCTTAATTATGTGGCTTCTTTTCATTCTGATAAAACAATAGAAATAGGTACTACCTGGTAGGAATTTTTTTTCCCCCCACCGGGGATGTAGCCAGCACTTTGGAATGTTAAGCTTCGAGACTCTTACAGTTAGAAGAAAAAGTCCCCCAAACACAACCATTAGCAGCCATGAGAGCCATGGGAGAATATTGATCATAGAGTCATAGAATTTTGGCACTGGGAAAAGTCACAAGTAAAATATAAAAGGCAACCTCTCTACCACCAAATCCTATCATACTGTTTTTCTTAATCCCAGAAATTTTCACCAATGTTGACTTTAGGGAAATGACTAAATAATTTTGTGTCTGTTTTCTAGAAGATGAAATGCTTCAGAGGGTAGAGTCTTCATTTCTTTAAAAGAAAAACAAAGTGTCTTCAGAGGACCTTGTATGCTAGATTACAAAATGTAAATTCCAGTGAATCTTGAAAGGGTGGGTGTACTTTGAGCAGAACAAAAATGGAAGAGACTGAGTGAGAGAAAAAAATACAAGCTATCAGTTAGATAGATCTTACCAGAGAATCAGTTTAAGAATAAAAGGGGGCCGGGCGCGGTGGCTCATGCCTGTAATCCCAGCACTTTGGGAGGCTGAGGCAGGCGGACCACAAGCTCAGGAGACCGAGACCATCCTGGCTAATACGACGAAACCCCGTCTCCACTAAAAATACAAAAAATTAGCCAGGTGCGGTGGCGGGCGCCTGTAGTCCCAGCTACTCGGGAGGCTGAGGCAGGAGAAAGGCGTGAATCCGGGAGGCGGAGCTTGCAGTGAGCCCAGATGGCGCCACTGCACTCCAGCCTGGGCGACAGAGTGAGACTCCGTCTCAAAAAGAAAGAAAGAAAGAAAGAAAAAAGAATAAAAGGATGGACTGACTTTTCATGAACTTTACTGGTCGATTAATTCAAATGGACAAATTGTTTGGAAAGAGAACACAGTTAAAACAGCAATCAATACAAAAAAATGAGTAAAGATTTGGCAGTGAGAGGGAAGAATAATCGTGTTAGAAGCACGGCTGGGGCGGGACGTGGTGGCTCACGCCTGTAAGCCCAGCACTATGGGAGGCCGAGGCGGGTGGATTACAAGGTCAGGAGTTCAAGACCAACCTGGCCAATATGGTGAAACCCCGTCTCTACTAAAAATACAAAAATTAGCCGGGCCTGGTGGTACTTGCCTGTAGTCCTGGCTTCTCGCGAGACTGAGGCAGAAGAATCGCTTGAACCCGGGAGGCAGAGGTTGCAGTGAGCCGAGATCATGCCACTGCACTCCAGCCTGGGCAACACAGTGAGACTCCGTCTAGAAAAAGAAAAAGAAAAAAGAAGCACGACTGGGTGGTCTTGGGCTTGTGTTACTTTAAAAGTGAATTTTACCAAGTGCATAAAGGACTCAGCGTAAAGCCCACATGTTGGCCTTTACTGCGTCAGAATTCGTGTGATTTCTTTTCAGCCTAAATTCCGATAAGTGACTACTTATCAGGGATAATGAGTGTTAATATTAACTGGTTGCTCCTGGTGAAGTAGGAGATAAACCATGGCCAGGGGAGGACGAGAAGACTTGAGGTCCCAACTGCAGTGAGGGTCTCCAAGCAGAACCCATCTTCTGAATGGGAGGGCAAGGCTGGGAAGGTAGAGAAGTGTTAGATGCTTTAGGAAGAGCTGGGAAGCAGTTTGCTACGGGGACCCCCATGAGAGAAGGAGCTGGGGTAGGAGTGGGACCCCTGGGTGGCCTGGGACTGAGCAGGCCTGGGCAGCACCGTGGTTGGGGAGCCAGGGGGTGCACGGACTCAGAGAATTTAGAACAGGGAGGACTTCAGGAATTTGGCGTAAATGTGCAATTTTCAGATGAGGCTTAGACAGATGGGTGTTTTCCATAAACTTCTCTGTACGCAAGTGGGAGACCGCTCTCAAAAACATCACTATCTCCTGTGGAAAAAACGGTCCCTGTTTAAGAGCATAAAATGAATGTATTGATTTTTCAGGTGTTCAGTGTGACCTTAGGCAAGAAGGTCTGAAGCAGCCAGACAGGAGGTGACTCCAGGTGAGGTTTCTCTCTGATGCTGTTCAATGCTGAATGCAGATCTATATCATTCCTGTGTGTTTACGGTATGGACCCCTCCAAATCATCATCTGTAACAAAGGAATTCTGCTGCTCTTCCGGTGACCAGTATGGGACCAGTGGGGGCAGAGCCAGCTATTGGGGAGGGATGGAGATTGGGCAGAAATATGATGTGATAGTGTTGCCAGATTTAGCACATAAAAATACAGGATACTCAGTTAAATTAAAATTTCAAATGAACAATGAATGACTGCTTAGTATAAGTATATCCCAAATATTGCATGGGATATACTTATATACTGAAAAATTATTTACTGTTCATCTGAAATTCAGATTTAACTGGGCATCCTGTGTTTTATCTGGCAATTCTTTCTTGAGACTCTCAAAGAAGCCAACATGCTGAAACCCCGTCTCTACTAAAAATGCAAAAATTAACTGGGCATGGTGGTGTGGTGCCTGTAGTCCTAGCTACTTGGGAGGCCGAGGCAGGAGAAATGCTGAACCTGGGAGGCTGAGGTTGCAGTGAACTGAGATGGTGCCACTGTACTCCAGCCTGAAGACAGAGCAAGACTCCATTGCCCCCCCCACCCCCCCCCCCCAAAAAAAGAAAAGAAGCCCGAATCCTTGATGATGGTAGTGAGTAGTGAGGTTGATGGTGTTGAGCTGCCATATTTTTTCTCTTCTTTTCTTTTCTTTCCTTCCTTCTTCCCTTCCTTCCTTCCTTCCTTCCTTCCTTCCTTCCTTCCTTCCTTCCTCCCTCCCTCCCTCCCTCCCTCCCTCCCTCCCTCCCTTCCTCCCTTCCTTCCTTTCTCTCTCTCTCTCTCTCTCTCTTTCTTTCTTTTTTTGAGACAGCATCTTGTTCTGTTGCCCAGGATGAAGTGCAGTGTGGTGCAATCATGGCTCAATGAGGCCTCAACCTCCCGAACTCAAGTGATCCTCCCACCTCAGCCTCCTGAGTAGCTGAAATTATATGCGTGCGCCACCACGCCTGGCTATTTTTTTATAGAGAGGAGGTCTCACCATGTTGCCCAGGCTGGTCTCAAGCTCCTGGGCTCAAGTGATCCTCCTGCCTCGGCCCCCCAAAGTGCTGGTGTTATAGGTGTGAGCCACCATGCTCAGCCTTCTGCCTTATTTCAAATAGAAGATGCCTGTCCAAGCCTGCTTCTCTCACACCTTTTCTCATCCGTCTGCAGTTTCTTGAAAAGTCAGGAAATCCTGTTGTCTTTGAGAAGCCCAGGCAGCAAAGGAAGGAGAGAGAAGTTTCATAGGTCATTGCTGTAAGAAATTTCGTTCTCCTGTTCCCTATTGTCTTGCTCCAGCAAGAGGAGCAGTACCCTCTTTAAGGATTTGAGGACAGAAGGCAATTCGGGTAGATAGAGCCGGCACACGCTGTAGCTCGTGTCCTGGGGAGATAATGGCTCTGAACCTGCTAAAATAAATGGTCTGCTTTGTTCTTGAATAATAATCAGTTGGCAGCGTTGTTCTGTCTTCCCAGCAGCTGGATGAGATTTTGATTTCAGAGGAAAAATAGGGACTAGGGCTGACCATACTGGACAGTGGGAGAAAGGAAATTTACAACAGCCTCCCATGTGTGGTGAGAGAGTCCCTTGCTGTGAAGTACTGCCTGCCCCACTAGCTGTTGTAATGTCTAAAGTTCTGCCATTAAGTCTTAAGGTTAATGACCTTCTCTTTTATTTGTTTGTTTGTTTGTTTATTTATTTATGAGACGGAGTCTTGCTGTTGCCCAGGCTGGAGTGCAGTGGTGTGATCTCTGCTCACTGCAACCTCCGCCTCCCAGATTCAAGCGATTCTCCTGCCTCAACTTCCCGAGTAGCTGGGATTACAGGCGTGTGCCACCACGCTCGGCTACTTTTTTTGTAGTTTTAGTAGAGACGGGGTTTTACCATGTTAGCCAGATGGTCTTGATCTCCTGACCTCGTGATCCACCCACCTTGGCCTCCCAAAATGCTGCGGATTACAGGCTTGAGCCACTGTGCCCGGTCCTTGACCTTCTCTTAAAAAAAAAAAAGAGCAAATATTCTGGAGAAACACAACATATTATTATCCTTTTAGAATAAAATTGTTCGTTGGAGTTTTTCTAACCCCACATTTGGCTGAAAGCAGAGTCTTGACGTTATTGGATCCTAGGACAGGTAATTTTTATAGGTGCTGAGTGACGGAGAGGTTGATCACATACAGCGAGAATATAAGGGAAGCCCAGAAGTAGAAGGATCTGGATAGTTCAGGAAAATGGAAGAAGTGGGAGACTGGCTGGAGCCACTCATGCAGTTTTCCATTGAGAAAGAATCATGTTGTCTCTGTCCTCCTAGAAGTTCTCTGAGTCCCAGCGTTTCCCCTCTGCTCTATTGGTCCAGCTGACTGAATGTTTCTAATTCAGGTAACAGCAGAATTTGGAGCATGATGAAACTAGTGCGAAATTCTCTAGATCATGGCATGAATAAAGCTTAGAGGTTCCAGGACCATAGCCTGTTGCCAACTGTCCTTGAAATGTGTCCGCTAGGTTTTAAAGGGCAAAGGATGTGCAGCTTTCCCCCTCCATGTGACAAAAGTACCTGATTCAGTGACAATAAGGATTTTAGAATCAGAAAACCAGGGGGCAAGCCCTAGTTTCTTTCCTTGTCAAGTGGAATGGCATCCAACAAGCACGATTGTTTCCTGCTCTGCAAGACAGAAGTAAAAATCCCGGATTGTCTCTTTCATAGGGAGGTCAGGCTGGCCTTTATCCAGTTGTCAATAAGTAGAGTTTGCCGATTGTGACCACAGCTGTGGATGGAGAGTGTCAATTTCCTAATGAAAGGGCAGCCTATTCGGTGGCTCTGCCTCTGTTGTCCCTGGTGAGGGCAGTGGTCTCTAAAGCAACACTTGGAACGTAAGAGCTGCTAATCAAAGAACAAGTGACATAAATTAGTCCAAATGAACAAATGGTGAAGGCCTTCTCATCTCTACTTCAGCTCATCCCAGGACGTGGGATACTGTGGTTCAGCCAGGCTGTTCACAGGGATTATCCTTTCTGGGACATCACATATCACTAAGTGTGCCCGAGGGCATGAGATGGGTACCAGTTAGTCAAAGTTTCACTACATAAGCCCCTCCTGCAGGAAAGGACATGAGAACTTGGACACCATTGTTTGTCTCTAGCACTCATCTTCCTAGAAACTCTTCTTTGCTACTAGAAAGTATTTTTTCATTTTCTGGTTAAAAAATAAAAAAATACTAGTGTAAAAATATCATTGGCTATCTCCAAAATGACCAAATGAAGGCAACTAACCAGAGGACTCGGGTAAATTTGGTGGATCTGGGTATTCTATGCATTGATATGGGGGATGTAAATGGACAGAAAAAACAGTGGGTAATATTCATCGAAAGACTCTGTGTGCCAGACCCAGCATGGAGTGGCTACACATATTACTGCATTTAATTCTCATAACAACCCCCTGGGGTAAGTACTATCATTACACCCACTTTATAGATAAGGAAACTGAGGTTCAGGGAAGTCAAGGAACATTCCTATGCAGTTAGGAAGTGGCAGGGCTGAGACCGAAAACTAGCACTATTTGATTCCAAAGCTCATCCTCTTAACCCCCACACAATTATTTACCTCTTCACCTTGTCTTCCCATCTTGTAATTTCCAATCAGTCTTACCAGAAAACATATCCCTCTTGCCCTTGAATTACCAATGTTTCCTTTCTGCTCTTGGGCAACCCTGTGTTAAACTCCAGAGTGAGCCTCTGCCACACTGGAAGGAGATTGGCATTTGGTGTTGAGCTGTGGCCCATGCAGGCTTGTGAGCAGACTGGGCATCCTCTCTGGCAATGACTAAGGGTGCTGCAGATGCCCCTGCAATCTTTAGGGTGGGGACATGGAGGGCAGAGCTTAAAGGGCCAGGGATGAGATGCCCTGTCACCATGAGGCTCTTCCTGAAGCTGGCAGGGGTCCTGCCCCACAATGTCAGAGCTGTCCCCTGAGCCCCAACTGCACAGGTCATCCAGGGGCAGAGCTGAAGTTTCTGTTCTCACTTTCCCCTTCTTCAAAGTGGGCATAATGACGTGATACCAAGGGACAAAAGGATAAGGAAATGTATTTTGCCAGTTGTTTCAAAAACCTCAGAATCCAGCCCGTGCCTTGTCCGTGGAAGCCTTCTTGTAGAGGCACTCCTGGCTGCCACTCCTCATCTTTCTCAAAACAGCGCCACATCTCTGGGAGGCCATCACTGAAGAACAAGGCTGGCTTCAAGCGCCCTCCCTCTGTGCATTCTGCTGTTTGCATGCATTATTAGTGCAAGAATGCCATTAGTGCATTTAGATCAATTTACTTGTCATTCTCCCTCTGCCTAGACTGGAGGCTTTCTTGGGGTCAGGACTACCTCAGTATCAGCCCTTAACAAATACTTTGTGCATTTTGATGATCTGAGCCATTAAACTGAATTGAAAAAAAATCAACATCCACTTCTAAGCGTGGCAGTGGCTATTGTATTTTGGCTGTTTGTTTTAAATACCCAACTCTTCTACCTTTTAAGCAGACCCATTCTTCGGAAATTTTAGACGTCTTCAGAAGTTTCCTTGCCTCATTCAGATTACTGGGTCATGATTTAGTGTTCCAGGGAATTCCAGGGAAAAAAATTCATTTTGCTTCTGTAAACCCTAATGTCCACTGCTCTGATAAAGGATCCCAGCTGTGACAAGGAGATTATTTACTTGAAACTAATGAGCAGAGCTAATTACTGCAGTGGACTTGGGCAGGGACAGAGTGGGACAGAGTGTACCAGAGCAGGCTGCTGGCAACCGTTCCAACCCTCCAGTTGGCAGCTGAGCCAGGAGCCCCCAGACATGTCAGTGCCTTTTAGTCTTCCAATTGCCTGTTCAATAGCAAACAGATTTTAAGATCATGGTTTGGGGCTCCATTGTCTGACAAGAGCCAAGAATGAATTTCTGTGGCTTATTCTTTTCCTCACTGGTTCCAATTTTTGTAAAATATTATAAGAATTAAAGTCTGACTTTTTTGAGGGTGTGGGATTTGGGATCCACCCCTCCCTTCCACGGCTTCATTCCTCACAAATCCTACCATGGTTCCTCTCCTCGAGAACAGGAAACCTCTTTCTCACCCCCCACCACACACAAATGCCTGGTTCTTAGGGCTGAGGCTTCTCTGGGCTAGAATATTCTCTCTGCCTGGAGTCTGAGCCACGTAAGCCCAAGCTCACCTGCCAACAAGTTGTGCCACTGACCCCACCTCATGATGTTTATGCCTTTATTTGGCATTCTGAGCTGTGTTTGTACCAGATTCCAAATCGCATTATATCCCAGGTAACAAACCTGCCCACGTACCCCCTGAATCTAAAAATAAAAGTTAAAAAAATCTCATTATAATTAACTATGTGGGACATCGAAATTCTTTCCTGTTGTGGAATTTTGTTAAACTGGGACATGAGAGGAGGCCATAGTGGTATGAGGTGAAAATGAAGAGTTCATGTACTATAAAGTGCCGAGTTCAGCACCTGGCACCAGTTATGTACCTTTTTTAGACATTTAATTTCAGTACGCCTCTTTAGAGCATAGACTGTGAAGCCCAGTCCTGTTTTCTATGCTGTATGAGACACACACACACATGCATTAACCATGATCTGTGCTCTCAAAGGCTCTGCTTTGCAGTGGGGAGTGGCCAGACACACAGGCATGGAAGGTAGGAGCAGTTCTAAGATGATGCAGGGGCTGCAGGAGAGAGACGGTGTAAAGAGAGGGTGAAGGAGTGCTGGGATTCAGTGAGCAAAGGCCAGCTATGGGTGGCATGAGCAGTAAAAGGCTTAATGGGGAAGAATCGTTGAAAACTATAGACTCTGTTTTGCCAGAGACCATTGGAGAAGGGACTCTGGGCATGAGAAAGGGTGTGTGGAAGCCCAGAGATGGTTACTATGGCAACAAAGGATGCCAGGACCACTGAGGTGCAGGGTCTGATGGGCATTGGTAAGGTCTGTAGGAGATGAGGGGATGATGGCACCTGGGGATGCATCATTAGGGAAACTCTCAGGGGCCTGAGCAAGGATGACTTCATGAGAGGGGTTAGCAGATGGCCAGCATTTCGATATCCACGTAAGGAAAACATTGGTTTTCCTTGAAAGTATGGCATAAGAAGCATCTCCCAGCTTAATCTAGAAGCAGGCAGAGGAAAGGAGCCTCTGTGTTGGAGAAACGTGGCCAAAGTGCGCCCTGGAAAATGGCAGGCAGCTAAGGTGACAGTGGAAGAAAGAGGTGAAAATGGCCCACAACAAAGGCAAGTTAGCACCAAGAATCCACAGGACAAACCACAGGGGTTGTTGCCAGAAGCTCTGGAGCAAAGAAAAGTGGGCACCTCGTTTTTGTTTGTTTGTATGTACTGAATTAGTAAACACACTCTGTGCTTTGAATCCTTAAAGACAAATAAGGTATTGTCATGGATCTAAGTTCTTGAATTTTTTCAAAAAAATTTAGAGATTTTTATTCCATACAATTGAGTCAAGTGATAGGTCAAAATAAGGGGGAAAAAGTTGAGGAATCAGTACAAAAATATGACCCCTGTATATTTTAAATATTTTAACTTAAAACATCAAATGTGTATTTATCTACTAATATTTTAATATTGAGTCTAGGCTTTTTCTTTGACCACAGGTATGCTGGTTTGAGCTCCTTCTCTTCTTTCTTGTATGAGCCACATTAATAATGGATCCAATAATGGCCACAAATAAATCCTTTGCAACTCCTCACGTTGAGAGGTGGAGTCCAATTTTTCTTTGCTTGAATCTGTGCTGGCTTTTTTCTTGACCAGTAAAATGCAGTGGAAGTGGCATTCTGAAATTTCCATGGCTGGGGTTGAAACTCTCCACTGGGTTCCTTGGAATCCTTGCTGAGAACCCTGAATGACCATGCAAGAAGTTTACTACTTAGAGTTCACATGCTTAAAAGGTTACATATTGGTGCCAGCTGAGCTCAGCCTCCCAGCCATCCCCATCAAGGCATCAAAGTGGAAGACATGAGTGAGTCCATCTTGGGCCCTCCAGCTTAGCCCATCCACTATCAAATGACTTTTGTTGATACCATATGGAACAGAAAAATTGAATGGCTGAGCCCTGTGTGAATTCCTAATTCACAAAATCGTGAGATATAATAAAATGGTGGTTTTATTATATTCATATATATTTATCCTTAACATTGATTTTAAGCTACCAATGTTTAGAATAGTTTGCTGTGTCACAGATGCCTGGAACTTTGTTGTAGAGAAGGCTGGGCACATGTTAACAGAGCTGAGGGAGACCTAGAGGTCAGTTATTTCAACTCCCTGATTTGCACATAAGAATTCTGAATATTGTCTGAGGCTTCCAGAAACAGACCACAAAATGCAGCAATCACATAGAAGGTGCTGGAGCTTCCTTACTTCAGCTTTACCTCCCCTGCCCTTGACAGTGAAGGGTCTCTTGTGTTTACCTTTCCTGGATAACCGCACTGGAAATGTGCCCATAAGCAGAGTAAGATGTATGAATGGTCAACCATGTCATCTTGTCCATATGAAGTTGTTCCAAAAACCTATTTTTTAGCGACAGTGTCTGTCTACCTCCCAGATCAACAGAGAGCTAGCTCTCTGAGGTCTAGGACTGCATTTTCTGTTTGTCTGGCTTCACTCCTCTTTCCATTCCTTCTAGAGGGCCTACTACAGAGAGGGTCCCTCTACCCCACTGGGGGCAGCATCCCAGCCTAAACAAGGAGATTTGTAGTCTATACACTCACAGACAATCCCATGACAGATCCAGTTCCATAGGCCTGTGACCAGTGAAGTCACACAGGGCCCCATACACAGAACCCTGTGCTCAATTTAGTGTTCTGCTGTTGCTGTCTTGAAATTCATAACACATTTGGAACAAGGAGCCCTGGCTTTTCATTTTGTACTGGACCCTGAACATTAAGTAGTTGGTCCTGCTGGTGACTCATACTTGTATGATGGGACCAGGAGCCTCAGCTATTTCATTAGTTCAGCCTGTACTATCTCACTGGGGACCAGGTGGAAAGGCTGCATCAGCAAGGAAGGACAAACCACATGAAAACTGAATACTGTGTTCATGTTTCCCTCTGTCTGACAGATCCCCTCAAAGACCTTAGGAACAGATACTCCCAACCCCTGTAATTAACAATAAGCCCTAATCCTCTGGTAGAATTAACCGGGTGTGAGGGATGCGAGGCTGGGAACGGGGCTGGAGACAGTGTCCTGTAGCTCAGGCCTAAAACAACAGAACCTGGAATGTGCTGACTCTCAGCTCTTCTTCCCTAGGAACCAAGCTGAGGAAGCTCCTTCTCCACCAGCTGGGTTTTTTCAACTCGGGGAGATAGGAGGGGACAGGGAGGAGCAGGGGTGTCAGGCACACAAAGCTTCTATAATAGGCCAGGGAGGAAATGCAGAGCTAGGACCCCAACTAGAGCCTTGAAAGTATAGGAAGCTTGGCTGGACTGAAGAGGGCCCACAGCCCCTCCTCCTGCAGCAAACGTGAATCCCACGCCTCATAACAAATCATTGCACATGTGCTCATCATTTTTAGCGCTCTCCTCTGCCTGCCATTGACTTGCCCTTGTGCATATCTGCCCGCGTCCAAACACAGCTGTTTCTTTTTTGTCTACCAGCTGTGTCTCAAAAAATCAAAAAGGCTGGATTGGAGGGCTAGCTGATGTTTCTTTGCCTTTTCTGTATCTCTTTATTGTCTGAGAACCATGATACTCAAAGTGTGGTCCCTGAACTAGCAGCACCAGCATCACCTGGGAAATTGTCAGAAATGCTGATTCTTGAATCTCTTGAATCAGAAACTCTAGGGTGTGGCTGGAAATCTGAATTTTTAACAAGCCCACCAGGTGAGGCTAATGATCACTCCAGTTGGAGAACCACTCTCTTTGAAACATATGACAGAAATAAGGCCCTCTACCAGCCCCCAAAATTTCAGAGTTGACACCTGTGTGATGGATGAGGTCTCATTTTTGAAAAGGAAAGAAACAGTAACTTTTAGGTACAACACCCCTCATCCACACACACACGAAAGTACACACAAAGTGGAAGAATGCCTGGCTCCTCCTTCCTCCTCTGTTTACCATCTGTTAGCCATGCTTTGAGTTGTTTGAACAAGAGAATCAGTGTCAGAATAAACTTGCTTGTAGGGTGTCTGGAAGGCAGGTGCGGCCTGCCACTTCTAATGCAAGCTGAGAACAAACACGGCGTACTGAGCCCAGATCGGCCTTCTGCTGCTAAAGACAGAGGTAGAATTTATGTTTTGCTGGGATGATGCCCCCTAATGTGCCCCCTAAGGCCTTACCTTGGGGCCTTAATTAGAAGCAGCAGTGGCCCTCGGGCCTGCTGAGCTTCTCTTTGATGTGATTGCACAAAAGAGCTGAGATGGAAAACTAGAGCTTTTTGTTATTTCACACATTCTAAAAAGCTTTTTCGTAAAGGCCTCGTTCTTGTTTCTTATTTGCTGTCACATGCATCAGGATAATTTTAAAAAGATTTATGCAGGATAAACAATTGGTAAAATCTGTCTTTCCCTTGTTTGTTCTAGTAGTATCAGGTTCAATTTATGTTATCTCTGCCCCTCCTCCTCTTCCTCGCAAAAGCCCTCCCATCGGCAGCCACCTCCCATTTATTTACCACCGCCTCCCTGCGGGTCCCTTTTCCTTTTCCTTGGGTCTTTCTAGAGCTATCCTAGTGTTTAGTATTGGAAGCTTGAATATTTAAAAATATATTCAATATAAAAGTGAAAAATATCCACTTAAAATGTGGGTGTTTTAATTTCATAATTGCACCCCTCTGGATTGACCTGATAAAGCTAACAAGCTGTGCAGATGTAGTTGGCTTGCTTTATATCCATAGAAGCAATGGAGGACACGCCACAGGCTGTTAGACACCACCAGTAACCTGGATGAATGCATAATAAAGAGGAAAGAAATGTGACTGTGTTCCTGGATCTACCACGTGTGTTGTGTAAATAAATTCATGAGCTCAGCCCAGTGGAGTTCTTGGCTCAAAGCAAGTCCTAATTAACTGTGTACTGTGTGGCACTTCCTGCATAGCAGAGTAGCCTTACCCTTGGTTAACAGGAAACTCATCAGAACTGATGTTTTCTGACATATCAAGGGGGTCTTGCACCTGGACCTGTGGAGCTATGTTGATCAGAAAGATAACTCTCGTTGTTCTCTGTCTTGACTTCTCTGGGCTTTCAAATGGTGGCTTATTCTTGTTTGTTTTTGTCCCTGAGGCTGGAGTGCAGTGGCACAATCTCGGCTCACTGCAACCTCTGCCTTCTGGGTACACGCGATTCTCGTGCATCAGCCTCCCTAGTAGCTGGGATTACAGGTGTGTGCTACCATGCCTGGCTAATTTTTTTGATTTTTAGTAGAGACAGGGTTTTGCCATGTTGGCCAGGCTGGTCTCGAACTCCTGGCCTCAAGTGATCTGCCCTCCTTGGCCTCTCAAAGTGCTGGGATTACAGGCATGAGCCACTTCGCCCGGACTTGTTTGTTTTTAAAGTTCATTTAACTTCCTTTAAGCATAAAAGGGAATTTATTGGAAGAGTCCTGGAGTATCACACAAAACTCAAGGCCAAGAACTACAGCCGGAGCTACATGAAGGCCTGGAACCAGGAAGTGAGTGCAAAACCTTCAAAAACCTATTCAAGAGGTTATTTCATCCTCACTTTTTTCTCTCGCTCACTTGGTCACCTGGACTCTTTGCTCTCTTTTTCATATTTGATCTCTGCTGCTTTTTCTCTGTAGACCAGCTTTCACTTCCTTGGCATGAGCAGGGACAAACGTGGCGGCCACAAAATGGTAGACTTTGCTGCCTACTTTGAGGGGGAGCCTTGAGGATATTCCAACACCCAATAGTTGGTGGAGAAGCTGAGAAGACTAGGTTAGGAAAGTTGTGACATAGAATGTGGCCAGGCCAGAGTCATGTGGTACCATTCCTGCTGTGGTTCATTTCAGCAGACAGGGATTTGGCTGTTAAGAAAAAATTATCTCAGATTTGGACATAAGGCAAAAGAAGGGCCTTGTTTCTTTCAGTGTCATGTTGGAGTGGTGTTTAATCCCTTTAGGGTTTTTTTTTTTTTTGAGATTGCTGTGGCCCAGGCTGGAGTGCAGTGGTGTGATCTCAGCTCACTGCAGACTCTGCCTCCTGGGTTCAAGTGATTCTCCTGTCTCAGCCTCCTGAGTAGCTGGGATTACCAGTGCCCGCCATCACACCCAGCTAATTTTTTGTATTTTTAGTAGAGATGGGGTTTCTCCATGTTGGCCAGGCTGGTCTTGAACTCCTGACCTTAAGTGATCCATCTGCCTTCTCCTCCTAAAGTGCTGGGATTACAGGCATGAGTTACTTCCCCCAGTCCCCCTCAGGGTTCTTTAAGTATCTAGGGGAATGTGTTTATTTGACTTGCCTTCTATCACTTATTAAAGGCCCTGACTCTGTGAAGTTACATGTTAACTTGCTGACCTTTGCAGTAGAGATGCAAATAATTTCTGTCTGGTAGGAAAGATAATCAGACATTATGGTTTTAGTTTCTAGCAGCACACAGCACATGAATCAGTTTTGTATCTAATTTAACAATCTTATTCCAGGTGGGGCACAGTGGCTCACGCCTATAATGCCAGCACTTTGGGAGGCCAAGGCAGGCAGATCACTTGTGGTCCGGAGTTCGAGACCAGCCTGGCCAACAAGGAGAAACCCCATCCCTACTAAAAATACAAAAATTGGCCAGTCGTGGTGGCATGTGCCTGTAATCCCAGCTACTTGGGAGACAAGGGAGGAGAATGGCTTGAACCTGGGAGGCAGAGGTTGCAGTGAACTGAGATTGTGCCACTGCACTACAGCTTGGGTGACAGAGGGAGACTCTATCTCAAAAACAAAAAACAAAAAACCTATAAAAAAAAGGGGAAAGATAATCATTAAATTCAGGATAATGGTTGGCTTTGTGAAGGGTGGCAGGGTATAGTGAGTGAGAGGAACACTCAGGGATTTTCTAGGGTACAGGCAATATTCTGTTTCTTGACCTAGTTAGTAAGTTGGTAGTTACTTGAAAGCTCTCTCTTTTTTTATTTTTATTTTTATTTTTATTTTTTTTGAGATGGGGTCTCTTACTCTGTTGCCCAGGCTGGAGTGCAGTGACATGATCACAGTTCACTGCAGCCTTGACCTACTTGGGCTCATGTAATCCTCCCACCTCAGCCTCCTGAGTAACTGGGACTACCAGTGCATACCACAACACCTGGCTAATTTTTGTATTTTCTGTAGAGACAGAGTTTCATCATGTTGCTCAGGCTGGTCTTGAACTCCTGGGCTCAAAAGATCCACGTTGTTTGGCCTCCCAAAGTGCTAGGATTGAAAACTCATTTTAAAATAAATCATGGACTATGTGTTGTTTTGTGTAAAATAAAATACTTTTATTTGTAAAATAATAAAATACTACATATCTAAATTTGTGAGATGCAACTAGAATGGCATTTGGAGGGAAATTTATAGCCTTAAATGCTTATATTATAAAATAAGAATGGCTAAAACTCAAGGAACTGAGCATCTGATTTAAGATGTTAGTAAAAGAACATTAAAATAACCCGAAGAAAATAGAATGAGGAAAACAATAAAGACTTGAGGAGAAACTAATGAAACAGTAAACAAATATAGACTAAAATATAAAATAAAAATGATTAAAACAAATAATTAGTTCTTTGATATGAGTAATAACATTAACAAACTTCTGGCAGTATTGATAAAGACCTAAAGAGAGACGACAGAAAGTCAATATTAGGAATAAAAAAAGGAACAGGTAGCAGATGCCACAGAGATTATAACAATCATAAGAGACTACTGTAAACAAATTTACGCCAATAAAGCAGAAACAGCATAAATAGCCAAATTAACAGGAAAATAGTAAAGCTGATTTATTTATTAAAGCTGATTTAAAATTAAAAGAAAATTTGAATACTTCCATAATCATTAAATACATAAGACTAGTATAACTAATCTTTCCATTAAAAAATTGCCAGCCTAGATAGTTTTAGAAGAAGGTTTTATCAGACTTCAAGAAACAGGTTACTAAAATATTACACAAGCCCATGCAGAGAATAGAGTAGAGGAAATGCTTCCCACTGTGTTGATGAAGCTAGTAAAAAAATTTCCATACCAAAAGCAAATAGGTACAATATGAGAAAGGAAAATTATAGGCTGATCATACTCAAGAACCTAGATGTGAACATCCTAAACAAAATATTACCAAACTGAACAAATAATATTTACATATAAAAGACAATCAATCATGACTACATTGGAAAGAGGCTTATCCCAGAAACGGAAGACTGATTCACCACTTGAAATCTGACATAATTGACCATATTCACAAGTCAAATGAAAAAATCCACATGGCATTCTCTCAAAAAAAGCAGAAAACTGTTCAATAAAATATCAATTTATGAAAAGGACTTTTAGAAAACCAGGAATTAAAAAACCCTGCATGAACCTGGTAAAGGACATCTGTATACATAAAATAACTTATAACAAACACTATACTTAATGATGAAACAGAAAAAGCAGGAATAAGACAAGAGTTCCTACAAAAGACCCTAAATAGCCAAAACAATCCTGAGCAAAAAGAGCAAAGCTAGAGGTATCACGCTACCTAATTTCAAAATATACTACAAAGCTCTAGTAATCAAAACAGTGTGGTACTGGCATAAAAACAGACACATACGCTAATGGAACAGAAAAGAGAATCCAAATATAAATCCATGCATTTATAGCCAACTCATTTTTGACAAAGGCACCAAGAACATACAATGGCGAAAGGACAGTCTTTTCAATAAATGTGGCTGGGAAAACTGCATAACTATATGCAGAAGAATGACACTAGACCCCTGTCTCTTACCATACCCAAAAATCAAAATGGATTTAAGACTTTAAGACCTGAAACCATGGAACCACTAGAAGAATACATTGGAGAAATGCTCCAGGACATTGATCCTGGGGAAAGATTTTTTTGTGTGTAAGACCTCAAAAGCACAGGCGACCAAAATAAAAATAGACACTTGGGATTACATCAAGCTACAAAGCTTCTGCACAGAAAAGGAAACAATCAACAAAGTAAAGAGAGAACCCAGAGAACATGGGGAAATATTTGCAAACTGTCGATCTGACAAGGGATTCATAACAAGAACATATAAGGAACTCAAACAACCCAATTGCAAAAAAAAAAAAAAAAAAAAAAAAAAAAAACCCCAAATAATCTGATTTTAAAATGGGCAAAATATCTGAACAGTCATTTATCTAAAGAAGACATGTCATGACCAAACAGGTATGTGAAAAAATGCTTGACATCACTAATTATTGGAGAAATGAAATAAAAACCATGAAGAGATATTGTCTCACCCCAGTTAAAATGGCTTTTAGAAAAAAGATGGAAGGCCGGGCGCGGTGGCTCAAGCCTGTAATCCCAGCACTTTGGGAGGCCGAGACGGGCAGATCACGAGGTCAGGAGATCGAGACCATCCTGGCTAACATGGTGAAACCCCGTCTCTACTAAAAATACAAAAAACTAGCCGGGCGAAGTGGCGGGCGCCTGTAGTCCCAGCTACTCGGGAGGCTGAGGCAGGAGAACGGCGTGAACCCGGGAGGCGGAGCTTGCAGTGAGCTGAGAACTGACCACTGCACTCCAGCCTGGGCGACAGAGCGAGACTCCGTCTCAAAAAAAAAAAAAAAAAAAAAAAAAAAAAAAAAAAAAAAAAGATGGAATAACAGACACTGGCAAGGATGGGGAGAAAGAGGAACACTGTTGGTGAAAATGTAACTTAGTGCAGCCACTATGGAAAACTGAATAGAGGTTTCTCAAAAAACCAAAATTAGAACAACCATCAAAATCCACTACTGGGTATATATCCAAAAGAAAGGAAATCAATATATTGAAGATATATTGGCACTCCCATGTTTATTGCAGCACTATTCACAATAGCCAAGATATGGAATCAACCTAAGTGTCCATTAATGGATGAGTGGATAAAGAGAATGTGGATATATATGTGTGTGTGTGTGTATATATATATATACACACACATATGAAATCCTGTCATCTGCATCAACGTGGATGGAACTGGAGGTCATTATATTAAGTGAAATAAATCAGGCACAGAAAGACAAATATTGCGTGTTCTCATATGCAGAAGCTAAAAAAGTAGATCCCATGAAGCTAGAGTATAGATTGGTGGTTACCAGAGGCTGGGAAGAGGAGGGTAGGGAGATAAAGGGGGGAAAATATTTATTTATTTATTTATAGATGGAGTCTTGCTCTGTTGCCCCAAGCTGGAGTGTAGTGGTGTGATCTTGGCTCACTGCAACCTCCACCTCCTGAGTTCAAGAGATTCTTCTGCCTCAGCCTCCCGAGTAGCTGGAATTATAGGTACGCACCACCACGGCCAGCTAATTTTTATATTTTTAGTAGAGACAGGGTTTCACCATGTTGGTCAGGCTGGTCTGGAACTCCTGACCTCAAGTGATCCACCTACCTCAGCCTCTCAAAGTACTGGGATTACAGGCATGAGCCACCTTGCTCAGCTGAGAATATAAATTTATTACCACTGAACTGTACAGTTAAAAATGATAAAGATGATAAATTTCACATGTGTATTTTACCTCAATAAAAAAATAAAATTAGAAAGAAGTTAAAAATTTAAAAAAGAAAGTCAAGGGCTTCTGCTTTCACCACTTCTTAGTCTATAATAAAGCAAAAAAAAAAAAAAAAAAAAGGTTTACAAAGTGTAAGGACTAGAAAAGCAGACACAAAACTTGTTATTCATAGATGATATGATTTTTGCATAGAAATATAGAAAATTTGTTAGAATTAATGAGAGTTTGGCAAGTTTGTCAACTATAAGCCCAATATAAACAAGTCAATTGCATTTTTATACACCAGTAACATTTGGAAAATTTAATTAGATAAACCTATCATTTACAACAGCAATAAAAATGTAAGGTACCTAGAAATCAATCTAATAAAAATGTGTGAAATCTACACTGGTAAACTTGTCCAACTTTACTGAAAGTCTGTAAAGAGGACATAAATAAATGGAGAGTTCACAGTCTTAGAAATTGTGTCCATTTTTCCAACTTTGAGCTCTAGATTTAAAGTATTTCCAATAAAAATACCAACATGGGTTTTCATGGTAGTTGGCAAGCTGATTCTAACGTTTATGTGGAAGAGCAAAGGTCCAAGAACAGCCAACACAGTCTAGAAGAAAAAAGGACAGAGTGCAGGAATTTGCCTACGAGCTATTAAGTCTCATTATAAAGCAATAGTATTTACGACAGTAGGGTATTAGTGCAAGGATAGACAAAAACACCATTGGAACAAAATAGAGAGGCAGGTACAGACCTAAGCGTATTTGGAAACTGGATAGATGACAAAAAAAGCATTAAGAGAAGTGGGGAAGCGCTAAACTATGTAATAATTATCCACATGGGAGAGAAATGAAACTGAAGTCCTATAGCACACCAAGCACAACAATTAATTCTAGACTGATTAAGGACCCAAAAGTCAAAGGAAAAATATACTTTAAGCCTTTTGGAAAAGACAGAACATCTTTAAGACCTCAAGGTAAGAAAGGATTTCTTAAACATGATACAACCATACAAGCCATCCAGGAAAAGACTGATAAATGTTGCTACCCTAATTAAGAACTACCGCAAGACCCTATAAAAAGAGTGGAAATAAATGCTCCAAAGAGGGAGAAGATATTTGTATCACAGATGAACAAAAAATTATCACCCAGAATATACAAATAACCCCTAAAAATTGTTAAGAAAAAGGTAGAGCACATGATGTGCAAATAGAAAAGACAGATGTGAATAGGAACATTACAGAAGAGGAAACATAAATGAATAAAGGAATATGAAAAAATGTTCAACTTTATTATTAATTGGGAGAATGCAAATTAAAACAAAGCAGAGGTGCTATTTTATACCACCTACCTGGCAAAAATCAGTAATTCAGACAATACCAAAGGTGAGGAGCAAAGTGCTACTAGTGGAAGTGTAAATCTGTAAAATTACTTTTGGGAAAAAATGGGCATTATCTAGAAAAGTGAAAGCTGCAAAACAACTGCATGACCCAGACATTTCACTATTACACCCTAGAGAAACTCTCCCAAATGAGCACCAGGAGAGATGCACGAGAATTTTCATAGCAGAATTGTTGCTAATAACAGAAAAACTGGGAACAACACAAATGTCCACACAGGAGAAAATGAATACATACATTGTGCTACATACAGTGAAAAATAAATGAATTACAGTTCATGCATTAACCTGGGAAAAAAATCTCACCAACAATGCTGAGTAGAAGAAGCAATTTGCAAACTAACGTAAACCCGGTGACTCTGTTTATATAAAGTTTGCAAACGTGCAAAACCAAATAGGGTTTTAGTCAGGGATACATAAATAAATGCTAAGATACTTGGGGGAAGCCTCCTAAGAGACACATTATATAAGGTAGACTGCTGGATGCCTACCATTTTGGGCAAGAGGACCCTTAGCTGCCCTTTTGGGAGATGATTGGACCCGGGTCAAGACATCAGGCATCCTCAGAGAGGCTCAGGCCCACACTCCATCCTAGATTTCAGAATCTAGGATGTGATGTGAGACCAGGGAACATTTGGGTACGATTAGAGCAAATGTTAGTAAACCTGGTCCCATCCGTTCCGTAGCCACGGGAAGATTGGCAGGGATCCTGTGTCTTATGGGCTGCAGCTGCTCCTGCTGTCCATTGAGTAGAGTCACGTGGAGCTCTAGTGGCTGTCCCCCTTCTTTTCTTGCCAAGGCAGTCTTCCCTGGCAGGTCTGCCTGGTCTCTTCCCCCTCACCATCCCCTACTTCCTTCCTTTCCCATCCCCTGTTCTGGTGGGATATTGAAGGGTAGGAGAGAGGATGATGAGAGAAGGTGCTGGGGGACAGGGAAGGAGGAGAGTGGGGGATTATGAGGGCGAAGAGACCAGGAAGACCTGCCAGTGAAGCTCTTTAGTCCCTGAGCCAGGATTTCATTTTAAATACACCAAGACCTTTTTTAGCAAGTCCTAGACAGACCCACCATTCATCTGGACAGTGCGTTTTTCCTTGCAGAAAATAACCTATGACCAGCCAGCAGCTCCTGGAGTGTGGGCTGAGGAACACAGTCCAGTGGGCCAGCACTCCTTCATCCTGTGATGCCAGTGGCCGCGAGGAGCCCACATCACGGCCTAAAAATAGCCCCCATCTCTACTCCACCTCTCCTGGGCCCTGGGCTTTCCAGGGACTCCCTCTCCATGTTGACTTGGTTTGGGACAGGGAGTGTGTTTCTGGAAGAATATTTCTAGCCTGAGCTGCTTTTTCCTTCCAAGTAAGGCAATTTGAAAGCATTGGTCTTCCATGAAAGAAAAGATGTAATTTCTATGAAGTTTGGGCACCTGATTGAAACAGAATTCAAAGGTCAAGGTCCTAACAGTGGTATGATATGAGATGTACAAACAAATACACACATAATTATGGGAGGGCCAAAAGGCAAACACAGACCTGCTTGCAAATTGGTGAGTAGGGAACTGCCTGAGAGGCTAAAGCAGCGAACTTTCAAACCTTTTCTGAGTTTATATGCAATGGTCTTAAAAATCACATAATATAGGCTGGGCACAGTGGCTCACGCCTGTAATCCTAGCTCTTTAGGTGGCTGAGGTGGGCGGATCACCTGAGGTCAGGGGATCGAAACCAGCCTGGCTAACATGGTGAAACCCATCTCTACTAAAAATACAAAAATTAGCCGAGCATGGTGACACGTGCTTGTAATCCCAGCTACTCGGGAGGCTGAGGCAGGAGAATTGCTTGAACCTGGGCAGTAGAGGTTGCAGTGAGCTGAGATTGCACCACTGCCTTCTAGCCTGGGTGACAGAGCAAGACTCCATCTCAAAAAAAAAAAAAAAAAAAAAAATTCACATAAAATAAAAGTCATCATTGAGTTAAAATGTGACAGCATGCTGTACTCATGTTATTAGGGAGTCCATTATGGTTGACCTTAAAGAGAGTCATGCGAGGTTCCTTTCTCCAAGTAAAGAACCACATGAGGGTGTTTCCTGTAGATGATTCTGCCTTCACCTCAATGTGCTTCTCCCCATAGTCTCACTAGTCTCATTAATTAACCTCCTTAATTATCTTCCCATCCCAAATCCCAGCTTTCTTCCTCTATTACCCAGTTCCCACCAAAGGAACTTCTGGTTTTTCAGTCAAGTCATAGAAACCTTGGAATCCTCTATGATAACTCTTCCTTACACATCACACCTTATATCGAATCTGTCCTCCAGGCAGTTATGATTTCTTCCTTAAAAGTAAAACATTTGCTTTAACTCTTATTCTAACCCCTACCACTGTAACAGCTTGCGTGAAGAATCCTCGATCAGTCTATCAGCCTCCTAAGAGGAGAGGCCTTGTTCTAACCACCCTGCATCTCTCTGTCAAGTTGTTCTTATCAAAGCACTGCTTTTGTTATGTCCTTACTTAAGAACACACAATACCTCCCCATTGCCACTTCTGTTTTCCCCTCGATGGCTCTCTACCCATGCGACCTTATTGTTTTGCGGTTACTCAGGGTCTGTACAGTCTGGAGAGGATCTGAATTCTCCACCTCTGCTCACACAATTCCTTCCTCCCTGACTCAGGTCTGCTTGGTCTTCCTCCTTCTCCTGCTGTATTCTCACTACCACTATCATAATTTGGGCTTTATTGCACAATCTTTCCCCTCTAGCTTACAGCCTTGTAGTCTCAGGATAGTGGTAGGGGGGAAGGAGAAGAAAGGTGGTAGGGAAAGAGAGAGGCTCATTCCTACCCCTGTAAGGGGCTGGTCCTAGCCACCTTGCCATTAGTCCTGTCCCCTCTTCCCGCTACTTCTGCAACAAACCAGCTCTTGAACTTCCTTTCTTTGAGACTCATCTTTCCAGAGGGGCCCCCCTCGTGAGTCACACTGCTGCTCGCTTGCCTCCGAGCTCCTTCAGCCCCTGTGGGTACAGCTTCTATGTCTCAGGTGCTTTATGGGAAAACATAGCATGCGATTGTTCTCCTCCTGGTCATGCCTAACTGTCTGTGGAATGGATGGTTAAGATGATCCACTTAAAGGTTTGCTAGCAGAACTCACATCTCATGGACAACCCAAGTGCTTCCTAGGCTTCCCTAATTAGCCTCCTGCATTGGCTAACTGATGGCAGAAGGAAAGGCTTGCACTCTGTTGCCTCCTAAGCACTGGTTGGTCAGATTTCCTCTCTCCCACCTCATCATTTATGTGTTGCATGTTTGCTGAGCACCTACTGTGTGCCAGGTGATACATTCTAGTCTTTAAGGATTCAAATGAAGGAAGTGCACCCCTAGCCTTCAAGAGCTTACAGTTTAGGAGAAAGTGGACACGCAGAAGACAGTGATAGTACAGGGCGATTAATGCTTTGAAAACAGGCACAGGAAACTGAAGAAGGAATATAATGACAGGCACTCAATGCTGTGGAGAGGAGTCAGAGAAGTCTTCTTGAAGGAGGTGACAACTTTCTTGAATCTTAAGAATGAATAGGACTTAGGCAGGTGAGGAAAGCAAAAGAGTGCAATGGAGTGGGGAGGAAGGTGGAAGAGGACTCCAGCCTCCCCAGCCCCTCCTTTGCTCTCTCCTTTGTCTCTGGTACCTTGGGACACCTGGCTGGGAATATAGAAAAAACCACAGCAGTAGCTTAGCTAGAAGGAAGGAAGAGGAGGAGAAAGAGAAGAGGAGGAAGAAGAAGAGAGGATGGAGGAAGAGGAGGAAGAGAAAGAAAAGAAGAAGAAAGAAGGTGGAGGAGCAGGAGAAGGAAGAAGTGGTACACAAGTCTATGAGTAGGGTAAATCAACAGTAGGCATCCATGAAGGACTAGACAGATGCCTCAACTTCTTCATTTTAACCCAGAGAGTGACAGCCCAGGTCAAGAGGCTTTGTTGCTCCAATGGCTTAAATAGCCGTGGTTGTCATAGATATTAATTCATAAATTTGCCTGTGTTTGTGGTATCTCAGACATAAGAACAAACCATACCATGTTCAATAGTCAGCTCACAAGTAGTGGAGCACCCACAAGGTTAAAATGTTGCTTCTGAGAGACTGTAGTACACCAGCATCACTATTTAAAAGTACAAATTGTGGAGAACCCAGTGAGAGATGTCAGGTGCATTTGTCATTTGTGTTCCTGTTTCAAAAGGATTTTTCAAAAATCTTAAAATACAGTTGCAAATTTTATGGTTGTATCTTTGTAATACTGAGTTTGCACAAACTTATTCAATGTTTACTATGTGGTTTGGGAAACTAGTTTAGTTTCTCAAAGAAAGACTTTCTTGGGCCTGGCTATTTTTGCTTCCCCCCGCCCCCCCAATTCAGGGCTGCAAAGCAGGGACTGTGAGCTGACAGTTTCTTGTTTCTGTCCTGGGAGTAGAGGCCTCATGGGTTGGGAGGGTAGAATGCCAGACGGTGGCCCCTACATGACGTGGTGAGGGTAGCCTCATTCATGTTATGATGTTTTCTTTCTTTTTTTTTTTTTTGAGATGGAGTCTCGCTCTGTTGCCCAGGCTGGAGTGCAGTGGCCGGATCTCAGCTCACTGCAAGCTCCGCCTCCCGGGTTTACGCCATTCTCCTGCCTCAGTCTCCCGAGTAGCTGGGACTACAGGCGCCCACCACCTCGCCCGGCTAGTTTTTTTTTTTGTATTTTTTAGTAGAGACAGGGTTTCACCATGTTAGCCAGGATGGTCTCCATCTCCTGACCTCGTGATCCACCCGTCTTGGCCTCCCAAAGTGCTGGGATTACAGGCTTGAGCCACCGCGCCCGGCCAGTTTTTTGTATTTTTTAATAGAGACGGGGTTTCACCGTGTTAGCCAGGATGGTCTCGATCTCCTGACCTTGTGATCCGCCCGTCTCGGCCTCCCAAAGTGCTGGGATTACAGGCTTGAGCCACCGCACCCGGCCATGATGTTTTCTAAGAATGGCTCTAACAACTTGTGTTAAGCAAGGAAAATACCATTTAATCTCCCCACCACCTTTTTTGTTTGTTTGTTTTTTACCGTATTCTTTTAAAAAATTACCATTTGCTTTTAAAAATAGGCAATACTTGTATAATTCAAAAGTAAAAACTATAAATGTATATAGTAAAATGGCTGCTTCATAAACCTGTTTCCAATTTTTCCAGTTTCTATTCCTATGGCAGAAACGCAGTATAATGTAGTTTCTTGGGGGTGTCCTTCAAGAGGTGTGTTTTGTTTTGTTTCTTTTTTTTTTGAGATGGAGTCTTGCCCTGTCACCCAGGCTGGAGTACAGTGGTGTGATCTTGGCTCACTGCAACCTCTGCCTCCCAGGTTCAAGCGATTCTCCTGCCTCAGCCTCCTGAGTAGCTGGGATTATAGGCATGTGCCACCACACCCAGCTAATTTTTTTGTATCTTTAGTAGAGACGGCATTTCACCATGTTGGCCAGGCTGGTCTTGAACTCCTGACCTTGTGATCCACCTGCCTCAGCTTCCCAATCAAGAGGTATTTTTAAAGCGGGTACAACCAAATATGAATCTATATTCTTTCCTCTTCCAACTTTTAAAAAATAACTAGCAGTGTTCTCTATACACTCTCCTGTACCTTACTTTTTGTGCTTGACATCGTATCTTGAAGACATTTCTTTTTTTTTTTCTTTTTTTTCTTTTTTTTTTTTTTCTGAGACGGAGTCTCGCTCTGTCGCCCAGGCTGGAGTGCAGTGGCTGGATCTCAGCTCACTGCAAGCTCCGCCTCCTGGATTCAGGCCATTCTCCTGCCTCAGCCTCCCGAGTAGCTGGGGCGACAGGCGCCCGCCACCTCGCCCAGCTAGGTTTTGTATTTTTTTTTTAGTAGAGACGGGGTTTCACCGTTTTGGCCAGGATGGTCTCGATCTCCTGACCTCGTGATCCGCCCGTCTCGGCCTCCCAAAGTGCTGGGATTACAGGCTTGAGCCACCGTGCCCGGCCTATCTTGAAGACATTTCTACATCAGTTCTTGAAAAGTTTGTTCATTCCTTTTTAGAACTGTATAGCATTCTATTGTGTGGCTGTACCATAGTTTTTAAAACCGGTGTCTCCTTGATGTACACCTAAGCTGATTACAGTCTTTTGCTATTGTGTACAATACTTCTGGGTAACATTGTGGACAGGTCACTTTGCACATGTTAAAAAAATAACAGTAGGATAAATTCCTGGAAGTGGAATTCTTGGGCCAAGAGGAACAGGCCTTTTTGATTTAATAAATTTTGCCAAATTGCTTCCAAACAGTTTGTATCAGTTTACACTCCCACTAGCCATAAGTTACAGGCTTCTGCCTTACTAAACTTTTGTATTCTTGCCAACTTGTTAAGTAGGAAACTGGTATCTCATTGGCTTTAATTTGCGTCTTGTATTATGAGAGAGGTAGAGCATTTGTATTTCCTTTTGGTGGGTTCTCCTTTGGCCAGTTTTATTTGAGTCATTGGCCTTTTTCTTGTCAATTTGTAAAAACTTTTTGTATAATGGGATGTGGGTTGCAAATATTTTTCAATTTGTCATTTCTCTTTGCCTGTACTATGTCATTTGGCTGTTTTATTTTTATCCATGCAGATGTTTTAACTTTAAGGTATACAATTTTTAAATCTTTTCTTTCACGACATCTGGATTTTGAATCATTCGAGGAGGGTCTTACCCATTCTGAGCTTATAAAAGAACTCTCCCATGTTTTCTGATAGGTTGTTTTCTTGGTCATTACATTCAAATTTTCATTCTGTTTGAAAATTATCCTGGCGTATGGCATAAGGTATGGTTTAAAAACATTTTCCAGAAAGTCTACCCAGTTGTAATAACACCATTCATTGAAAAGTTCATGTTTCTCCCACCGAGTTCCCAAACTTATCATATATCAAATCTTCATGTATTTGAGAATAGTTCTGTGTTTTCCATGTTGTTACATTAGTCTGTCTGATGATTTATATTCGAATACCACATAATTTAACAGTTTGAGGCTTAACAGTGTTTTTTTTTTTTTTTTTAAGAGACAAGGTCTTACTCTGTTGTCTCGGCTGGAGGGCGGTGGCACAATCATAGCTCACAATCATAGCTCAGCCTTGAACTTCTGGACTCAAGTGATCCTCCCACATCAGTCTCCCAAGTAGCTGGGACTGTAGGCATGCACCACTGTGTCTAGCTAGTTTTATTTAATTTTTTGTAGAGCTTGGATCTTGCTATGTTGCCCAGACTTGTCTTGAACCCCTGGCCTTAAGCGATCCTCCCACTTTGGTCTCCCAAAGTGTTGGGACTACAGGTGTGAGCCACAGCACCCAGCCAGCAGTGTACATTAATACCACTCTTTGCTCTTGCTTTTTGGAATTTTCCTACTTTATTCCTCTTGGAGGACTTTAGAATCGTCTTGTCTAGCTCCAGAAGATGAAAAGTCTATTGATAGTTAGATTGGTATAATGTTTAATTTGTGAATTCCTTTAGAGAGTAGTGATATATCACAACATAGTTCATCTATTTATTCAAGTCTCATTTTTTTTCCCTTCAGAACTGTTTTCAAGTTTTTTTTTCTGTAGCTGTGGAATTTTTGGGTTTAGTTTATATTATCTTCTTTCTCTCTGGTTCCTATTATAAATGAAGGTTTTCTCCCTCATTATATCTTCTGACTGGTAATTGCTTGTTTATTAGTTCTGTAGCCTGCTAAGTTATTAAATATTCTTATTGTTTACTATAGGTTTCCTGTCAGTTTTCTTGTTTTCTGGTGTATCATCATAGAATTTTTAAATAGTGATGACTTCTTCCTTTCCAATTTTTATGTCTCCAACTACTTTCTCTTGTCTTGTTCTGGGCAAGTTCATGGAATGTCTCATTGGTAATATACATGTCAAGCGAGTTGGCTGTGATGGAGAGAGTTGGGGTGTATTTGCATCAGGAACACAGGTGTCTCTAGGGAGGGACTGCATTGAGACCTTAAAACCTTCTCAATAAAATGGAATGTTGTTACAATATATGTTATAAATGGATTTGGCCCAGCAGATGCAGAGGGCAGGAGAGGAGCATAGGAGGTGCTGAGGGAGAAGTCACCATAGGATGGGAGTCTGGCCCAGGGTTTAGAGAGGGCCATGGTGTTTGGCTAATTCAGGAACTATCCTTGACCTGACTATCTTAGACCCATGAATGTGACTTTGGGTATAAAACGGCTCCGTGTGTGTGTGTGTGTGTGTGTGTGTGTGTGTGTCTGTCTGTCTGTCTTCCTGTGGATATGCATGGGAAGAGTGGGTTATTAAGAACTGTAACACTTGAAGCACAGTATCTTTCCCCCTTTCACAGGATGTACCATGGCTGTGGACCACACTGGGGGATGAGGGGCCTTTGTGTAGTCCTAAGTTGCACTGCACCTTGCACTGCCTTTATGTCTATGGGATGGAGCCTCCACTACCCTACCCTGTGACTTCCAGGATAAATGGATCTGTTCTGGGCTCCTGGGCTCCTGGATTGGAAGTAGCATCATTTAGGAGCAGAGGCATCAAGGACGGAGAACAGGGCTTTTGGGCAGACCGAGTAGTGCACAGAAGCTCTCCACCTCCAGACTTCCAACCCACAGAGCCCCGTGCTAGAGCCAAAGCACTACCTCTCTTCCCACCTTGCACAAGTGGCCTTAGTGGATGTCATGCAAGGTCCTTTCATAGCAGCCATATTGTTTATTAGTTTATTGTGTGTTTGCATACATTTAGTGAATTATCACTATTATCACTAGACAGTAAGGATGATTAGAAGGACAAAGGGTAGATCAAGTGACACATGATATGCTTGCCAAGTAACAAGGAGACAAGGAAAAGTGGCTAATGAAATCAAAGAAATTTGCAGCTGTGACAAGAGGATGATACCATTGTCAGAAGTCTTGGCTTAATGTGAGTTCAGGTGACAACTAGGAGTGTGTTCAGAATCTTAGAGTCTGTATGTGGTAGCAGTGTTGCTGCTGAAGCATTGCAAGTGTTAGATGGCCATACAAGTTCAAGGCCTGTTCAAGCCTGCTCAACATCAAAGAGTGAATTTGAGGGAGTGAGAGCAGATATGGTGCCCTGGAGATCACAGCTGCTAAGAATTTTCTTAAGATACTTGCAGTGGCCATCCAGAAAGGGGGCTATCTCCCTCAACAGGTTTTCAGTGTAGGTGACATTGGCTCAGTCTCAGGAAGATTACCCCAAAGGACATTTATCATCCACAAGTTTTGTGAAAGCTTCACATTGTTGAATTACAATCCCATCCGTGGCAGTGACTCCAGAGATGGCCTGTTAACTTTACACAAATGGTCCTTTTAACTGTGATCTGCTTTAAGCAGGAAAGCGTGTGTCCCTGGCTGCCATGTGGTGAGAGCAGCCTGAGCTGCCCTTTGGTCTGCATATGCAACCCTGAGGTTTCTTGAAATATTTTTTGGAAGGCAGTTCCGGAAGTAGGCCTTGACTTCTTACTAACTTGAGCAGCTGGGGGGTTAGAGGCATTATAAGAAAGTGACTTTCTTTTGCATTGTAGGCTGGTGAAGTAGAACATAGCAGTTATATCTTGCCCTTCCTCACTGTGTTAACTTTCTGGGTACCGTGTTCTCATTGCAACGTGTAACAGAGGCAATGTACTAGTCTCCAAAATATGCAATGATGAAGCCTTCTGATTTTGCAAACACCTTATTTCTCAAGAGAGGGAGAGCCATGGTTGTGAAATCACCAAAACTGATGGGAAGCTCCGCTGGTGGCAGCCCTCTCAAACAGCAGATGCATGATCCCTGATTCTCAGCTAGCATCTGGTGTCTAGCGTGTGAGAATGAAAAAAACCAGAAGACTTGGTCAGGAACCTTCAATGATGGCCACACATCAGAGTTTTAAGAGCTCACGAAGTGCTTATAAATCCACATTGCTCAGGGCTCTTCTACAAGAAATTCTGAATCAGTGGGTCTGGGTTGGGGCCCAGCGAATGACTCAGATGTCCTGCCAGGATTAGAAACCACTGATCTAGACTGGTCCCAACACAGTCTGTAGGGTGCTGAGTGACTTTTGGGAAGTACTTCACTTCCCTGGACGGTGACTTCCTCACCTCTTAAATAAGAACTTGGACTGGATGTATTTAAACCTGGCTGCAAGTCAGCAATTCCCACGGAGCTTCAGAAATACAGATTTCCCAGACCCAGGAACCTGTATTTTTAGGAAGCTCCACAAGAGAGTCTGATGCAGCCAGTCACCAGGTAGGGCCCACCTGACTCAGTGGTGACCTGAGTTCCTTTGAATTCTCATGTGCCTGAATTCATGTAAAAGGATGAGCTCAAGTTGCTAAACTTACATTTGTGTCAGCAATTGTCATGATGTACCCACATGCTATGTCTGTTTGAGATTATTCTCTGTTTTAGGTATGAACACTTTTCCTTCCTCTGTTGACTTCTCGCCGCTGCTAGCACGTAATAGATGGTTCAGAAACAAAGCGAGCAGATGAATGAACAAATGAAGTCCTTAAGGGCGGAGAACATGCCTTCTGGTTATTATGAACCTCCCGCTGTGCCGAGAAGTGCTGGTTAACACCATAGATACTAATAAGTGTTTGAGTGTGCAATAGACTTGTATATTTTTGCCATTATAGAAGGTGGCAGATGAAGCAGGCAGAGTGGACCTCAAATCATAGTGCCTGGGTTGGTTTTTCTCTTTTCTTTTTTTTTCCTAGTATGAGTGTTTCGTGGTCAAGGCAAAGTCTATGTTGGCAGTTTCAGAACGCATGGGGTTGAGGTAAATGCACCTAGATGAATCTATGCATTTCCCTTCCTTGTGCACAGAAGTCCTAGGGCCAGCAAGCTATTGGCAGGCAAGAGAGAATGGCACCCTCATTGTCCCAGGGGAGCCTCCTATCCAGCCAGCGCTGCAGGGCTGCTAGTGAGTGTTGCTTGGCCCTGCCCTCAGGGGAGCTGGATCCCTTCCCTGCGGCCTGGCCCGGAGAAGCAGGAGCGGAGCATTGTACTTTGGTCTTTGGATGGTGGAGCAGTGTCACATCACAGCCCTATCGTGTCCTGGAGATCACAGCCTGGTGGATGTAGCTGGGGTTATGTCCTGCGAGGCCACTGCTGCCTGTAGCCCTTCTGGGCTGAACTGCAGAAAGAGAGAAAGTAGTCTTGTAACCTCCTCATGTCACCCGCCCTCACCTCGGTGCTGGCAGCAGGGATGGAGCTGTTTTCATCAGAGCCAGCGTGCTCAGCCAGTTCTTGCCTCTTCAATGCTGGGATGGCTACAAATCATCTTTTACCTTGGAATAGACAGCCTTCGAGTTTACAACACATATTTATATCCATTGTCATATTGAATCATACACAGTTGGTTATTTATTAGCTTTGCAGGGTGGCGAAGTAAAAACCATGTTTCTCTAACACCCTTGGTCGGAAGCACGTATGGCATTCGCCCCCTCAACTTACTAAAGGCCGGCTCTGCTGAACCTTTTCCCTCCCTTCACTCAACAGAGAATATTTATTAGAATAGCAGGCTCTTTGGGCCTCTCTGACACTTCATTTTGTCTTGGAAGTTGGTGATGATTGAGCTAGTGATTTCAAAGCCAGGATGCATCTGGGAGAAGGTCATTAGAGAAGAACATATCTATTCATAAACTTAATAATAAATTCACAGCAATAACTAATATCTATATGGGATCCATTCGGAGCTGGCTGCTCTAATTCCTTTCAGGTTCATAGATGAGAAAACGAGGCTGTGATGGGGAGGTGAGTTGCCTGAAGTCACCTGTGGCTGTGACAGAGTCAGTCTTCTCAGTCTTGGTCTTTTACCACACTATGCTACTTCCTCAGATGCCTTTGTATAGGGTCCCTTTTATTTTCTTTGCCCTCTTTCTTGCTCCCAGCACTTAAAAAATTTGAGGTAAAACTTATAAAATTGTCATTTTAAAATATACATTTTTTTGCATTTATGCACATCTTTACTTTTTTTATTATTATACTTTAAGTTCTAGGGTACATGTGCACAATGTGCAGGTTTGTTACATATGTATACATGTGCCATGTTGGTGTGCTGCACCCATCAACTCGTCAATTTTTTTTTTTTTTTTTTTTGAGATGGAATCTTGCTCTGTTGCCCAGGCTGGAGTGCAGTGGTGCGATCTCGGCTCACTGCAACCTCTGCCTCCGAGCTCAAGCAATTCTCCTTCCTCTGTCTCCCGAGTATCTGGGACTACAGGGGTGTGCCACCACACCCAGCCATTTTTTGTATTCTTAGTAGAGACAGGGTTTCACCATGTTGGCCAGGCTGGTCTCAAACTCCTGATCTCAAGGGATCCACCCACCTCAGCCTCCCAAAGTGCTGGGATTATAGGCTTGAGCCACCATGCCCTGCCCTTTACCAAATATGTCTTGAGGGCCACATGCACAGATGTGTCTGGCTGTCAACTTCCTTGTCACACCACAGATCATTTCCACGTGGTAAATGGATACATTAGCGAGAGGATGGCCCTGACGAGTCACTTTGCACGTGCCGGGATACAGTAACTGGCCGAGTTCAGAGCATTTTTGTATATTAAGAGAAATAGTGAGTTGTAAGAGCACTTTTTGGTGTGGACTATAGCTAATCCATAAAAAGGCCCCTTTCAAGCTCTGCTTCGAGAGCTGAACTTCTCTGTGATTGAGGAAAAGTTCAAAGCGATACACGTTCATCTCCTCCTTTCCCTCTTCCACTCCCCATGGTCAGCCTTTCCCCACATTCTCCATGAAAGCTTGAGATGGCATTCTAACCAAAGGCTCGCCCAGCTTCCAGCACCCCTGCCTTCCAAGCCAAACCACCCAGTTTAATCTTCCAGAACTGCAGTTCTTCTCACATCATTCTCCTACACAAAAAACCTTGTCAGCTCCCCCACTGCCAGATCTTACCACGCTACACAAGGCCCCAGCCTGCATTTCCAGCCTTGTTTTCTATGTTCCCTCTTGGCTTCTTATGCTCCAAAAACTCGGAGCACATTTGCTTTTCCTTGAAAGTGTCCTGTGCTTTCCCACCTCTGTGCTTTTACTGTCTATCCTCTGCATCTGTTAGGAAGGCATTCAGCCACAAGTAACATCAAACTGAACCAGCAGTGACTTAGGAAAAACATGCCCATAACAACAATTCCAGAGGTGGGCTCTTCAGGCTGCTGCAGCAGCTCAGCCGTGGCATCAGAGACCCAGACCCTTTTGATCTGTCTTCTCTGTCATCTTGGCAAGTTGGCTTGTTGCATTATGGTTGTAAAGTGTTATAGGTCTAGGTATTGTGTCCATGTTCAAAGTAGGAAGAAGGGCAAACCTGCCATCATTGATAACTTTCCTTTTTATCAAACAGTAAAACCATTTTCTGAAGCTCCAATAATCTTCCTTTTAAGTGTCATGTGCAGCCTTGTATCACATGGCTATCCCCTGCTAGCTGCAAGGGAGGCTGGGAAAGTGAGTATTTGGTTGGAAGAGGGAAAGGGAAAGGAGGGAAAGGAGTGGGACTGGCTACTGGGAGAGCCTACCATCAGGGTCTGCCACACTTTTCCTTCCTCTCCTCCATGAAGCTCCGTTTTCTCATCCAGATGCGAAAAACCTTTCCCCCTCTTGCTCCCAAAGTACTACTTGTATCTTGATTTTAGCATACATATATTCTTATATATGGCAGCAACCAGTTATTTTTGTGTTTATCTTACTTCGCAGACTAGAAGCTCCTCAAGAGCAGAGACCATGCCTGGTTTAACTTTGCATTTCCTATAGCAGCCAGCATTGTTCCTCAAACATAGCCTTTATAAAGATGTTCTGTTAACATTTCATGATAATGATTTGAGTTTAAAAACTATGCTTTTGTGTTGCTTAGTTGGAACTCTTTGTACCATATTTCCTTTGTTAATGTTTTAGAATGTAGGCAGTTATTATAGCTGACGTTTGAGTTCTTGCTATTTTCAAGCATGTGACAATACCTGCAAGAGCACAGCCCTGTAGGGACTCAACAAACACTAGCAATTGTCATGCCCTTCAAGCCTCATCACATTCCAGTGCAGCAGATGCCATCATTATGCTTGTTTTACAGATGGGACACCTGAAGATTCAGAGAGGTTAGTTTCCTCTCTCCAAACACCAAGTTGCAGAGCTGGAGTTTCAATCCTGGTCCGTCCGAATCTGAGGTCCATGATTTTAACTATTAGTTATACTATCTCCAGACCAGACTATGTTTCCTTCCCTCCTCCAAGACCTGCAAGTTAATGGAGGTTATATTCTTGGGTATTTGTTTATTTTTTCATACCTTTTTCATCTATTAGACAAGACATCAATTGATGCATTGTCCTGGATGACACCAAAGGAAACCATTTGTCCTTGTCAGCCTGAAACTGGCCTGCAGAAGTCTTGTCAGCTGTTATGCTCTGTGACCAGGTGTCAGTTCTTTTTCTGTTGCTTATAACAGAACACTGGAAACTGAGTGATTTATAAAGAAAAGGAATTTATTTCTTACAGTTTTGGAGGCTGAGAAGTCCAAAGTCAGGGGACTGCATCTGGTGAGAGTCTTCTTTCTGGTGGGGACTCTGGAGCATCTCGAAGTGGCACAGGGCATCACATGGGGAGGGGACTGAGTGTGCTAGCTCAGGTCTCCCTCCCTCTTCTTATAAAGCCACTGGTCCCCTCCCATGTTAGCCCATTAATCACCCATTAATCCTTTAATGGATTAATTAATTAATGAGGACAGAGCCCTCATGACCCAATCGCCTCTTAAAGGCCCTGCCTCTCAAGACCACCACATTGGTGATTAAATTTCAACAGGACTTTTGGAGGGGACAGATATTCAAATCATAGTACCATAGTACCAGGTAAGTCCCCTGAGAAAGCTGTTTTTGAACAGACCCAGAAAATCCACGTGTGCCAAATGATCCTTTCCGAATCCACACCCTCAGACTAACTCCTGGCCTAACTCTGGTCACATCAAGGCTCATCACTTCAGCTCCATTCATAGAGACGATCTTGGGTCTCTTTCCTCATTCTTTTGATCTTTGATTGCAATTGATTCCTCACCCCTTTTGGCTTCGTTTCCGACAGTAGAATTTGGATTCTGTAGCCTGGTCCAAAAACCTCCTTAGAACATAGTTTTACTTGCCTTGGGTCTTCCTGTTCTTGGCTGCATCAGGTAAAATTTGAGTTCAACTTGGCCCCAGAAGCTGTGATCTCACCCTGGCCACATGGCTGGGCCTACTTTGGCCCTCTGTGATGGCAGACCTGAGACCAAGTAAAACTTCAGCCTCATAAAAATGTTCACTAGCTCTAAAAATACACACTGATTTAGATGCAGCACTATTTCCTCTGCCAACAGCCAGCTCTATCCATTCTTAGACTTTATTATTAAAGCTTAACTGTCTGTACACAATGTCACATATGTGAATGAGAAGTCAACTATGTGGATATCCTCAATGTTTTGTAATCCAAATATTTGGCTCTGAGAGAACCCTGGCATCTGCGTTCATTAATCATGCAGACACCCAAACATTTGAATGAAGAATGAAAATTCACCAAATACAGGGAAAATGGCATTTATAAAGAGAAGAGTTGAATGGCTGACTAGTGTACAGACTGTTTCAGACTGGTGCAGATGGAATCTCAGCACAGACTTCCGTTAAAGACCAATCCAAGTCAGATGAAGTGAAAATAAGGGGCAGTCTAACACTCACCTCTCTGGCTCACTTCTTTGCTTGCTTTTTTCCAACTTCTAGGCTTGGGGGCATGTGTCAACTTGCAGGGCCTCAGTAATCTGCTTTCTCGGCTTTGCAAAACAACTCCCTTATTCCAACATACCACAGCTACTTAGATGTGGAAATTTAACCGTCTTAAGATCAAAATCCCATTACTCACCTTGTCTATTACTATATTGGAAAGAGTATGACCTAAGGGTTAGATTGCTTTAAGCAGGCTAGCTAAAAATATTTCATCCATATTGTACCTATTCTAAAAAAGACGAGACCTTGAATAATTCCCAGGAATAAGTGCATCTGGTCTGAAGTAGATACACAAGGAGCTCCTGCACAAGGCAAGACTGTTTTGTAATTTTCAGAGTCATCACTGCCTTCATGAGGTAGTAGAAAGAGAAAGGACTCTGGCATTGGACTGGCTTGGACTCAGATCTCAGGTCTTCCCAGCGATGTGACTTTTCTCTCTAGGCCTGTTTTGTTTTGTTTTTATTTGTTTATGTACTAGTTGCCTTTCTAGTTGTTGTGAGGATTAAATGAGATAAGGTGTATGGTTAGTTCCTTTCTGTGTCAAGCATGTTCTCTTCCTGTGTACCCACCCCTCATCCCTATCTGGAGCAACATTCATTCTTGTCCACAGTTTAGAAGGTAACAGATGGAAGACACGGCACAGCACAATGGCAGATTCATGTTCATATAACATTATATGAAAAACTCACACATTTTCTTTCTATTGAGGTAGCCCATGGCCTTTGATTCTTTCTACCCATTCTCTTCCTTTTCATTCCACTGCTAGATAAATTAGGTCACCCAGAAAGCACACTGTTCACCTAAAACATCAACACACCCTATTTCCTTTGAACAGCAGAATCAAAGAAAAGCAAACAAGCATACAAGAGAAACCCATCGTGGGGACTGGAAAGATCTTGGTTGCCTCTGAGACGCTTGGATCTAAGCCCTTCATTCCACTTTCAGTAGGTTAGGGGAACTTTCAAGGACAAGTTCCACCCTCAGTCTCCTACGGGACAGTGCCCCCTGCCTTCAAAACCCTGCAGTTTTCTTTCTTTCTTTTTTTTTAGGCAGAGTCTTGCTCTGTTGCCTAGACTGGAATGCAGTGGTGTAATCTAAACTCACTGCAAGCTCCACTTCCCGGGTTCAAATGAGTCTTTGCCCTCAGCCTTCCAAGTAGCTGGGACCACAGGCATGCACCACCATGCCCGGCTAATTTTTGTATTTTTAGTAGAGCTGGAGTTTTGCCATGTTGTCCAGGCTGGTCTTGAAGTCCTGACCTCAGGTGATCCGCCCACCTCGGCCTCCCAAAGTCTTGGGATTACAGGTGTGAGCCACCGCGCCTGGCCAGAACCCTTCAGTTTTCTTTAGCACCTCGGAAGTTAATGATCACCATCCATCTCAGCTGCTGGCGACTCCCCAGCTTTTTCCACAAACACTTGGCATGTGCCAACCATGTGCTCTCCTTACAATCAGGCACCTCTGTGGTGTGGTGTTTCCAGGTTAGTGCATCCAGGGCTATTAAGTTGGTGCAAAAGCAATTGGTTTGTTTTACAAATACTTTTAATGGCAAAAACCGCAATTACTTTTGCACCAAACTAATAGTTATACCACAATGATTTTGTTAGCCTTAGGCACAGGGGTGTCTTAAAGTACTTCCATTTAGACAGTGCCAAAATAGTCAAATTATTTCAATAGCCTAAGAATAAGTTCAGGGTCCTTGAGCCTCCAAAATTTAAATAAAAGGCTTTTTCCTGATCACTTATAAGTGGCAAAATAAATTGTCCTCTGGCACTCTTCAGTATGAATAAGCCATTTGACTGAAGGCAAACATACCCAGCCTGGCTTGCTCTTAGGGTACGGAAAGTATTTCTCTCTTCCTCACCCCACGTTTCTCCCTTACCTCTTCCACATGTTCAGAAGAATGGAAGAGCAACCTGCCCTTCCCTCTCTTAGCCTTCTCTGCAGGAGGGCGGAGTGGCTTGTCTAGTTGGTGAAATGGAAGAGGGGCTCTGAGCACGTGCACGGCGGCACCTTCTTGGCTAAGCACAAATGCTAAGTCAACACGATTTGCTCTATACAGCATTTTCCAAGTTTTCCTGTGCTGGAATTTATATTTTCTCTGCTCATTGTCTGAGTTTTATATAAGCCAGCTATCAGCAGGGACCTACCACGGTCACAGTAAATAGCTAAACTTGGCTTGAACCTACAGTTTCTTCCAACTCTGGGGATAGTGAGGGGCTGATGTAGTCAGGGTTACTGCAGCCTCCAGGCCCTGAAGTCTTTGCGGGTAGTCTCTGTCCCACACCATAGCCACCCAGATGTGACCACAGCTGCTTCTGAAGTTGCCAGAAAGTCCCATTCACCCCGATCACAGCCGTGGGTTGAGTATGTTTCCTTGCAGAGAGGGGCATTCCACCTCTCCAGACAGCTTCCTGTTACCTCGTTGACATCCCCCTTCACCCTCCTGTCTTTCTTTTGACCTCCTTCTTCCCACCCATTCACCCTGCCTCCATACCAACCATGGGAAGCCCAGGCCATACTCTCCTAAAAGCCCCCATGCCCGCTACACCCATGCCCCTCAAGGGCTCACTATTTAACCCTAGTACTTACCAAGTAACCCTTCCAACAAAGGAGTTTCCTCTCAAAGAGGAATTTTGGTGGCAGCTATTTCAGATGGTATTTTTTCATCCCCAGGACCACCTGTACTACCTTTATGGTATGTAGTCTACCCACAGCACATCTCCCTGTGGCCAGGGACAGCATGGAACCTCATCACTACTTATTGCTGCCCACAGGGAAATGTCCCCACTGATTTCTGCTCAGTTACCCCTTGGTCAGGGACTCAGCTTTCCTTTGTGGTCCCTTACTCAGGTTCCTGACCTGAAGGTGAGGGGGACTTACACGTGTCCGGGACGTTGTCTACAGGAGAACTTGGCAGAGGCTTCTATGGGGGCAGCTCATCCTCCTTGCTGGACTTCTCTGATAGAGAGACCTCCTGTCTTCTGCTTGGGGGGCTCCTCATCCTTCTGGAATCCAGACCATCCTCCACTCCTGTTTTCATGGGCACCACCTTTTCTCTCTCCTTCCTCAACCCTCTGAGGAGAAAAATATTTGTCTTTCACTGAAGTGGAAGTGAGTGTTTTCTTTGGACCTTTGTTTCTGCATTGGGGTGTAGGCTGGGGAAGAGAAAATGGCCCCGGGGCACAGGTAACAGAGAAGAGGGGCAAGAAATACACATACAGCCTTGTAAGGGTGCACAGGCTGTACACTGTGCAAATGCAGGAGTCTCATTCACATAGTGATGTGACATGAAAGTGGATTCACAACCTGATGAAAATGCCGCCTTTGAGCTCTGCCTTCTCCCAATCAAGGGCAGTGCGGATACATGGAGAAAGGAACGTGCTTTGAGTCTGAGGGATTCTGATTTGAACCACCCACCTGTGTTACTATCTCACCATATAGTCCTAGACAACTCCCTTAACATCTCAGAGCCCCAGTTTCCTTATTTATAAAAGGACAGCAATAGTGCCTCCTTTACGGAGTTGCTGTGAGGGTGAAATGAGATCTTTTGTGATTGCCTGGCGTGTAGCTGCTCAATAAATGTCATTTCCCCAGAAGTGTTGTCCTGGTTGAAGGAGTGTTGGCCAATTTCACTACTGGCCCTTTTCCAGTGAAAATATTTGGGGTCTTTCAGTAGATGCTGAAGGAATGTCTGTTGGAGGTTGAAGAAGATACAAGTATTCTTCTTAGAGCGTAATTGAAGAAAATAATGAATTTATCAAGATACGGGGCCAATTGAGGCATCCCAGAAAGTTGAGTCTTAACAAAAAGTAAGACGACGTATAGAGTACTAAATGTTAGGCACAGTTTTAAGCCTCTTCCATGTATTATTGTGCCGGTGAAAATGGACCCTTCTGGGACACAGCATTCAAGGTGCTGGGATTTTGAGTCTTTGTAAAAGGGAGAGAAAATGTCTTTTTATTTATTTATTTTGAGAAGATGTCTTGTCTTTGCTCCATATCACCCTTCCTGCTATTGCCTGGTACATTACAGGTCTTTGCGTCCCCACATCCGGCCTGTTCCTGTCAGCCATTCTTTCTCTTTTGAGCAGTTCCTTATCTCTGAGCAATGAACTGAGCCATTTCCCAAAGATGAGCATAATCCGTGGGTCTCCCATGTGGGCGGGAGCCAGCTTGTACTTGCTGTGGAGAGCTGAAGGGGGCGGCTTTTCCCAGCTCTGCAGCAATGAGGTCTCACTGGTCCTTGAAATCAGCCATGGTGCAAGAGTTTGCATCAGGGAAATCAGCAAATGCTACCAATCAAGACCACTCCCTCCCTGGGAGCAACACCATGGCTGGCCCCACACATTGGGAAGACAAGCTCAGCAGGAGGTTTCAAACTTGGATGGAAGAGCTGGTAGAAAACCTTTGTTTCATAGACATGCTTTAAAGGTGGAATTTCAGGTAGGAAGACTTTCTGCATTAATTGAACTCAAAATTGAAGGAAGAGAAGTAACAGATCTTCAAAAACTAGGCTGAAATATATCCTCTGCAGGCCAGGTACATCTTTAGTATAACAATCTGTGGCTGACAACAGCTTAACATGCTCAGGGACATCTTCATATTTCTCATAATGCAATGTTTCAGGAAACTGGAAAGTAAACGCGAGGTCACAGATTTAGAGGAAATCCGGTGAACTAAGTCAAAAAAAAAAAAAAAAAAAGTTCAGCATATCCTGAATCCAGTGTTTGTACACAAGATGGCGCTCTCTTCTTAAGAGAAGACAATTAGAAAAATTGCTAACCGCTGAACCCTCTTTGCATGCTGTGATCGATTGCATTAGTGCAATTGGTCTGAGCTGAGCAATATTAAGGTCAAAATCATTGGCTTGATGCCTTATAAATGTATTTCTGTGAGTATACTAGTCAACACTAATTATTTCCATTCCTGGGGAGGGGAAGGGGAGTAGAGAATACTAAGTCAACTGCAAACCCCGTTGTTGGTGAGTCTTCTGTTCATAAGTGGAGAGGAATTTGAAACTGATCTCTTTGTTCCCATAAGTGACCAAAGAGTCCTTAGTCTCCCAATGGGAGACAAAGGTGGGTGTCCAAATTCCTCTGTAGGACCCTGCATCTGAATTCATGGACTGCCTCTCCTCCAACCCCTGCCCTGCCCTGCCCCTCATCCCTACAGGTCATTTTCTATACATCACCAATTCACATCATCTGTTCAATCCTACAGCAGTTTCAGGGATTATAGGAACAAACGCTGCTCAGTTGTAAATTACAGACACAGTCCCTGTCCCTCTTCCAGCTTGGCACAGATTCAGGCACTGACCAATCTTTAGGCACCCTGTCTTCTCCCAGCCGTGGCTAACTTGCCAGCCTTGGAATACCCATCTTCTTCAGCAGTTCACCATATCTGAGTGCCCCACCTCAAAGCCTAGCCTTTTCCTTTGGCCCATTTTGGTCACAGATGCCAGCTCTCACCCTCTAACCCAGGCTGGAACAATGGTCTTAGAGGCCACTTGCCGTATGGTCTGGCTAGATGTCCCTCCAGCCATCACCTCTGGTATTGTCTGCTGGGTTTTCCACTGATTGTGGTCCCTCAGGTTCTTTATCCTGTCTCTGAGCGCAGCCCTGCTCTGGCGGTGTGCCCGGGAGGCCATTCCCACATGCTTGGCTCCTGCTGTCCTTGTTGCCAACTGTTCTTGGCACCTGGACATTTATTGTGCTGTTCCTCAAGTCCTTTGCTCCAGGTGAATGCACCTCAGGTTGTTCCTCTGCCTCGCTGATAAATGAAGAGCCCTTCCTAAACCTCCCAACTCTGCTCTCAGCATCCTCCTTTCAGTAGGAACCATCTTGGAAAGTGGACTCTTAGGGGTTTTGTGAACTAGCCCTCCCATCTCTTTGTTAAGTTGTGAGGAGGCTGCAGACATCTGTGCATGTTAGATTAGTCCACATTTCAGAGCCAAGAGGAACAAGAAACACGATGGCCTCGTAGTCTAGCCTTTGCAGACTTTGCCAATGACATGGGTGGGTTGAGATCCTGCCTTACCTCATCCTGGCTGGTCCTGATCAAGTCCTCCTGCTCCCAGCCGAAATCTCACTGTGCTAACTTGAAGGGAACCATCGTGTTAGTACACCAGTATTTCTTGCTTCCCATCTATTCTTTCTCTTCTTTACGTTTTAAGTATTTCAAGAGCTGGAGAGGCCCAAGAAGTCAAGTGAGAGTTTGTTTAAGATGAGCAGATCATATCTGAATGCAGAAGGGAAAGATCTCTTTGGTAGGGAAAACAAGAGTATTTGTGATTGCTTGCAGTGGAGAGTTAAAAAGCCAGGGCTCTCAGCCATTCATTGCCCAAGCTCGCAGCACTCATAGGAGTAGAAAAGGTCAGAATAAGCCGTGGGGCCAGTGTGTGACCCACCCTTTCTTTTGAAACCAAAGGTTACTTCTCTGGAGACTAATTCTATTCTTACTCTCCTAATTCTACCTTGGAGAGTTCCTCCCTCAATCCTAGGCTTTGACCTGTTCTTGGAATTTCAGTCTTTTCTCTTTCAGGCACTGTCACAGATTGATGTTGTTAATATCCCACACCAATGGTCTCTCTATACCTATGCCTTTTGCCCTGTAACCTTGTGGTCCATGCCTACTCTGACTCTGGGACTTGGGACTTCCTGTGGTCAATGGGACAGGAGCAAACTGGAGGCAAATTTGGGCTTGTTTGCTTCTCTCTTTGTCATCAACTCCTGCCACTTTATGAGAGCAAGCCTGGGCTATCCTCCTGGAGGATGAGGGATCATATGCAGCAGAGCTGAGTCATTCTAGCTTGAGGTTGTCTTAGACCAGCTGGTCCCTAGCTGACCTGCCAGACATGTGAGCGTGAGCCTGCTGAGATCAGTAGGATAGCCCAGCCAATCCACGGGCTCATGAGCAAAAATACATCTTTATTGTTGTGTTCCACTCAGGTTTTGTGGTTGTTTGTTATGGAACAATGTTGCGGCAATAGATAACTTATACTGGAAAAGAATGTGAGGACTATAGAAGGTTTCTTACTCCCGAGATTCTGGGGGTGATGAAGCTCTTTCTTCATCTATCTGTAGACTAGTAGGAGTAGATTGGCAAAGTGCTCAGAGATTCTGATGACCCAGGTTTATTACAAGAGCACAAAAGATCATGGCTGTTTGAGCCAGATGTATATGTGGGAGTGGGATCTATCTGGATATGAGGAGGAATGTTTGTAATCCTCACTTGGGCTCCATGATTGCCTCCTGGTAACTAAACTGTATTTTATTTTGTTTAGTTGAAGAAGTAAACACCTTCTGCATGTGGGGCACACTTGTAGACTTTGGGCTTATCATGTGTGACACAACACCTGCCCACATGGCATGAAAGTCCCACAATCGGGGCTTCATCACTTGGGTTACTACGGTCATATTAATAATGGAAAACAACGCTTTAACTTGTTTCCAGTCCAACCCATCCTGCCCACTACTGCCAGATTTATTTGCCCCAAATCCCAATTCACTTCCAAACTTTCCTTTCTCTGCTCAAGGATATATACTGGTTCCCCATGGCCTTTTGGGCTAAACCTAAACTCATTCTGGTATTTTAGAAGCCTTGTAATCTAGCTCATCTTGGCTATTCAGGCCATCTTCCACTATTTTCTGTGGCCATAACAGGCTCTGTGCTTTTCCCTGTGCAGGTATCTTGCTCTTGTGTCCCTCCCTCCCTCCCTCCCTCCCTCCCTCCCTCCCTCCCTCACCTCACCTCTGCATCAGACCTGTGGAGAGCCTACTTTTCCTTCAAGATTCAACTCAGACCTCGCCTTGTCCATAAAGCCTCCTTAGTAAGTCTAGAAGATGTTAATGTTTGCCCATTTTGATGACCTGTAATAATGGGTCATTCTCCACTGGGCGAAAGCCATTGGTGGAGAATTTACATGACTCATCAATAGAGTAATCAATTCAGGTCAGGCATGGCGGCTCACATCTGTAATCCCAGTGCTTTGGAAAACTCAGGGAGAGGGATGCTTGAGGCCACAAGTTCAAGACCAGCCTGGGCAACATAGTGAAACCCCATCTCTATAAAAAATAAACAAATTAGCCAGGCTTGATGGCACTTGGTTGTAGTACCTGTTATTTGGGAAGCTGAGGTGAGAGGATTCCTTGAGTCTAGGATTTGGAGGCTGCAGTGAGCCATGATTGTGCCACTGCACTCCAGTCTGGGCAACAGAGTGAGACCCTGTCTCTAGGAAAAACTGAAGAGTGATCAATATAACCCTCCCTTGTACCTCAGGGAAGGGTTCTTAAGGCATATGTGGTCTTTTTCTCATTCTGTAAGCCTAAAGAAGAATAAGGAAAGGAAGTAAACACTATTCTGTATAATAATATGATTCTCTAATGTCATGGATGGATAGAGATGACGTCAAAAATTATGAAAGTTAGAAAAATACTTCCTAGTAGAAGCTACTGTTCTGAGAATTAATGTTTGTGCACATGTGTGTGTCTGTGTGCGCATACCTGTGTGCACGTGTGTGAATGGGCCTATTCCAACAGGTAAAATAGTTAAGGGACAATCCTGCCCATAACCCATTCAGGTAAGAGATCACAAAGGCAGTCTGGCCTAGGAGATCCCCTTTACCCACTGGGAAAGCAGGAATTCCAAAGCGGTTCCCACTGGACTGCTCTGTGGGATTTGGTGTGTTAATGCTTATCTTAGGCAGTTTGTGCTGCTCTAACAAAACACCCGAGACTTGGTAATTTATGAAGATCAGAAATTTATTTCTCATAGTTCCAGAGGCTGGGAAGTCCAAGATCAAGGGGCTGGCAAGTATGGTGTCTGATAAGGGGCCAGTCTCTTCCTAGATGGTGCCTTGTTGCTTTGTGCCCTGGAGGGGATAAATGCTATGTTCTCACAAGATGGAAAGGACAGAAGGGGCTGAGCCAACCCCTCCACTCCTTTTATTTTGTTTTTTAAATTTTTAACTGTTTTTAGATGGAATTTCGCTCTTGTTGCACAGGCTGAAGTGCAGTGGCTCAATCTTGGCTCACTGCAACCTCCGTCTCCTGGATTCAAGTGATTCTCCTGCCTCAGCCTCCTGAGTAGTTGGGATTACAGGTACCTGCCACCATGCCTGGCCATTTTTAAAAATATTTTTGTAGAGATGGGGTTTCATCATGTTGGCCAGGCTGGAATTGAACTCCTGACCTCAGGCGATCCACCCACCTCTGCCTCCCAAAGTGCTGGGATTACAGGTGTGAACCACCCCACCTAACCCCTCTGGCCCTTTTATAAGGCACTAATTCACTCACGAGGGCAGAGCGCTCATGGCCTAATCACCTCCTCATGGCCCCACCTCTTAACAGTGTTGCATGTTTGAACATGAATTATGGAGGGGACACAAACATTCAAAAAATAGCAATGGCCGTCACAATTATCTAGAATTCTTGAGACTGTCCTCCAGATGAAGTGATTTAGACTTGGGAAGTGAATTAAGGGGAGAAGAAAGGTGGTGGTAGACACCGAGGTCCATTTTGGTGAACAGTTTGTTTTTACCAAAGGCAAATAGAGATCCCCAGTTTGGGAGTTTGATGAAAGGCAATGCTCTGAGGAGAGATACAGGAATTCTGGGTCAAGGGTTGCAGGTGGGTGACGAAGGGGTACAATTCAGGGGCACCTATGTGGAGGTGTTCATATTTTAGATGCTCTCCTTTTGGAGCCTGGGAAAGTCCTATTTATTTAGTGCTCAGCTTTATCCATTTCCCTCATGTGGACATTGAGTACATCCTTTTAACTGACCCAGTTCTTATGAGATGGACTCCTGCATGGGCTGGCACGGAGAAACCTGGGAGATGGATGGTCAGAATGGAGGGTTATGAATGCAGCTCAGCATTCACAGGGAGTTGCAGTTTTTTTACAGTAATTTTTAGCTTTATGATTTTACTTCAGTGAAAATCTAAAACTGTTCGTCTAAGATCTTCTGACTAGTTATTCTTTTATTTTTATTTTATATATATATTTTTTGAGATGGAGTCTCTCAGTCTCCCAGGCTGGAGTGCAGTGGCACGATCTCGGCTCACTGCAAGCTCTGCCTCCCGGGTTCACATCATTCTCCTGCCTCAGTCTCCCGAGTAGCTGGGACTACAGGCCACCACGCCCTGCTAATTTTTTGTATTTTTAGTAGAGATGGGGTTTCACTGTGTTAGCAAGGATGATCTCGATCTCCTGACCTCGTGATCCACCCACCTTGGACTCCCAAAGTGCTGGGATTACAGGCATGAGCCACTGCGCCCGGCCCTGACTAGTTATTCTTTAACCAAAATTTGTCATAATGTTTTTGTGCTTGCATTTATACTTTTGTGCCCAAATCCCATTTGCACCAGGTAAAAGACAAATGAAATCACTGTGGTTGTACGGATGAAGCTTTGGAGTTTCAAATAAGGAGATGAGGTAGAACTTTGTCATCTGGTAGCTTATAGTGGTGCCGGGATGCTGAACACCAAAGGATCTGCACCATTATACTTTCATATACAAATAGATACACTGTATGTCTCAACTGTATTTTGCAACTTGCAGTTCATTAAAAATAAATATAGGAGACTAGGCGCAGTGGCTCACAGCTGTAATCCCAGCACTTTGGGAGGCCGAGGCGGGCAGATCACAAGGTCAGGAGTTCAAGACCAGCCTGGCCAACATGGTGAACCTGCATCTCTACTAAAAATACAAAAATTAGCTGGGCATGGTGGCGCGTGCCTGTAATCCAAGTTACTCGGGAGGCTGAGGCAGGAGAATTGCTTAAACCGGGACCCAGGAGGCGGAGATTACAGTGAGCCGAGATTGCGCCACTGTACTCCAGTCTAGGCTACAGAGTGAGACTCTGTCTCTAAATCAATCAATAAATAAAAGAATAAATTAAGTAAATTTATAATGAATAATTTTTCTTCTAATACAGGCAATGATGAGACTAAATTTAAAGCAGATGGAAGAGTGTCATAATGTTAATCTTATCTTCAACGGAGTGAGACAGCTTCTTGGTGTTATAAGAGGATAAATCACTGAAATAGACATTTGAGAATCACATGTGGGGAAGTTTTGGTTAAGTATAAGTATGAGGTCTGATTATTCTGAACTAGCAGACAAAGCCTTGAAACCATTAATATAATTTTGAGCAGCTCTTTTATGTAAACAGGCCCTCTCTGAATTAGTATTATAAAAGCCAAACTACAACACTGATTAAAGAAAGACCTGACACTTTTCCTACTATTAAAACCAAGACTAACAATTTCATTGCAGCAAAACAGTATCATGAAATTGATGTTAATTTGAATATTGATTTTTTCAGAAGGTTTTTTTTTGACTAAGTAATTTATACATTTTCTTTGGTGTTTATTTGTAAATTAAAAAATTATTCCAAGTTTCATATTTATCCATATTCAAGTAACATGACAAATTTTAAGTGAAACTAGAAGGTTCCTGACAAGTTTTTCTTTGGAGAGAGTATTCACTACTTTAATTTGAGAAAAACTGTGGCTGGGGAGAAAGGTCTTTGGGTTTCATATGTATTATTGGCATCATAAATTTATTTCATTTTCTTTTCCTATTGGTTTTATACAAGATATACCTGGCTCCCTAACTACTTAGTATGCTCCTTTTGAATACCCCCAGCACCTGGCACAATACTAGGCACATAATAGCTGTTCAATAAATATGGCTTAAAGGGGGGTGATCTGGGCTCTGTCTGAGTGGATGAAATGGATTAAGATTGGAGTAAAATAGATTGGAAATGGATTAGAAAGAAATAGAGTAAAATGCAGCCCTCTATTGCAAAATTACCTAGCTAGGCTGTAAATTCTGATATATGAGGGCCTTTGTGTTTCCCACAGTGCTTAAAATAGAGGAGATGCTTGATCAATGCTGAGAAAGTGAGAAAGTCTTTTCTTCCCCAAAAGGAAGAATAAACCAAGCAGTGACCCACACAGAGCCCTACACATGTGCTTCCATTGAGATCCATGGCTGCCGTACACCTCAGTACACTGTGTGCCTCAGGCCTATACTCCTGAGTACACACACTTACCCCCCTATTCACACACATAGATACACACGCTCTTTCTTTGCAGGGCAGTGCGGCGGTCTAAAGTAGAACACTGCCTGTGATGGGGTAGGCCATTGGAAGCCTTGTCCCCACATGGCCTCTCCTGCATCTGGAAATCTGACCTGTCCAGCTCAAAGGGAGTAATCTAATCCTGGTCACATTTTCAGCGAGTTCTCAAGTATCAGTCATCTTCCTGATGCATACCCAGGGCTGAATTTCCCCGTGAACTAGCCCAGGCCGGCCAACTATTTCCAAATGAGAACACAGCTCCTGCCAGTGCAGACTTAAGAAGAACTTAAGTTTCTGGGGCAACTCAGTCCTGCTGGAGATTCATTATCCCACTGTTAGTTAAGGGGCAAGCAAGCCTTGGCTGGCATGCCTGCTAGGAGGCCAAGAAGTGGACTCTGTGGCATTTTACAATGATGGGTAAACAGCAGAAAGAAGACTGCAGCTTCTCCCCGCCCACTGGAACTCCAGGGCTTTGGGTCATGTCTGGTGGTAGGTCAAAGACCACTGTGGGTGGTGGGGCCCAGGAATCTAAGTTCTTAACAAGATCTCTAGATGATTCTGGCATATGAAATTGGAAAAATCCTGACTGTATTAAGGCTATCCATGCTGTTGACCCTGCCCATATGGCCCAAGTTCAGAATTTCTCCCCTCCCTTGGTGAAGGACCATCTATGTTGGCTCAGGTACACCCAGCCAGGCCTGGGCATAGAGCCGTGGCCCATTAACCTCCTTCCACCGCCGAACCATTTCTTGTTTGCTCTTGCAGATTTTCAGGCCATGAAGAGGAGAGCTGCTCTGACATTTATGTCTCACTCTCCTGATTTAAAACATCTTCATCACAACCAAAGACTCACCCTTTCCTCTCCTCCTCTCTGTCTCTGCAACTGATGGCTGCATTTCTCCCTCCTTTGTGCAGCAATCATATGCCTGTCGTGGAGACAGAAAAGAGCCAAAGTGGCTGCAATATCGTATCTCTTGCCTGTGTTATAAACTGCAAGCCTTGTCTGGATCACAGGAACTATTATCAACATTAGCAGGCCAAGGGCACGGTGCCAAGGATGGCTCCCTTCTCCAGCATAGGCTCAGGAAAAGAGCAGATTAGAAAAAGGCCCAGAAGAATTCCCTCCCTGCTTTCTTCTCACTTCTGCGTTTTAATCCTCCCCATCCTGTCAATGCATTCTGGCCTTGAAATGAACCTAGAAAATGTGTACCATAAAAAATTAGAGTGATCAAGGGCACAGATTGTTATATCTTCTTATTTATTTATTTATGTATTTATTTATTTTGAGACGGAGTCTCGCTCTGTCACCCAGGTTGTAGTGTAGTGGCACGATCTCAGCTCACTGCAACCTCCACCTCCCCACCTCCCCAGTTCAAGCAATTCTCCTGTCTCAGCCTCCTGAGTAGCTGGGACTACAGGCGCATGCCACCACGCCCAGCTAATTTTTGTATTTTTAGTAGAGATGGGGTTTTGCTATGTTGGCCAGGCTGGTCTTGAACTCCTGACCTCAGGTGATCCACCTGCCTCGGCTTCCCAAAGTGCCGGGATTACAGGTGTGAGCCACCGCGCCCAGCTAAAGCTGGTGAAGGAATTGGGCATGATCATGTTCTTAACTGAGTGGTTTGTCACTCCATAAATAATAATTCTTATCCAGAAGGGCAAATACAGCCATTCTAGAAAAAAAAAAAACCAAAAAAACTCAACCTGATAATGAGGAAGACAGGAAGATAGACGAGGCTTTGCTCCTGAGGTCAAGACAGCTAGATGGTTTAGTACTTTTAACACAGACAGAGCGTGCATTTCTCTTTTGTTTTCTAATTGGGTCTACCAACCAGGTAGATTTCAATGTGCATTCAACAAATTGAGCGCCTACTGTGGCTCTACTTAACCAGTGGTTTCTTTTTTTTTTTTTTTAGACAGAGTCTTTCTTTGTTGCCCAGGCTGGAGTGTGATCTTGGCTCAATGCAACCTCCACCTCCTGGTTCAAGCAATTCTCGCTGCCTCAGCCTCCCTAGTAGCTGGAATTGCAGGCGTGTGCCACCATGCCCAGTTATTTTATTTTATTTGAGATGGAGCTTTATGCTTGTTGCCCAGGCTGGAGTGCAGTGGTGTGATCTTGGCTCACTGCAACCTCTGCCTCCTGGGTTCAAGTGATTCTCCTGCCGTAGCCTCCCAAGTATTTGGGATTACAAGTGCCCACCACCACGCCTGGCTAATTTTTTGTAGTTTTAGTAGAGATGGGGTTTCACCATATTGACTAGGCTGCTCTCAAACTCCTAACCTCAGGTGATCCACCCTCCTCAGCCTTCCAAAGTACTGGGATTACAGGCATGAGCCACTGGGCCCGGCCAAACAGTGGTTTCTAAAGCAGGCTTCTCATTGGAATCACTGGGGAAACTTTCAAAAAATACAGTTTCCTACTCTGAGATTCTGAGTCAGTCAGTCTGGGGTGAGGCCCTGGCAGCTGTATTTTCATTGAATTTGGGAAGCACAACCCTATACTTTGGTCAGTGCTGTGGGGATACAAGATGATTAGAACTCTCCTACTGTCTTGGAGGAGCCAACGATCTATTGGGGTTGGGAATATTAGACGCTCTGTAGTGTATGATCCATTAAGTTACTAAGACGAATCCAGAGCCTAAGTTGGAAAAAAGGTGGAGTGGGATAGAGAGGCAAGCCTTTCCACTGTGTTTGTGATTTTAGACGTAAAATTCACTTCTTGTCCTCAGGCCTTCAAAGGTCAAACATTTTGTCGAAGATTTGGGCAGGGAGTAGCATGCCAGGCCCGGAGGTTCGAATCCAAATCCCTCAGTTCATGGTTGAAGACACTGAGCTCTAGAGGCGACATGACCCACCAGAGGTCACACAGCAGACTGCAGGCGATGTGGCAAGGACCTCGGGCTTGGAGAGAGTCACAGCCACTGGTGCCTCAGCACACCATGGACCAGAGCAGAGTGAGGGTTTTGTCACAGACTTGCTTCTGCAAGTCCTCGCTAGCCTGCTCAGCTGCTGCCACAGGGCTCAGGGGCTGTGGGTGGCATTTCTCTTCACCTCCACCTCTTGCATTTCCTCAGGGCTGAGGGGAGTCACTGGAAAGGCTGTTACTCGTGGGGAACTGGAGCTACCTCTTGAAGTGATTGCTCAGTGCATTTCACACTAGGGTTCTACAGACCATCCTGATGGCACTGGGGTCTGGATCATTGCATACCGCAAGGGTGTCCCCCTCTGACCTATAATTCTCCTGTTTGGGAAAATCTAGTTAAAATCAACATCCAGAGAAATTGTTATCATTGAAACAGAGAGAGTCAACATGTGGACCAGTGTACTAGCCAGGATTCTTCAGAGAAATAGAATAAACAGGATGTAAACAGAATAAACAGGAGGAGGCTCATGATGAGGGATTGACTCAGTGATTATGGAGGCTGAGACAGCCTGCGATCTGCTCTTTGCAAACTGGAGACCTGGGAAAGCTGGTGATGAAATTCCAGTGTGAATCTGAACATCTGAGAACCAGAGGAGTGGATGGTGCAAATCCCAGTCCGAGGGCAGGAGAAAACCAGTGCTCTAGCTGAAATACTCAGGCAGGTAGCAAAAGAGACAAATTCCTCCTTCCTCTGCCTTTTTGTTCTACTTAGCCCCTCCACAAATTTGATGATGCTTTCCCACACTGGGGAGGCTATCTACTTTACTGAGTTCACCAATTCAAATTCAAGTGTGCTAATCTTTTTTTTTTTTTTTTTTGGACCGAGTCTTGCTCTGTCACCCAGGCTGGAGTGCAGCGGCTCAATCTCGGCTCTCTGCAACCTCTTCCTCCTAGGTTCAAACGATTCTCCTGCCTCAGTCTCCTGAGTAGCTGGGAATACAGGCACGCACCACCATGCCCAGCTAATTTTTCTATGTTTAGTAGAGATGGGGTTTCACCATGTTGCCCAGGCTGGTCTCAAACTCCTCACCTCAGGCGATATGCCCTCCTCGGTCTCCCAAAGTGCTGGCATTACAGTGGTGAGCCACGACCACACCCGGCCTCAAATGCTAATCTTATCCAGAAACAGTCTCACAGACGCATCCAGTTTAATTTGAGTATCACATGGTGTAGTGAAGTTGACGCATAAGAGTAACCAACACAACCTTCAGCAGCGAAACTGCTGGTGAGGAGAGGGCAGCCGACGGAAACGTAGCCTAGGGGCAGGGTAGACAGAATGGAAGGGAACAAGCACTGGTGTTTTCAGGAAGCCAAAAAATGTGTCTCCCCTTGTCCTGGGGACAGAGGAGAGGGTGCTAGAAGATGGGATTTCTCCTGAATCTTTTCCTGTGTGGACTGGAGATTGTCTCTATCACCTCCTCTACCTACCTGTCACTGTCTTGAGTGGTGTTACTCAAAATGATTGTGCCAAGGTGACATGGTCTAGGGAGGGCTCTGCTGCCGTGGCTATGTTCATTGGCTTATGGACTGCACATTTTTCACCTTTACAACATAGAGCAGTGTAATGAGCATCTCATCAGGTCCAGAGACAGAAAAGAGGTGGGTGGGTTAGCCTTAAAAATGAAGGACACACACAGAAATACACACACATACATCAAAGATGAAGAAAGCAAATGGATACCTTGAGTAACTAACTAGAGGACTTTCTCATCTCTTGGTAGTTGAAGACACGTAGAAGGGCAACATTGCTAAGATGAGGCTATTTGTGAATTATGCCTCTTCTACTCTAGGCGCTACTGGGAGCTTTCAGAAAGAGGGCTATGAGGGCTTACCCAGCTCTTTCCCTTCAAATTAAAATTTGTCCAGTTGGAAACACTGACAGGCAGCCTACAGGTTCAGGCCACCCTATTCTCAGTCAGGAAATTCTGAGGACACTTAATTCAGGAGCCCAGCAGATCCACCCACCACCTAGCCAGTCTTGCTATGGACCGCTTTGACCTTATGGGCAGAGTAAGTGGGTTTCTGCCTCGCGGTACGAACCGTGCATCTCCCTGATGCTAATTTCAGGAGGTGTTTTCTTTTCTTTCTTTCTTTCTTTCTCTTTCTTTCTTTCCTTCCTTCCTTCCCTCCCTCCTTCCCTCCCTCCCTCCTTCTCTCTCTCTCTTTCTTTCTCTTTCTTTCTTTCCCTTCCTCCCTTCCTCCCTTCCTTCCTTCCCTCCCTCCCTCTTTCTTTCTTTCTTTCTTTCTTTCTTTCTTTCTTTCTTTCTTTCTTTCTTTCTTTCTTTCTTTCTTTCTTTCTTTCTTTCTTTCTTTCTTTCTTTCTTCATTCCTTCCTTCCTTCCTTCCTTCCTTCCTTCCTTCCTTCCTTTCTTTCGTGAGGGTTCAAGAGATTCTCCTGCCTCAGCCTCCCGAGCAGCTGGGATTACAGGTGTGCACCACCACACCTGGCTAGTTTTTGTGTTTTTAGTATAGACAGAGTTTCACCATGTTGACCAGGCTGGTCTCGAACTCCTGACCTCAGGTGGTCCACCTGCCTCGGCCTCCCAAAGTGCTGGAATTACAAGTGTGAGCCACTGCACCCGGCCCAGATGGTGGTTTTCTATCTAGTTGCTCTAATCTAGAATTTCTGCCTGGTTCACTTACGGGCTAGTCCTGTCTCTCTAACACTAGGACCCTCATGTGTTCTTGCCAATTCTCAGGGTCTGGGGACCCATCCCCAAATCTAAACCCTCTGGCTTGGACTCTCGGTTTGTATATCCTATTGACGATGTGGGTGGTTCTACTGCAGATCAGGGAAGCCATTTAGCAACAGTGGTGGGCTGAGTAGTTGCCTCTGAAGGTGTCCATGCCCTAATATCTGGGTTATCCAAATGAATAAGTTGGGTGTTATATGACAAAGGGGACTTTGCAGATGTAAATAAGATTACCAACCTTAAAATAGGGATGTTCTCGTGAATTATCTGAGTGGGCCCAGTGTGATCACACAAGCCCTTAAAAGTGGAGAACATTCTCTGGCTGAAGCCAGAGAGGTGCAAAGGAAGAAAATGGCAGAGGAGATGCAGCAGAAGAGGAAGTCAGAGAGATTCCAAGTGTGAGAAGGATTTCACATGCTGTTGCCCGTTCTGAGCTGTAGGCACCCACGTGCAAGGACCTGAGAAAGGCCTCTAAGAGCTGAAGGCGGTCCTGCCTCCCAGCCAGCAAGGAAACAGTGACGACCTCAGTCCTATAACTGCCAGGAGATGAATTTATTTGTCCAACAACCTGCATAGGTTTGGAATTGTATTCCTCAGTGTCCAGTAAGGACACCTTGGTTTTAGTCAGTGGGATCCATATTGGACGTCTGACCTACAGAAACTCTGAAATAATAGCTTTGTATTATTTTAATCTGCTGAGTGTGTGGTAGTTTGTTGCAACAGCAGTAGAAATGGTGATATTTAAATAACACAAATATAATTACAATGGACACAAATAATAAAACAAGAACAGCAAAAAGATATTGAAGCCTCTTGCTTTCACAGCTGCAATGGCTGCCACCAACAAAAAATTAAGGTGTCTACTGATCACACTTTTGATTTCCTAGGCTCATCACCCCTCCCCTAAAGGTATCCATATTTCTTCTAATGTCTCACATTCTTCTAATCCAGTAACTTCCTATCGTTGCTAGAGATGTGCATGGTTTATTGTAAAACGAGAGGCATATCTTATAGCTACTATTACATGCTGTTTGTTAATGTCTGTTAGCTTTACAGAACACTGCATTTGCTATATATAATAACTATACAAAGAAGTTATCATTGTCATGATTTTACAGATGAGGCCACTAATATTAAAACTCATGGAGGTTAGGGGATTTGCCCAAGGTTGTATGTTCTTCAAGTGACTGGGGACTGGGATTCAAACTCAAGGTGGTTTGATTTCAAAGCCCATGTTCTGCACCTACTTTCTCCCATCGTTAGGATGTTTGTCCCTTGGATTTACCTTTGCTTATTGTCTTCCCCTTGGAATGGGAGAGTATGATGGTTTTAAAGAGACAACACAAATTTCTTCATCTCCTTAGGAGGCAGAACTGAATTCCCCACCCTTTGACTATGTGAGTCACTTGTAACGAATAGAATAAGGTGCAAGTGATAATGTGTGACTCTGACTAGGTCATAAAAGGCGTTGGGACTTCTCACATTCTTTCTTTCCCTTGGATCCCTCATTCTGGGGAAATGCTGTGAGCAGCCCTTGGGAGAAGCTCACCTGGGCAGTTACTGAGGCCTCTGGCCAACAGCCAGTGAGACCCAGAGACTGGCCCACAACCATGTGACTGAGCTGAGAAGTGGGTCCTACAGCTCTGTAGCTCTGTGGCACCAGCTGATATAGTGACTGCCACTTCCTGTGAGACCCCGAGACAGAACCACCCTAGCTAAGTAAGGCATTCTGGGTCCTGCCCCATGGAAAATGGAGATAATTACCATTTGTTGTTTTGAGCCGGGAAGTTTTGGAGTAACTCATTATGCAGCTGTAGATAACTCATACAGGAAACATTCCTGCCCTCTTTCTGTTACTGAGCCTCAGAATTAAACTCTTTTATGGAATCATAAGTCTTAGAATTGAAAGGGCCTTTGGAGATTAAGTGGTTCAACTCCCTGGTCTATAGTAAAATAGATGCATGAAGGTTTACTTCCCAAGGCCATTGTGGGGATTAAATGAAGCAACACAAACCATATGTCCTGCTTATTGAGTTGAGTCAGTGTCCAATAGGAGCACGCTTCTCCCCTCTGAATGAGGAGACGAGGGCCTAAGAGGTTAGTGACCTGCCCAAGACCCTAGGGCTAAGTGACTGCAGAGCCTAGTCCTAAAAGCAATTCCCTATGGCACTGAGCCCAGCACTTCTACTACTGCTTTCTTTCCTCCTGCTTCTCTGCCTTTTAGTCATTAAAGTCACACATGGGAGTACAGGTGGTATCTGAGAAGTGTGAGCAAAGTGTATGGGAAGGTGTGGAGACTGCAGCTGCCAGGTACTGTAGGACCATGCTGAGATCACATTTGGTCTAAAAACGCCAAAGAGAATTGCTGGAGAGTCTCAAGCCAGCAGTGATGAGATGAAGCTGACATCAATGATGGGAGTGGTTGAGATGGAGAGAAGATGCGAGAAAGAGACAAGAAAGGCCAAGGAGGAGAGCATTTAGCAGTTTCCAGGGGGACACAGTGCCTGGCCCTTCCCTTCACCCCAGCATCTATCACAGCCCCCTTGCACAGAGTTGGCACTGGAGAAATGTTTGTTGTCCCTGCGGTTAGTCACGCTGTTGCCCTGCCTCGAATCTCTTCCCCTCTCCTGTCCCATGTGCTAATCCTTGTCCTACCCAGTCTTCAAAATGCAGCTCAGGTACTGCCACTTCCACACACCAGCATCAGCTTCTGACTTTGCATAATCATAAACTATTTCACCTTGGACTTGCTCTGTGATAGCCGATTTCTCATAGAGCTCCCCTTCCCAAGACAGGCAGGGGCTCTGGGTCTGGAACAGAGCCAGCCCGCCCACCCAGGCCTTATATTCATTTATAGACTCTGATTCTCCTTTTGTGGGTGCAGGTCACTGGCCTGCTCTCCCTGGTTAGCCCCAGCGGTGTGGGGTTTTGGGGAGGAGATGCAGGCAGAGGGTTGGGACTGTGGCAATATCGTGCTTTTTATAATATGAATGGCATCACATTCATATTGTAAAAAGACTTCCACATCAAATATCTCAGTGTGTGCTATAAAGTGTGGTCTTTTAAAAATGTTTTATTTTTTAATAGTTTTTTTTGTAGAGATGAGGTCTCACTATGTTGCCAAGAGCTGGCCTCAAACAATCATCCTACCTTGCAAATCACTGGGATTACAGGCATGAGCCACTGTGCCTGGCCACGTGTTTTTAAAAGTTTTTAAGCTATGAGATGCTGAGAACACAGGGGGGGACCAGTAACGTACCCAGAACCTCACAGAGAGTCCCCCTTGCCGACAGCTCAGCTGGCAACTGGACAGGCGGCTGTCTTGGCTGGGGAGAGCCGTGAGTGTTTGAGCCTGGGCCACTCATGATGTTGGCTGTGTGCATGGCCCTGTTGGTGTCCCACAAATGTGAGACTCTTCTGTGCCTGGGAGTTTTCTTTGAGCCTTGGGTTTTCAGTGGCCCAGTCCCTCTGTGGTGAACTTCATCTTATGTGGGCTTCAAAGTCATCAGGTAAGGGAAAAGTCTCAGATTCCAAACCGTCTTTGGAAAATCTCTGATGTTACCATGAAACCCTTGAGCGTGTAAAATCCTGTGCTAAATTATGTGTCATGAACGTCTAATGCAGAAAGTAATATCCAGTGGGTAATACGAATGAGTCTTGCTCTGTTTCCCAGGCTGGAGTGCAGTGGCATGATCTTGGTTCACTGTAACCTCCGCCTTCTGGGTTCAAGCCATCCTCCTGCCTCAGCCTCCTGAGTAGCTGGGACTACAGGTGTGCGTCACCACATCCAGCTAATTTTTGTATATATATAATTTTAGTACAGTCAGAGTTTTACCATATTGGCCAAGCTTGTCTTGAACTCCTGACCTCAAGTGATCCGCCTGCCTTGGCCTCCCAAAGTTCTGAGATTACAGGCATGAGCCACTGTGCCCGGTCCCACAGCATCTTAAATATAGAAAAGGATCTTTAGACACAGGAATTACAGGCTGTGATTAGGTGACCAGCTGTCCCAGTTGCCTGAAACTGTATTGGTTTTAGCACTGAAAGTTCTGCATCTTGGGTAACACCAAAGTCCCGGGCAAGCCAAGACAGTGGTTGCTTTACGTCAGCATTAAGAGCCACTCACATTGTAAAGGACCCATGGGAACTGAGGCTGACAGTGGAGCTCGTGATTCCGTGTGGACTGGAGGACAAATTACCCTGCAATTTCTTCTCTCTTTCCCTGTCCCTCCTCCTACTCACAATGCATGTAATTGAATTCACATTAGCTATATAAAATATCCTTAAGATATAATTCCTGGATTCTACCAGAAAAGCAGCCCAAAACACAGGCTTTTCTAATGCTGAGTCCTTGACATCATGTGCATATAGAAAGTCAGTACTTGTGTCTGGGTTTGTGAATGGTGTGTGTGTGTGTGTGTGTGTGTAAGGTGGAGCGTGGTACAGCAAGGAGCAGCTTTCGACAGGTCTCGTGGATTCCCCTGCTTGCAAGCTTCATTCCACCAATTGCTTATGAGTGGAGTTTACACTTTCCCTGGCTGAGGTTGCTCCTTGAGTTGGGATGTCTCGCAGCAGCAGTTGGCCAGTGCCACGGGGGACATCTCCCTGTCATATCTTGCATGGAACAGGGGAGAGCTGCTCATAGAGGGTGGCTGGCATTTACACTCTTAATTCGGCTTTGGAATCTGTGATCTGTCATCAAATCCACACCTTTTGCTTTGTTTCAGAGTTGCCTGGACAGGAGGTCACTTGGGAAGGTTTCTTCTCCCTTATTCTCTGCCTGGAATTGTCTAGGGATTGCTGGCTGATGGTAAGAGGGTTTTGATGGGGGAGTAAAGTCTAGTTCTGTCAAAGAGCATTTGTAGGTTAGGGACAAACTGTTGTTCAGTTGGAAGAGGGGGATTGAAGCAAATGGATTCATGCATTGTTCCTGCTCTGATATCTTAAAAGTGGATGGAGGGTGTTTAAAGAAAGCAAGGGATCAGGAGTCTAACCCAGGAGTCAAGAAGGGGATGAGACAGGATCGGTCAAATGGCCAGTGGCAGGAACAAGCATGACAGGCAGTCGTGACAGTGTCCTCCATCCAGCTAATGTGTCTGCTAGAAGACAATGCAAAAACCCTCTAGCTGGGACTCTGTGCAAGCCCAGAATTTATGCTCCATCCTATCCTCTTCTTTTTCCTCTGAGAAACAGAGTCTTGGATGACCCTCTTGGTCTGTATTCTCATGCTAGTGTTATTAATGGCCTGGTCATCTAATTAGTCTTTTCTTTATTGGTAGGTTAACATGTAATTAGGCATTTCCTCATTATCTTGAGGAATACAGGAGTAGCATCTAAAAGTCATCTTCTATAAATGGATCTAAAGGAGGCTGAGAGACAAGGCAGGGAGCGGGGCATTAACCAAGGATGGCAGAAAGGCTATAGGGATGAGCTGCCTCATGGCACATTTGTTTCTGGCATCAAAGAATGAAGGAAATAGTGGAAGTTATTGTTGTTCCATGTTCTGTGATGTGATCTCTTTTGGGCCAACATGAGTTACAGCTGTGGTTAGATGGCTTCTGCAAAGCACTGCTCATAAAGTCCCATGTTGCCATAAATCATTCCATTCTCATTAGGCCTCCCTACTCAAAACCTGCCCAAAGCACTCCACAGGCTCAGTGACTCCCTAGAAACATCTCAGCTTGGTTTCAGCTCCCCATGTGCAAGGTTTTTATCATCCACCATCCTCACCATCACTCTTACCATCACCATCATCCTGACCATCATCACCATTATCACTTTTTTTTTTTTTTTTTGAGACAGAGTCTTGCTCTGTTGCCCAGGCTGGAGTGTAGTGGCACGATCTTGGCTCATTGCAACCTCTGCCTTCTGGGTTCAAGCTATTCTCCTGCCTCAGCCTCCTGAGTATCTGGGACTACAGGTGTACAACACCACATCCAGCAAACTTTTATTCTTTTTTTAAGTAGAGACGGGGTTTTACTGTGTTGGCCAGGCTGGTCTCAAACTCCTGGCCTCGAGTGATCCACCTGCCTTGGCCTCCTAAAGTGCTGGGATTACAGGTGTGAGCCACCGTGTCTGGCCCTGTGATCACTTCTTAAGCACTGTTGTAAGCTGATTACATGTATTATTTAATTCAATCCTTGTAATAACCCTAACATTATCTCCATTTTAAAGATTAAAAAAAAAACAAAAAAAAACTGGGTCTAAAGAAATCAAGTGACTTGCTAAGTTCACAAAGCTAGTAAGAGACAGTGCTGGGATTTGGGCCCAGGAAGCGAGACACAGAGCCTGCTCCTGCACTCCTTACTGCACCTTCTTGACTTCGTGATTTTACATCTGGTACTTTTGTTAGCTAGTTGTGACCAGGAAATGCTGTTTTGACTTGGATGGATGATAGCTTGGAGGTCCTACATTTTTTTCCATTTAAGCTCGCCTCCAAGGACAGGTCTGAATTAAACTTCCCAATTGACAATGGCATTGGAGATTTGTGACATCGTCATCAGAAACTATTAAGCGTCTCCCTCCAATGAGCAAGCCAGAGTAAGTTTTACAGAGTCCCAGACTGTGCCAAAGAACCTGCCTTCAAAGCATTTAGTAGAAGAGATAACACACAGACAGACAAGTACAATAAAAATTTAAAGAGTTATACCTGCTGTGAGAGAAGTTATAAAGCTTGGTTGAATTATTGGGTTTATTATATAAGTCAGACTACATGTCTTTTTAGGCACCACGATATTCACAACTGTGTCCAAGTTAAGGGCTCGTGCATTTTAGAGATGGGAATGAGGGACGGTTCACAAAGTGGAACCAGGGAGAGCAGATGTAGAAACCTTACATCTGGGATTACCAGGGTTCTTGAAGACTGTAGATCTTCTCATTTCCTTAGACAACAAGTAACTCCGTATAGAAGCCTGGCCTACTGCTAGTTCTTGGACTATCATGAGCAAGAAGGCAACCCAATCTGTGTGAATAATGGGAAACCCAACTGAATGGTGTTTTTTGAGATGTTTCTGTTTGTGTTTCAACGCCAAATGTTGAAAGCAGAAAGTTGGTTTTGTTTTGCTATAGCTGCTGATGCCAGGAGACGTGGAGCTGCAAGTTCCCTGCCACGTTCTGGCTAATGGCCAGCAGTGAGGAAGGAACATTTGGGGCACTGCTGGTGGGCATCAGCACATGGACTGACTCTGCACAGACATGCTCAGAGCAGCCCTCTGGATGCCTGACCCCTGCCTCTGTTTCTCAACAGACATGGCCTTTGTCACCAGAGTGCTCAGCCCATCTCTACTGGGACCATCGTTCATCTAATTGTCCCAGTCAGAAATCTTGTGCGGTCTTTGATTTCTTCCTCTTCCACATCACCCAGATATCTCAAATACATCCACTTCCTTCCATCTCTGCTGCTAATGCAGAATTCCAGACAGCAACATTTCTCACCAGGACAACCACACCAGCTGCTTACTTGTCTCCTACTTTCTCTCCAGTTCCTTCAATTTATTTTTTCTCCTCAGAGTAGCCTAGATATTTTTTTATAAAAGATATATTATACCATATGACACTCCTTCTTAAAACACTTCAATGGTATTCCATTACATGTTGGAAAAAAGTCCAGATCTCATAGTATGGCTATCAAGGTCCTCCCTTGTCCAGGCCCTGCCCACCTTCCCAACCCCATCTCCCCGATCCAGCCCCTGCCCACCTTTCCATTTCCGTCTTGTTCTACTCCCCACCATCTCACTCATGTCACTTGGGCCACTCTGACTGCTTTGTATTCCTTAAATTCATGCAACACTTCCCATACCTGGTCTTCTGACCCATTGTTCCCTCTGCATGGGACACTTTCCCTCCTGAATGCTTACATGGCTGGCCTATTTTTATACTTCAGGTTTTGCCTTAAATATTTCCTCCTCAGCAAGGCCTTCCCTGAGTGATCTCCTCTCGGCTCCATCATTGTGCTTTGTTTCTCCCTGGCACTTAGCATGCATTGAAATCACACATACATTTGTTTATGTTCTTGTTGAATACCTGTCTGCTCTCTGCACTAAAGTTCAGTGAGGAAAGGGCTATGTTAGTTTTGCTCAGCATTAGTTTACTTTGGGAATCCTAGCATAATGTCTTAAAGAATGTGTTTTATAAATATTTATTGAATAAATAAGTGTTTATTTCAATGAAGTTCTATTGTCCTTTTGTATGGAGGCTAGCCCAGCTTGCTAAATGCTTGTGCCCAGACGTGAGTGAATGTTAAACAGAAAACAAAAAATATAGTTTTTTAAAATTAGTTTTTGGGGTAGAGGTGGTTTTTGGTTGCATGGAAAGGTTCTTTAGTGGTGATTTCTGAGATTTTAGTGCACCTGTCACCTGAGCCATGTATATCATACCCAGTATATGTAGTCTTTTATCCGTCACCCCCCTCCCAACTTGCCCCCCACCAAGTCCCCAAAGTCCATTATATCACTCTTATGCCTTTGCGTCCTCATAGCTTAGCTCCCACTTAGAAGTGAGAACATGTGATATTTGGTTTCCCATTGAAAGTGTGTTTTGTGTTTGGCGACTTTTCCCCCAGTCCCTCTTTGTCTCTGTTAATGAGCTCAAGATATGAGGTAGAAGAGGTCTGGAAGCCATTTGCCTTTCAGACCCTTTAAATGAGGCACAAAAAGAGGTGCTTCTGGGGATGGAGAAGAAAGAGAGCTCGATGTAGCAGGCGTTTGGCATATGGAGAGCAGGTTGGCCCCAGAAGGGATCCTTCTAGGATCATTAAAGATAATTTGCTTCCAGCCCCTGTGGCCGTCCCCTCCGCAGAAGAGTGGCAGACGGCCTGGCATCTGGAGAATTCAGAGGACTCTGAGTTAGGCAAATAAGCAACCTGCTCAGTTCCTTCTTTGCAGGGGAAAATGAGTGACTCCTAGTTGCTGGGGGAAAGAGCAAGGCTGGCAGAGGTTGTATCTGTGTCACTCCCACCCCCAGTGACCTTGCCAGTTAAGCCCTCCTCCACCACATGGAGAGTCCCATCACTGGAGACAGAGCCAGTCTCACTGAACTCCTTGAATCCTAGTCACAAGTAGAATCTGGTCATCAGCAGTTGCTCACAGGCCCCACTCTGGGCGCCTCTCTATGTCGTTGGCTCCCTAGAGTCACAGGGTCACCGTTTCTATGTAAGCTGTGTCAAAGACTGTGACTTCACACAGTCTGAGAGTGGTCGCTGACAGCTGATCTAACAGTGAGATGACAGTGACATACATTTAAATTGGGGGCCCTTAAGCCAGAACTTCTCTCCTGTCCCTTAAAGAGAAAATAGGCAAATCAACCACAGAGAATGGCTCTCCCATCCTGCTGTATCTCAGGGAGTCCTGGGGATACCGATGTCTGTGCTGACCAGTGATTTGCCGAATACATGCTTTTACAGTGTGGCTTTGTCTTTGTAATAAAACAGTGTCAAACTGTACATTTCAATAACAAGGCACAGATGTGATTTCTGAGCCATCAGTGGAAATGGATGATTGGACAAAATGATGCTACGGGACATCTCTCACTGGGAGAGATTGTGTCCCTATCTGGGCTGGTACTTATGGAGGGTCTATGATTCATATTTATGTCAGAAGAACTGAGTCAGGCTGTGCTGTGCTCTGGGAAGATGCAAGAAGTAAGACAAAGGAACAGGAGCCAGTGTTTTTCAAGGTCCTGTAAAGATCTAAAGGTAGTTTTAGGCACTTGATGAAGATTGGCTTAATTTAGTCCAACGAGATTGTTCCTGATCCTCTTGGGGAATCCTACTTCCCATCTGCCTGGCAAGGGAACAAGAGGCAGAGTGTGGCCAGAAAACTGATTTTCAAAAGGTTGGAGCAAATAAGGTTGGGGAAACAACACTTTCACCTCGGAGATGACTCAAAAAGTTGGGATTCAACATGCTGACCCAGTCATGATCTGCACCAATGGCACAGGCTCTCTTTGGCTTGCACTCATGGCTTTGCAGCTGTGTTGCAACTCCAGCAAGAGTAAAGAAGCTGTAAATATATCCCAGGTACTTCTTTTCCCCTACAACAGAGGTTCTCAAATGAGAAACCACAGGCTGCAAGGCCGGCCACCCTGTTTCTGATTGAGTACGGCTTAGGATGAGGCCTGAGAATGTGCATTTCTAACAAGCTCCCTGGTGATGCTGCTGCTGCCGGTCCAGGGATCTCACTGAGAGCCTCTGCTCTAGAGCAGTCTGAGAGAAGGAGGCCCAGCTCAGCATTTGCAAAGGGCCAGGTTTTTCTGGGTCGTGTGTTCTTCCAGTTGCCTTCCTCTTCTCATTTCCCCACTCATTACTGAGCAGGCTGACGATAGTAAGGACAACTGCAGATTCTCTTTTCCTTCTGATGTGTTATAATTCAATCCTCTCAGCACTTTTTTTACCACGTTTTTATTTTCTTCCTTAAAAAAAAAGGAGGGCCTCAGCGTCCTTGAAGACAGATCCCTTTTTAGCTTTGCTTTGGGGGGATTCTCGCTGCCCATAAGGCAAGCATCTTAGGGAGTCCCGTCTCCTGTGTCTGGTGGGGAAGCAGTGAGTAAACAGTCACTCTGTTCTCAAAGGTCAGGCTGAGACCCGGTGTCTAGCAGCACCGGGTCCTCAGACCACTGCTATTCTCATGGCAAATGTTGAATACCAGCACTCGGGGAGATGCTAACGCAGGTCAAGATGGTGCCAGGCGCAGGGAGGCTGTTGAAAATGTTGATTTAATTAGTTAGATGCAGTGAGGGATGCAGGGACGGCTGCTCAAGGGGTTCTTGTATTTCCGTATCTGGGATAGAACTCTCCTCTGTAGCAACAAACTTAATTCCAGATCCTGGTTTTATAGATTGCCTCTACTGGACAGAGGGGTGAAGGTCAGTGTGAGAGTATAGGCTCAATTCTTCGAAGTCTCACTTATAAAAAAGGCATAATGAGAGTCTCGACGTCCAAGGGAGAGGGTGCTTTGAGCATTTAGCACTGGGCCTGGTGTGTGGTGGGCACCCCATGACTGGTGGCTGCTCCTCTTGGGGATTTGCAAGTCCAGGCAGCCTGTTACAAGTGGTGGGTCAGAGCAGCGCTGATGTGCTTGGGGAACAGGGTCTTCCTCTACTCCTCTTGGCACAGGAATGTGGCAGACACTGGCAGGCAGCAGGATCTGGTTATTAATTGGAGCCTGAACAGTCACGCAGGGCTACAGAGACTCCCAGTGAGGCTTAGTGTCCGGAGTCACTGTGCAAGGTGTTTGTCCCTAGGAAAATCATGGCCTGGACTTTACAGAACTCAGAGAAGTAGCAGGGATTAGGATGTCACCCAGGTGTTTGGACTAAATGCTAAAGGTGAGTGGACCCCCACATCTGCCCTCCCTTCTCCTGCCTCACCTCAGCTTTGTGCCGTGCCTTCAGGGCACACTTCTGCTGCTTCATGGGTGTCGCTATGGTGACAGGTGGGAGAGAGGACAGCTTGAGGTTGTGACATGCCAGCCACTCCCACATCCAGGGGGCCTTGGGGATCCCAGAGGCTGGGAATTAAGGACAGTGGGGACATAGGCCAGTGGGCCCTGGGGTCCTGATTTGGCATTTGATAGTTCCTTGCTCAAGGTATTCACTGTGCCTGCTGGGCAGAGCTCCTGGAGCCTCCTCTTGGATTCCTCTCCAGGGAATTTCACTTCAAAATTGACCTTCTTTTGTCTCCATCTTTTGGGACCCCAAAGACTCTCAGTGTGCCCCCACGTCCCCAGAGCCGTGGTGGGAGTAACCTGGGGGCTCAGCCTGGGTTCCCAAGGCCGGGCAGCTATGGGCTTCCACCACAAGGAGGAGGAGCAGACAGGTGCTGTGGCAAGAAGGAAGTGCCGCTCCAGGCAGAGCCCTGTAGTGGGCTCTCGCGAGCCTGGTTTCTCCTTTGGCATAGTGTGTTTGAGTGGGAGGCTTGTTTCTTTGAAAACAAAATTACCGTAACCATTTTCCATACAGGAAATGGCAAACATCCAGCGCTGTGAGTGAGTTAGGCTCCTTGTGTGTGGGTGGATGAGAAGGAGCAGAGCCTTGGAGAACTAGCACGCTCCTTCTCTGGTTGCTCCCCAGGCTCTGCCTGGCTTTGTCCAAGGTGGGCGGGATGCCTCCATGGAGGAAGCCAGCAAGTGTTTCCTTTTAGTCTCTTTCCGAAGAGTCAGTGTGGCAGTTTTAGAATCTCCTGCGATGTGTGCGTCTGTGTGTGTTGGGGGAGAAGCGGGAGTGTTATTAAACTTAAGGCCGTAGATATTTTGATATGCAACTGACTTCCTCTCCCTCCCATACCACTGAGAATCCCTTTGTGTCATGAGAGTTGTTATTCCTAGGACATGTTGTGCTTGTGAATGACTTGGAGGCAGAGGCAAGGTAGAGAAACACTGCCTGCATTCATTCATTCATTCATTCGTTCACTCCAAATCACTTACTGAGTCCCTGCTATGTGTTCAGTACCCTCTTTTTTTCTTTTCTTTTCTTTTTCTTTTTTTTTTTTTCGAGATGGAGTCTTGTTCTGTCACCCAGGCTGGAGTGCAGTGGTGCGATCTTGGCTCACTGCAAGCTCCACCTCCCGGGTTCACGCCATTCTCCTGCCACAGCCAACCGAGTAGCTGGGAAAACAGGTGCCCGCCACCACGCCTGGCTAATTTTTTGTATTTTTAGTAGAGATGGGGTTTCACCATGTTAGCCAGGATGGTCTCGATCTCCTGACCTCATGATCCGCCAGACCAGGCACCCTCTTAGGCACTGGGGATACTGACATGAGTAGTAGGCTGAAAGAAAGCACTTGCTAACATCCGTGGAGAACTTGCCATCCAGGCGAGCCTGTGAGAGCCCAACTGGAGAGAAAAAGGGGCTGACAACCCTCAGTTAACTTTGGAGGCCATCACTGTCTCTCTGGGACTGTGCCCCATATGAGATGGTTGAAAGTCAGGGATATTCAAGGCATCTGCACTAGAGTTGTTTTCACTCAGTTGACCAGAGCTGGGTGTGCAGAAACCTGGGCTATGCGTTTAATCTTCAGAGTGACCAGGTGACTGACCAAAGAGGAAAAACCCGTGGGCAGACATCTTACAAAGTATGTCCTTGGTTCTGGAGGATGAGGCTCAAAGCAGTCCAACACACAATACACGTCTGGAAAACAAAGAACTCAAGTGGGAGTCACAGGTGTGAACTGAAGGTCTGCAGTGAGTTGTATCCAGGGAAGCTGCCTGACTCCATTGATAATGGTATTGAAAGCCTCCCCAAGGTCGAGGGTTTACCCCTAGCTTTATTGGTTCAAAGCCTGATTCAGTCAGGACTATGACAGCAGATCCAATCCTTGAGAAAGATTTGCTCTAAACAAATGTATATACTTGTGGCTCAAATCAGATACTGAAAAATGCAACTATCATGCAGATAAAATACATTGTAATGGCTCACACCTATCTCGTCCTATAGAACAATCTTCATGTCGATTGTCAATAGCAGGTTGTTTGGTGAGGAGCTTGGAATAGGAACAAGGTGCACTAGTTGGATGGTTTACCAGCTTCAAGTTGTAAGAGACTGAAGAATCATGGCCAAATATGGGATGTAGGGCCCACAAGCTCTGGTGAATTTGAAATGGGCTGGGATGTGACACCAAAGGTGTGACATCCCAGAAAACTTCTTTTCTGATGGCATGATCTAGCTTCATCTATTCATACTTTCAGTTCAGTCTTATAGATTTGGGAGTCATTCTATCTTTTTCTGGAGACTTAGGCTCTCGACTGTGGTCTTTCTTGCATCAGTCTTGTGGTTTAACAGGACAACCTTACCTCCCCTGGAACTTTTTTGTTGTCTTTGTATATAGACAAACAAAAAAAAAGTATGTGCCATCCTCAAGCAAAAAGACCAGCCCATTGATCACTGATTTTAAATTGGTTGACTCAGGTTAGAAATTCTTCTTCTTATAGATGATAGAACTTTGTCAGTAAAGTGAAGGAGGCTGACTTACCCTGAGGCATTTGATTAGTGAGTTTCATATTACTGTGTCACCAGAGAGTTCTTTTGAGGTGCTGGGTGAAATGAGATTATCTCTCTTTGTTGTTTTTAAGCCACAAAAATGCTGGGAAGTTGTCTCAAGGTTGGACTGATAGGCATTTCTGGGCTAAGGTAGCTCATATCATCTAAACTTTATCAATCTCACCCTTTATCTGACCAAGAAAATATTTGTCTCTTCTCTGGCTCTTTTGTAGCTGATGCCTTTCCAATCATGTCAATTTCATGTCAATTTTTACATTTTCCCCAATAGTCTCCATATACATTTATTAACCATGGCCTTTTTATGTTTCTATTATGAAGTCTTCTTAGGCCAACTCGGTCCTATTTTAGCCCTTTCCCTGGGGGTGATATTCAACATACTTAACTTGTGCCGTGCACTATGGAGGCTGTAGCTCCCCTGGGTGGCCATGAAGGCCAACCTTGGGAAAGTGTAGGCTGTTGGTCAGGCAGCCACCCCCTCAGGGGACCAGGGGGACACTGAGTGTCTGCCAGGGTCTGGGCTTACTTTGACCAGGGGGACCTGTAGTGATGGGGCAGAGGTGCAGGAGCCATGGTGGGATGGGGGATGTCTGGTGGGCTGGTGACCTGGTAGGTGCCACAGTGGTTTCCAACTGTGCCCACCAGGGTTCTGGGAGCCAGGGCAGCCGGATGGTGGTGTGGGAGGCACGAGGGAGCTCATGGCATTAGGTATTTACCTACTGATTCCATCTGCCCTTTCCCTCCCTCATTGTAGCTTTCAGTTTCCCAGTGTTTTCTAACAGATTCTCAAACTGAATCTCAAATGCACACACAAGGGAACTATCCTCTTTCTTGTTCCCCTGTCCTTGGAATTTTCCTACTTTTCAAAAATACAAGGAAAAGAAATGGAAAAGATGCCTTTGATTGACATCAGAAGAAAACATTAGTAAATTAGTCAACTATAATCTATTATTTAATTAGATCCCAAATCCTCACAACCATTGTTTTAATGATTTTTTACTGGACCAGGCCATATGGAACTCACATGTGATCCAAGTCCCTAAGGCCTGACAGTCCCCTCCCTTCCCTTCCTGGCCTCCAACCACTGTTGCTACTTCTCCCACCTGCCCCCCACCCACCCCCAATAAGCCTGTTTGGAGTCTCTATGGATGAGCAATATCTTTGCTGGGAACAGCTGCAGGAATCCTTCCAGCTGGGTACACCCTGTGCTTAGGGTCCCATTTACTTCCAACCTAGTTGGATGTGATTGATTTCTAACTCATCATGCTCTCACCCTGTGCCCCACATATCAGAGGGGATGGGTAATGGTGGTGTGAGGCAATGACTGGCTTCTTTGTTAGTGCCTTTAGCAGGCACAGACACAGAACACCACTGGGGATGCAGTCATCGTGTGTCTCCTCATTTCCGTCTTCGCCAGGCATCAGGACAGAATACCAGAAGACTGGGCTGGTCTGCGCTGCCTTATAACACCACGCAAATAGCTCCAAGCTCATGCGGTTTTTATTATGGCCAATGCCAACTAGTTTCAATAGAAGAAAACCCTCCAGGCTGTGGCGGCAGATTTCCTTCTAATGTCGGCTAGACATTTCATAAGACGTCTCTGGTCCCAAAGGAGCTCAGAAGAGAGTGGCGCTGGCTGACGGAGGGCATTCTGATTCCTAGAAAAACATCCTGGAAACATGTTCCTTTCATGGGGATCAGTTTTCAAAGTCTGGAAGACGCTTCACCGCAGAGAGAGGATGTGGCTGCTAGTCAGTAGGAGAACAAAACACTTTGCCTTTGTTTATTCTCATCTCTTGCTTTTCCTCTTTTTTTTTTTTCTTCCTAGTCCAGGGATCACAAACTGGATGCCAGGAGGCTGAACCTGGTCTTCAGCTGTCTTTTGTCTGGCCAGCATGGTTTCTAAACTTGCATTTGAAGACCTTCAGCTGGGTGTGTCTCTAGTCCACCAGAGCTCACACATGTGCTACCTTTCTGGTCTTGGGAGTCATTTGAGTTTATCCACCCCGTCGCCTTTATGCCAGGTATAGAACCATGGCCCAACTAAATCTGTTCATTCATGACTGATTCTCATCCTTTCAGGACACATTTCAAGGTCATAGAAAATGTCTCTTTATCTGTGGGGAGAGCCCATTAGCAGAGAGCATCAGCCAACAAGGCCAGAGGGCCATGCCCGTGCCATTGGAGGCTTCTGTGGTGTGACCCCGCTCCAGGGCACTGTTCCCATGGAGAGTAGCACATGCGGAGCCCCTGGAGTGCAGCACGGGCTGTGGTCGGTAAGGATGCTTTTGGCTCTAGCCTGTTGGGTTTGGTCATTATTATACCGCCCTGGTGATATGCAAAGCTCACGCCCACCTTGTCAGGGGTTGGGTGGATAATAAAATCAAGACTATGGCCGGGTGCAGGGGCTCATGCCTGTAATCCCAGCACTTTGGGAGGCCAAGGAAGGCAGATCACCTGAGTTCAGGAGTTCAAGACCAGCTTGGCCAACATGGCGAAACTCCGTCTCTACAAAAAATACAAAAATTAGCCAGGTGTGGTGGCAAGTGCCTGTAATCCCAGCTACTCAGGAGTCTGAGGCAGGAGAATTGCTTGAACCTGGGAGGTGGAGGGTGCAGTGAGCTGAGATCATGCCACTGCACTCCCGCCTGGGCAGTAGAGCAAGACTCCGTCTCAAAAAAAGACTATGACCTGGAGAGATGAATGGGAAGCTGCTCACCCAGGACTCCCTAGTTTGGACCTGGTCGGCGGCTCTTGCAGGTAGAATCCAACATCTGCATGCCTGTGGAAGATGCACCAAAGCCTTGGGGGTCCAAGAGGGTGCCCAGGCCCAGGAAGGTGTGACTGAGAGTGCAGAGACCTTGAATGTGAGCCCAGCTTTAAAGCCTCTGTCCCCCACCCCAGCCCAAGGTTGCAATGAATAGTCTTTTTCTCATTCTATCTCTCTCTAAAATCTTTTCCCATGTGAGGAGGGAACTGCTAGCTTGACTGGCTGGTCTCTTATTCTCAATTTCTCCTGGAAAGAAGGGGTTAGGGAAAGTTTAGCCAGGGAGAGCAATTCATTTCAAAAACTCAAACTAACCTGTGTTCGCCTTCCTGACCTCCAGACTATTTTAATCTTGTAAGCGGTAATGATGTGTGTGGAGAACAATTTTGTTGTTTACTGAGGCAGTTGAGTGATAATTGCAGAGAAAGGAGAAAGCGGAAGGCTTGTTCCACATACTGTATTTCTCGCTGTCGTTCTCTATGTTAATAGAGGCCCTAATGTTGTGTCTTGTGAATTAAGATGACAGACCAGGAGAGGGGGCGCAGCAGGGGAAGAGAAACTGAGGGAGGCAAAACTAAAGAAAAATCTGGACCACTCCCACCACCACCAAGAAGTGGGAGTGGAATTGGACTGACACGGTGTTGGTGCCAGGGTGGGTACAGGGTAAAGAGGGTGTGCTATATACATAGTTCTCTGCCCACAAGATGGGGTTCCGGTTCTGCAGGCTTTATCTGAAATAAAGCCGTGGATGGAAAGTTCCTTCTGGTGTCAGATCAAAATGTTTTCTGCTGTACTGTGAAGAGGATAAAGATAGACCACATGGGACAAATGTAAAATGATTTTATTATATTCTACCTTCTTAGATTCACCCATTTGTTCATTTTTGTGTGACGACAGTTCATTAAACATTTATCGTGCTTGAAATATCAACCCATATTTCTCTTTAATAATGTATATTCCTTAGATTAGCTTCTTGTCACCAACAGATACAGAATTTAATTATTTATTATTTATGTATTTTTAATTTATATTCTGTTGCCTATATTTAAGGTGTACAACATGATGTTTTGGTACACATATACATAGTGATATGATTACGACAGTCAAACAAAGGTACATATCCATTGCCATCCATAGTAATCTTTTGTGTGGTGTAGTAAGAGCACTTCAGATGTATCTCTTAGCACATTTTCAGTAGATCATACAATGTTATGAACCACAGTCCTCCTGCTGTGCATCAAACCTCTAGGCTTATTCATCCTACACAACTGCAATTTGGGACTCTTTGACCTGCTTCTCCCCACTTCCTCCTCCTCCCTTCCTCCAGTAACCACTGTTCTCTATTTATTTGACTTTTAAAAAATATTCTGCATATTAGTGAGATCATACAGTATCTTTCTGTGTCTGGCTTATTTCACTTAGCATCATGTCATCAGTTTCATCCATGTAGCAAATGGCAAGATCTTTAAAGATATTGCCTTAAGGCTGAATAATTTTCTATTAGATACAGAATTTATCAACATCCCACTGTATGTAGGAGCCTATACATACACTGAGATCAGAAGTTGGAGTACAATAGACAGTCTCACTGAACTGAGAGAGAACATGTGTCCTGCAGCTGAAAGATGCTTTGGATGCAAGGGAACAAATGTGGATAAGTTACAGATGATGTCATGGCTTGGTGGAACTGCCTGCAAAACAGGCTGGGACATGAAGAGGTGAGGTTGGTGGGGAGCACAGGGGAAGGTACTGTAGCCAGAGAGGACTTGGCCTGTGGGTCGGTTCACCCCTGCTGGGTTATATAGGCTGGGCTCCCAGAGCTCTTCCACAACGTCCCCCAGGGGTGGGGATCAGTGGATAGGGTAGGCAGTTGAATCAGCATCTCCAGTGGTGGAGATAGGACTTCTCATTTTTAACAAGTTCCCAAGTGTCCCAAGTCTCTGAAGACTGAGAACCTCTGAGCTATAGAGTACCTTGCGTGGTACAGCAGGGGTGGCCGTCTACGGGGCTTGCATGGAAGATGGACAGGGTGACAGGCAGTCCCAGGCAGTAGGAAGTGATTTGGGGGTCTAGATAATGTGTTCAGTTAGAAAAAGCCCCCAGGCTCTGACCAGGGGTTACAGTCAGCTCTGTTCTCCCAGAGGAGACATTGGGGGACACCCAGCTGTGGGGCAGGGGTTGGCAGAAGGTTAAGACCTAGTGGATATGAGGATGTTCAGGCGCCTCTGCAGGCACCAAGGATCAGTGGCAGCACAATCTCTTCCAGGTTCCATCTCTTGGTGGCCCGAGGCTCCAAGTCTCTTTCCTGCCTGGGTCGGCCCTGGCTCCAGGGCTGGATAAGTGGAGGCTGATGGGCACAACATGTAAGGCTGAGTGGGGAGGGGCAGGGAAGTCAGACATCAGCAGGACAAGGGTGACCTTGGAATTGAAGATAGGAGAGATTTGAAGGAACAGCTTTCCGGAAGAGCACTTTTTCTTTTTTTTTGAGATGGAATCCTACTGTGTTACCCAGGCTGGAGTGCAGTGCCATGATCTCTGGTCACTGCAACCTCCACCTCTCCAGTTCAAGTGATCCTCTGGTCTCAGCCTCCCGAGTAGCTGGGATTACAGGTGTGCCACCATGCCTGGCGGATTTTTGTATTTGTAGTAGAGATGGGGTTTTGTTGCCATATTGGCCAGGCTGGTCTTGAACTCTTGACCTCAGGAGATCCGCCCAGCTTGGCCTCCCAAAGTGCTGGGATTACAGTGCCTGGCCTGAGAGAGCACTTTTCAAGTTCCCAAAGGAACTCTCCAAAAAAGTAAGAAGACTCTCAAATATTGTTACAGAACATCCTACTCTTCACTGGGCTTGTTTAGAGTTCAGAAACTTAAAGTTTCAGAGCAGGTGGGACCATGCCCAGGAAAACTTCGACATTGCCAGTGTTGTCAGCGGGAACAGGGTCATGTCAGACAAAAGGAAGGGCCAGTGGACTTCTTTTTCTGATCCTGATGGAGGGGGCATCTCAGAGCCCCCATTTGCTCCATTCTTCAACTGCAACCAGGGCTGATTTTTAAAAAAGATGCTCCATTTCAGAGCAGCTCATCTGGACCACGAAGTTGTGCATCAAAAACCACAGGCTTTTTCTTAAACTTCTCTTGGCTAAACTCTCCCCTTGGACGAATTCCCCAGTGCAATTCCTACAGCCAGCCTATCCAATTAGAGGATATTTGACTCGCAGGATTCTTGTCTAGTAGAGACCAAATCTTCTTTCACCTAAAAGCCAGGTCTCTGTGGCCCACAGGCTTTTGCTTTGTTCTACCTTTTCAAACAATTCCTGAGTCAGAATAAAGGGCAGTTTTCTAGGACAAAGCAAACATTGCCCAAGAAAGACTCTATTCTCCCGTTTGGATTGCTTACAAAGAGTGCACAGGCACCTCCCTGATGGTAAAATGTTTTCCTTTAATTGTATGCAACACACTTAGCCAAGGCATATCAGGATTCCACACTGCCCCACCCTTCCAAGTCAGCACACAGCCATGATTCTCTGAGGCAGGAGGAGTGCAAAGAACTGGCAAGACTTTTTGTACTTGAAGTGTGAATCTGCAAAACACAATGCCTTTCAGCCACTAAGTCTATGAATTTGTTCATTCATTGACTTTTTAAAGCAACCTTTCCTATCCCCACTCTATGTAATCTGGAGATCTTCACCTTCAGCATCTTCTGTTTCTAGGGCATTTAAATTGGGAGGAAGTGGGGAGGCCATTAGGCCCTGCTGAACTTCCAGCTCAACTTTCCAACTCTCTTGTCCTTTCCCTCATCTCAGAAAGAGCTCAAGATGCTCTTGACTGTTAAGAAGATAGGAATGCTGGCGATGCTCCTTGGGGCTGCTTTTTTGAGCCCTCAGTTAAAATAATCTGAAACTATCTAAATATTAAATACACACACGCATGCACACACATGCACACACGTGCACCATTTTCATGAGCAGAGAAGGAAGAAGGAGGTGTTAAGGGGAGCTGGTTCTGAGGTTTTGGAGAGTGTGATAATGCCGGGAGTATCTGACCCAGCTGGCCTGTGACGGGCAGAGGGACCCAGAGGAAAGCCATGCAGACATTACCTTCCACATTGTCAAACGCAGAAGCATCTGGTTCCCAGGGTCCCCTGGGGATATCAGGAATATAATGATGAAAGCAGTTCCCCTACCCAGGCATCCTTCCAGAAAAACACCTTGAATAATTGTGACATTTGTGCTGCTCTTTATGGTAAACCAAACTCCTTCGCTCTCTTACTGTTTTATCCTTACACATGTGTTATCTAAATCCGTTATCATTGTAAAGAGGTCAGAGAATGTGGAAGTATATTGTCTTAGTGTAGACTCCCTAGAAAAAAGAGCTGGAGAAAAGCTTATTGTGCTAATACTTGTGCTAAGAGCAGGGAGACCAGAGAAGAAAAACGGAAGGAAACAGGTACTATAGCCAGGAAGGAGGGAGGGAGATACAAGGCGGGAGCTCCCAGGGAGGCCACCGGTTTGCAAGAAAATATAGCAAGCTGGGTGCTTTCTGTCATGTGGGACATCTCCCAGGAAGCAGTTACACCCCAAGGAGACCTCCCATCTCTGTCTTTCAGGGGTCCAAATGTGCACCCAGGCCACATCACCTGATTTCTCAGGAAATCAGAGCCTCTATGAACTTGGGCAAATCTAGCACTGTCCACCATGGCCGGCACCTGAAGTCTGGCAGTTGATTGTATGGTGAACTGAAATAAACTTCCTCCCGTTTGCCCTCCTCTCTTCAGAAATAACTGCTTTTTTTTTTTTTTTTTTTTTTTTTTTTTTTTTTTTTTTGAGACAGAGTCTCGCTCTGTTGCCCAGTCTGGAGTGCAGTGGTGCGATCTCAGCTCACTGCAACCTCTGCCTCCTGGATTCAAGTGATTCTTCTGCCTCAGCCTCCTGAGTAACTGGAACTACAGATGTCTGCCTCCACGCCCAGCTAATTTTTGTATTTTTAGTAGAGATGGGGGTTTCACCATGTTAGCAAGGCTGGTCTTGAACTCCTGACCTCTGAGTCTAATTTATAAGAAAAAGAGGTTTAATTGGTTTTGCAGGCTCTACAGAAAGCATGGCAGCATCTGCTTTTGGGGAGGCCTCAAGAAACTTTCAATCATGGTGGAAGGCAGAGGGAGTGAGGCATCTTACTTACATGGCCAGAGCTGAAAGAAGAGATTAGAGAAGGGCTAGGTGCTACACACTCTTAAACAACCACATCTTGTGAGAACTCACTCACTATCTGAGAACAGCACTAAGAGGGCATGGTGCTAAACCATGAGAAATCCACCTCCCACCAGGCCAGGCCCCACCTTCAACAGTGGGAATTAAAATTTGACATGAGATTTGCTGGGGACACAGATCCAAATGATACCACACAGAATGTCAAGCTGATGCCAGGCGCTGACAGGAAAGTGACCGTCAAGCTATAGATTGATCACAGAGGCTGAACAGTGACATCTCTGCAGCAGATGGCAGTTTGCATTCCTTTTGTATGCTTAATATGTAACCTATTAATTGTATGTTATTTATAATAAATTGCATTTTATTCATTTGTTCTTGATAATCTATTATATTGTCTCTGATGTACCCAGAGGCAGCAAAATGTAAATCTTGAATTAAAGTCTTGTCTGGGAGACGCCAACCCCAGATCCTCAAAAAGTTGTTTTTATATCTCAGGTGGTGCAGTGTAGAGGGAGGAATAGAGAAACTAGGATTAGGGCCTGGGAAGTCAAAGGGTAGAGTAGAAAACTCCATGAGTGATTTCAGAGAGCTATCTTGTGTTGTGTTTGAAGCAAAGACTATTTGGGGACAGGCACTCGAAGAAAGAGTCTGCAGCCTCGACTGTTTTAAGAGGAGGTTCAAAAGCTTATGAGACTCAGACCCAAACCAAAATGTTCCTCCAGATGGTAGACTGTGGGACTTCTCAGCCTCCATAACCCATGGAGTCAATTCCTCATAATAAATCTCTATATAAATATAGATCTTGGTTCTCTTTCACTGGAGAACCCTACTGACCTCTCATCAGACAGCGTCTACCCTCCTGCTCCTGAAGCTT